>NW_016812730.1:1080790-1108106 GCF_001698545.2 Rhinopithecus bieti
TTCACTTATGAAACTTAGTTTGACTGGATATGAAATTCTGGGTTGAAAATTCTTTTCTTTAAGAATGTTGAATATTGGCCGCCACTCTCTTCTGGCTTGTAGAGTTTCTGCCGAGAGATCTGCTGTTAGTCTGATGGGTAACCTTTGTGGGTTACCCGACCTTTCTCTCTGGCTGCCCTTAACATTTTTTCCTTCATTTCAACTTTGGTGAATCTGACAATTATGTGTCTTGGAGTTGCTCTTCTCGAGGAGTATCTTTGTGGCCTTCTCTGTATTTCCTGAATTTGAATGTTGGCCTGCCATACTAGGTTGGGGAAGTTCACCTGAATAATAGCCTGCAGAGTGTTTTCCAACTTGGTTCCATTTTCCCTATCACTTTCAGGCACATCAATCAGACGTAGATTTGGTCTTTTCACATAATCCCATATTTCTTGGGGGCTTTGTTCACTTCTTTTTACTCTTTTTTCTCTACACTTCTCTTCTCACTTAATTTCATTCATTTGATCTTCAATCACTGATACTTTCTTCCAGTTGATCAAGTCGGTTACTGAAGCTTGTGCATTTGTCATGTAGTTCTTGTGTCATGGTTTTCATCTCTATCAGTTCTCTTATGGTCTTCTCTGCATTGATTATTCTAGTCACCCATTCATCCATTCTTTTTTCAAGGTTTTTAGTTTCTCTGTGCTGGGTACGTAGTTCCTCCTTTAGCTCTGAAAAGTTTGATCGACTGAAGCCTTCTTCTGTCAACTCGTCAAAGTCATTCTCCATCCAGCTTTGTTCCATTGCTGGTGATGAGCTGCATTCCTTTGAAAGGGGAGATGTGCTCTGATTTTTTGAATTTCCAGCTTTTCTGCACTGCTTTTTCCCCATCTTTGTGGTTTTATCTGCTTTTGGTCTTTGATGATGGTGATGTACTGATGGAGTTTTGGTGTGGGTGTCCTTTCTGTTTGTGAGTTTCCCTTCTAACAGTCAGGACCCTCAGCTGCAGGTCTGTTGGAGTTTGCTTGAGGTCCACTCCAGACCCTGTTTGCCTGGATATCAGCAGCAGAGGTTGCAGAAGACAGAATATTGCTGAACAGCGAGTGTTGCTGTCTGATTCTTTCTCTGGAAGCTTTGTCTCAGAGGTGTGTACCCAGCTGTGTGAGGTGTGAGGTCCGCACCTAGTGGGGGATGTGTCCCAATTAGGCTACACAGGGGTCAGGGACCCACTTGAGCAGGCAGTCTGTCCATTCTCAGATCTCAGTGTCCATGCTGGGAGATCCACTGCTCTCTTCAAAGCTGTCAGACAGGGACATTTACATCTGCAGAGATTTCTGCTGCTTTTTGTTTAGCTATACCCTATCCCCAGAGGTGGAGTCTACAGAGGCTGGCAGGACTCCTTGAGCTGAGGTGGGCTCCACCCAATTCGAGCTTCCTGGCCACTTTGTTTACCTACTTAAGCCTCAGCAATGGTGGGTTCCCCTCCCCCAGCCTTGCTGCCACCTTGCAGTTATATCTCAGATTGCTGTGCTAGCAATGAGGGAGGCTCCATGGGTGTGGGACCCTCTGGGCCAGGTGTGGGATATAATGTCCTGGTGTGCCATTTGCTAATACCCTTGGTAAAGCGCAGTATTAGTGTGGGAGTTACCCGATTTTCCAGGTGTTGTATGTCTCAGTTTCCCTTGGCTAGGAAAAGGAATTCCTTTCTGCCTTGGGCTTCCCAGGTGAGACAATGCCTCGCCCTGCTTCAGCTCTCATTGGTTGGGCTGCACCCACTGACCAGCACCAACTGTCTGACACACCCCAGTGAGATGAACCTGGTACCTCAGTTGAAAATGCAGAAATCACCCATTTTCTGTGTTGCTTACGCTGGGAGCTGGAGGCTGGAGCTGTTCCTATTCGGTCATCTTGGGCGCCCCCTCACTCAACATCGGAAATTTATTTCTCATATTTCTAGGGACTGGGAAGTCCAAGATCAAGGCACCAGCAGATTTGGCATTTGGTAAGGGCCTGCTTTCTGTTTGATAGATGGTGCCTACTAGGTGTGTTCTTACATGGTGGAAGGGACAAGGCCGTTCCCTGGGGTCTCTTTTATAAGGGCACTAAGCCCATTCATTAGAGCTCTGCCCTCATAACCTAATTACCATCCCAAAGCCTCACATCCTCATATCAGTACCTTCAGAGTTAGGATTTCAAGGTATAAATTTTGGAAGTTCACAAACATTCAGACCATAGCTGGTGTGTGTGTTTACAGTAAGGCAGACATCAACACAACATAAGTCAGAACTTTCTAACAAGTGCAGCTGTTCCACTGTGGCACAGATGTCGTGAGCTCCTTCTTTATCAGAGGAGGCATTTGAACAGAACTAGGTAACCTCCTTTCTGACCTCCTATGGAAGCCAGGAGATGCAATGGGTCAAGACTGGCCTCTGACATACCCTTAGAATCTGGATTCTAATGACTGGGTGATAAGAATTGTTCTTGACATTGCCCTATAAAACATGAACTATTCTGAAATGCTCCACACGATCATAAAAACTTGTCAGTAGCTATTCTGAGTACCTCTATGGCCTTTAGCATTGTCACCCACCTTTGAAATGTCACTGCAAATTGTAAACCCAAAATTTCTGAGGCTATATGAGTCAGCTACATATGGGAGGGGAGGTGGGGTGAGAGCTGGGTGGGTTTTATCTACCCATCATGCCCCTGCTTTCTGGGCCACCATTCTGTAGTTTGAAGAGCTAGTGGATTCCATTCCCTTATCATTCAATAACAAGTGGTTATTTTTCTGTGTCCTATGTCAGACCCATGATAGAGCTCTGCAAGCAGAACAGTGAGAAAGCAGACATGGTCCCTGTTTTCAGAGTGCTTATTACTTCATGGGAAAAATGACAGTAAAAATAATCACACATGTATATCCTACAAATTGTCACATGCATGATGAAGAAAGAAAAGAGTATTCTAGGAGAGAGGATAGCTGCAATACCTGATATCACATGAACAAAAACCATCCTTACTGAGGTCAATTAAGTGGGGAAAGGTGGGAGTTCAGATGGAGAACATTTCAGGCAGAGGGGACAACGTGCGCAATATGAGGACGCACAGAGTGTTTGGAGGTCGGCCTGAAGGTCAGAATGGTTGAGTGAAACCCAGAGAATGATGATCTGGTGATGAAAGCAGCGTGAGCAGTTCAGGAAAGAAGGTCCAGGCTGTGCTCATAAGCAACTTCAAGGACTTTTATCTTTATCGTGATGGTGATGGGAAACTCTTAGGGGTTTTACCAGGGGAGCAATATGATAATACTGGTGTTGTGATTAGTTTTCTTTTTCTATTTAAAAAATTAAAATCATTTTAGTTTCAGAGTAGAGACTGCAGTAGGGGTTAGGGCAAGAATAGATGTAGGAGATTGCTGAATAGGCTACACTAGTAATCAAGGTGACAGATGGTGATGGCTTGGCCAAGGGCAGTAGTGGCAAAGATGGAGAGAAGCAAATGGTTTCTCAAGGTGATCATGGGATAAAAATGAACAGGATTTGGAAATGGGTGGATGGGAGGTAAAGATGGAAAAGAAAAAGTGGCATCAAAGATGGCACCTAGAAACTGGACAGACTAAGTGTTCCATTCACTGATCAGGCACGCAAAGAGAGGGCTGGTAATGAGACAATGGCTGGAGCAAAACAGAATTCCTCTCATCTTGCCTGATTCAGGTTTAGAAAAGGCAACCAGTTCAACTGATTCCAGTTCAGTTCAATTCAGTTCAATTCAATCCTATCTGGTTCAATTAAAGTCACCTTATGAAGCATCTACCAAATGAGCCTCTGTGAGTGATTCAGACAAATACAAAAAGCCCTCGAAGGGGTTGCATGATCATGTCTTGTACTAGGTTAGTGCCCAAATAACCAAAGCACCCCATGGAATGTGAGAAGTGCTTACAGAGAGAGATGGAATGCCACTGGGCTACAGCAGCCACTCCTCTCACCTCCAGAGGACTTGACTGACCTGCAAAAAGAATTGCACTGACTTTATCTTAAAAGGGAGATAAGAGTCCATAGGCTGCCTTTGAGGTTAG
Source organism: Rhinopithecus bieti (assembly GCF_001698545.2). Taxonomy (NCBI): domain Eukaryota; kingdom Metazoa; phylum Chordata; class Mammalia; order Primates; family Cercopithecidae; genus Rhinopithecus; species Rhinopithecus bieti. The sequence continues at coordinate 1,084,839 of NW_016812730.1, forward strand.
TGGGAACTGTGGGAAACTCACAGTTTCCCTCCCTTGGTCTACACTGAGCACACCCCAAGGACTGGAGTATGTACACTTGTTCTCAGCCCAGGCTCCCTCCCAGACTCCTAGCACTTCCTAAAGGATCCTTTGCTTGTGTCTTCATCTCCTCAGGTAATAACTACTCTCTAATTATCCCATCTGTATTTTACAAGAGCTAATTAGAAAGTGTGTGATAACCTGGGAATTTTCTGACAAAGATAGTGCACAAATCTAGCCTGTGTATCTGGGGGTGATGCTTCCAGCCACATCTCTATTTCTGGTTACAAATGGAAAGTAGGAGCCCCCACCTCCTCTCTCCATCTCCAGCCTTGTCAGACTCGTTCACACTACTTCCCAATGACCCCGAGGTGTCCGTCTCCCACTCTCCTCCCAACTCCACTCAATCTCAGTGTAAATACCATTCTCTCAATGCAAATACTTCTGGGAGAATTCTTATGCTTTTATTTAATTCTGGGTTTTAATAATAGTAATTAATGCTTGTACACCTCATTTCATTTTCAAAATGTGTTTCTTTACATATTTCATTTAATGCTCACACAATCTTGTGGGGCAAATATCCTTATAACAATCTTCCCCAGAGAGGCTAAGTTATTTACCCAAAGCCAGAGCACTACGCAGTGTCTGAGCTGAGACTCAGCATTTCATGCTCTCTTTAGTCAACCAGTTGTTCTCATCTTGTTAAAGCAAACAAATCTGTGTCAGGAGGGGAGCTTGAAAACGTTGTGAGCAGAGAGGATTTTTTTTAATTATTATCCCTTGAAATCACAAACATAAGCAGCTGTCAATTTCTCCTCATTTAATGTTAGTCCCGCTGTCAGCACAATGGCTAAGAGTACATGATGTAGAGGGAAATAGGCCTGTATTTCAATGCTGACCTTCAACCTCATTGTATGTGACTTTGAGCAAGTAGTTACAAAATGGGACGGTATTAGTTGCACAAACATATTCACCTCCTTTGTCATAGGTTTATTGTGAAGAACAAATGAATTAACGTATATAAGCAATAGTTTCTGAAACGTAGTGAATACTTGACACATACTTGTTTCGTGGGATTGTTATTTTTCTATTCTGGGGCTCAACTTCCTTTTTGACCTCAATCTGAACAGGGGAGGCGAATAACTTTGAAATGCTTCCTGCTGCAGTTTAACGAGAAATGACGAAAATATTGTGTTGAGAAGGATTCTGAGGTTTGCTTTGGGCTTAGCTGAAATGAATAAGTATTCCTCTGTGTGTGCTGCATAATGATGTCCTTTTCTCCAGAGCTGTTTGCAGGGCCTGTCACAGTCTGTGCCTTTCCCTCTCGGTTTCACTGTCTGCCTTAGGCATTTACTCAGATGCTTTTGTCAGGACCAGTCCAGCATGTTCAGACTAAATGGAGTTTCTAGCTCACAGGGGTACTGCCTGCTTAGGTGAGAGCAAAGAATTTAATGAATAGGCGCTATGTATGGATGGGCTCTAACGAGAAGGGTTAGCAGACCAGGGATTAAAAAATAACTACACTGCAGCCACTCTGGGTGAGCCAACACATGATGTATATTTCCATCTAAATAAAATACATTCATTTTGAAGACCACAAAATAACTGTAACTTGAGATTCCCACAAATGCTTGGAAAACTGTCAGTCCTTTCTGAGTGGCAGTAGATAGAGAAGCAAGAATGCCAGTAAGAAATGTGAGATGGATTCTGAGAAACAGGGCCTGGATTAGCCTTTCAAGAAGCCAACATGCTTTAGCACTGATCTAGCATTCCAGTGTTTTGGGGATAGTATTTTTACGAAGCTTACTGATTAAACATTTGCTGATCTCTCTCCTGGAAGAATTATGGAAATACAATAATTATTATGAATGGTCTCTTAGAGCTGGTCTAATCCAAGCTTCCATTCTGGGATCTGCAGAGAATTCTAACAGCGTGCTGTGTTTTTCTTTTGCTTCTACCGAATTTATCAATGTCTTGGGTGATTATTTGCCTGATCACAACAACATACATTCATGAATATGGATCAGCTAAAATCTGCAATTTTATGTGTTAATTTGCTCATGTCTTTAGGTGTTTATAGCAATTAAATAAGACCTTGATAAATTTGGAGGAAATAAAAGGCTTTGATATTATGAGTGCTTATGTGGTTGAATTGCAGGCTCTGAGATAAATTATGTTTTGTACAACTATTAATTCATTGATTAGCTTATTAGATATTTTTCCATTTAGTTATATGTCTTCTTAGGAAATAAGTAAGAATAAGTTCTTGACTGCATTGTTTGGCCTTCTGGTGTTCATTTTGGCTTATGAATGCAACCAATCCTTATCTTGGCTAATATGAATATAGGTGGGCTGTCTTGTTGGGGATTTATCAGGGAGGTATAGAAATTTATCTGTAGTTAATCAGGGCCACCACAGGGAGGGGCAGGGTACTGTCACTGTCCCATCAGGTAGGAGAGGATCCAGGTAGAGGGGGGCTTCATTGATATAGAGGTCACCAGTGGAGAGGAGACCGGTGACCAAGGGCTCTGGCTGCCTGACAAGGAAAAGCTAAGAGTAGCAACAGCCCTGTAGAACATGGTGGTGGGAATTCCAGTGGGTGCTGTTCCAAAGGCAGGGCTTGGTAGGGCAGGGATTTGGAGTGGGTACCACAGAAGATGCATCATCCTGGGAACTGGGATGTGCCAGGTGGAAATGGCTCTGGGGCCCAGAGGAGTGAAAGTGGGGACAATTTGGTCACAGCCCATATTTCCAGGAAGGGATGGAGATGAGGCCACCAGATTTAGCTAATAAAAATACAGGATGTTCAGTGAAATTTAAATTGCGATTAAACAAAGAAAGATTTTAGTATGAGTGTGTCCCATGCAATATCTAGATACACTAAAAATTTACTTGTTGTTTATCTGAAATTCAACTTTAACTGGGCATCCTGTATTTTATCTGCAAACCTTAATGTGTGTGGATGTGTAGGAGGGACACTGGTCAGCACTTGTGTACTTGGGGAAGCCTCACTGATCTGGGGATGATGGAGGGATTGGCTGTGGGGAGTCAGGGGAAGCAGGAGATGCAGCAGGATGGTTAGCATGTGTGTGTGTGTGACAGAGAGAGAGAGAGAGAAAAAGTGAGTGAGAAAGGGAAACAGAGAGAGAGACAGACTAATTTTATGTTGGTTTTAATAGTCATTTATTTTTATAATTTCTCATTACTTTTTTTGTTGTTTTGTTTTGCAAGAACCAGTTGCACTTGGCTTGTGTCAAAGACAGGATATTTGTTGGTTTGTAACATGAAACTATCAGACCTATGTGTGGCCAGAATGACGACATTCCATTGAGAATGAAAATTTCAGGCCGGACACGGTGGCTCACTCCTGTAATCCCAGCACCTTGGGAGGCCGAGGCAGGCAGATCACCAGAGGTCGGGAGTTCGAGACCAGCCTGACCAACATGGAGAAACCCCGTCTCTACTAAAAATGCAAAATTAGCTGGTGTGGTGGCATAGACCTGTAATCCCAGCTGCTCAGGAGGCTGAGGCAGGAGAATCGCTTGAACCTGGGAGGCGGAGGTTATCGTGAGCCGAGATCATGCCATTGCACTCCAGCCTGGGCAACAAGAGTGAAACTCCATCTCAAAAAAAAAGGGAAAGAAAATTTAAATCCCTCAGAATGGTTATCTAGATAACACTGAACACATGAATACTCAGAGACATTTGGATGATGGGTGTCCTTTGCATAAAAAGCCACATGACTGACTGTATTTTCCATTTTTATTCAGATATTTTTGAAATAATGTAGACAGCCAACAGGCTCACCTCCAAGAGAGAATACATAATCATTGAGGTGGGAGATTTTCAGAACTACTTTTTTATTTTTTTCCCGTTTATGTGATTTGTTTTCATTTCTTCAAATCATTTTAGTGATCTACTCCATCTCCTTCCCAGTGCACAGCTCACTATCTGGCACATAGCAGATGTGGAATAAATTCTCTTAAAATCATGGGTGGGTAAATGAATGCATTATTCTTAAATCATTTATCTTACAGTACAGAAATTATACTAGAGCAATGAGGAATTATTTGTTTAGAAGAGAACAGACATGTATTGAGTGTGCACTCTGAGACAGAAACTGGCCAAGACAATATGTGTGTGTATACACACACACACACACACATTATAAACATATATATGTACTTTTATAGACACCTCGTCCTATGGTTTGAATGTGTTCCCCAAAGTTTTCATGTTGGAAACTTGATATCCAGGGCCATGATGTTGGAAGGTGGGACCTCATGGGAGGTGTTTGCATTGTGGGGGCGGATCCCTCATAAATGGATTAATGCTGTTATCACAGCAGTGAATTCATTATAAAAGGCGAAATTTAGCCTCATCTTGCTCTCTCCGTCACTTTGTTTGCCCTTATGCCACAGGATGACACAGTAGGAAGACCTTCTATCTTGGTTTGTAACATGAAACTATTAGACCTATGTGTGCCCAGAATGATGATGTTCCATTAAGAATGGAAATTTCAGGCTGGGTGTGGTGGCTCACGCCTGTAATCCCAGCGCCTTGGGAGGCCGAGGCAGGTGGATCACCTGAGGTCAGGAGTTCAATGTGGAATAAATTCTCTTAAAATGATGGATGGTCTCTCTATCTTGGTCTTCCCAGCCCCTAGAAGTATGAGAAACACATTTCTGTTCATTATAAATTACCCAGCCTGTAGATTTTGTTATAGCAGCACAAAAGGGACTCAGATATCATGGAAATGAGCAGTAGTTGCCCCATTACACATTTGAGTAGACTCACAAGAGGATAAGTAAATTGTGAAGATCCTTATTAATTAAGAAGTAGAGCTGAGCTATGAGCCTGCTATGAGTTGTTAGGGCATCTCCATTACTCTGGGTTATCTCCCTGGACTAATCTGCAGTAATTTTAATGTTTTGGGGTCTCGTATTATTTGAGAATTTGATGAATGTCAGGGCCCTCTCCCAGAGACATGAACGTAGAAAAATATATTCTCAACTTTACAAGTAACGTAGGTTCATCATGAATCCCTAATGAATAACTCTTCATTACAGAATATCAAACTTTTTTCACCTGGAGTCAGGACAAAAGATGAGCATCAGCTTGAAAGCAGGGCAGGCATAGCACACTTACAATCCTGTTCAGGAACCTTCTCTCACTGGGGATAAAGGATCAAGTCTCTTCTTTTCATACCAGGTCTGCCTAACCCTCAGGGAGCTCTTATGCTTCTTCCATTCTTAGTGGGATAACATACAGTAATGCCACATAATAATGTTTTGGTCAATGATGCATATACCACGGTGGTCCCATAGATTATAATGGAATTGAAAGACTCTTATTACCTAGCAACGTGTTAATAATCCTGACCCTGTGTGGACCTAAGCTAACGTGTGTGTTTATGTCTTAGTTTTCAACAAAAAGTTTAAAAAATTAAAAAAAATCGAAAAGAGCTTATAGAATAAAATACATAGAAAGAAAATATTTTGTACAGCTGTACAAGGTCTTTGTGTTTTAAGCTGTGACAAAGTTTAAAAAAAAGATGTTTATAAAGTAAAAAGTTACAGTAAGCTCAAGCTAATTTACTATTGAAGAGAGAAATTTTAAAAAGTAAATATAGCGTAGTCTAAATGTGCAGTGTCTGTAAAGTCTACAGTAGTGTACAGTGATATACTAGGCCATCATATTCACTCACCACTCATTTGCTGATTCAACTTCAAGTCTTGCAAGCTCCATTCATGGTGAGTGCCCTATACAGGTTTACCATTTTTATATCCTGTATACAGTATTTTTACTGTACCTTTTCTATATGTAGATATGTCGGGATACACAAATACCGATTGTTGTGTTACAGTTGTCTGCAGTGTTCCGTATAGTAACATGCTGTACAGGTTTGTAACCTAGGAGCAATAGGCTATGCCATATAGTCTAGATGTTGGCTGTACCATCTAGATTTGTGTTAGTATGCTCTATGATGTTTGCACAACAATGAAATCACCTAAGGACATATTTCTCAGAATGTGTTCCCATAGTTAAGTGACACATGACCGTGGTTCTATTGGTAAATCTACACTGGTTTAATATTCAATAAATGTGGATGTTACAATTTTTACTTTGCTTTAATATTCAACAAATGTAGATTTTACAATTTCTACTTTGCTTTATTCAGTGATTAGAAAATTACTCAATAATAGTCACTTAAATAAATTATGTGTCAGGTGCTTGGGGCACAGCAGTGAATAATTCAAATACAGTTTTCACCCACCCAGAGGTGCATTCCTCATGAAACAGAAGAAACCTGAACTTCAGGTCCCCTCACTAGCACAGCCCCTTCCAAGGTTCTGGGAGATGCTTTAAGATGCATTCACATGATCATATATTTTTTGGTAAAATATACAAAGTAAGGTATTTTTGTATTGTTCTTGAAGAACCAGTCTCCTCCCTACACTGTAGAAGCTGCAGGCACCACAAAACCTTCATCTGCCCCGTCACTATCCTCATGGAGATTAGAGTCTAGCATTGAATAAGTGATCGCAGGAGTGAGGGGTTTGGGGCTGGGGCGAGAGCCTGATTGGACAAATTAAGAGATTTGGTCTTTTTAAGGGCCAGTAAAGGTTTCTTGGAGAAACTGACATTTAAGCTGAGACCTGAAGGCTTTTTTTGTTAATTTTTGTTTTTTGGCATGGGAGTAGCTGCTTCATCAGGCAGAGGGAATTGTGGGTGTCAAGGCCCTGGGCAGGGTTGGGAGAGGGCAGGGCTGGTTTGAGGGCCTGAGCTGGGTACCTACAGTTAGCTGGCTGAGCCTAGCTGGTGAGCGGAGACTAACGAAGCATTTTGAACCTTATTCTGAGGACAATGGCATGCTGCTGAAAGGGAGTTACATAATCAGATTTGTATTAAAAAACTGGAAAAACACCACTCTGGCTTTAGGGTGGAGAATGAATTTTGTTTTGCTTTTACCCTCCAGAAACGCCACCTGGAACACAGCTGTGACTTGATAAACACGTGAAATATTCTTTGGTGTGGTGAGGGGAAAACAAATTTCTCAAAGGACACGCACCATGGTGTATGAGAGGACACTGGAGCCCAGCCAGCATCTGACATGCTGAATTCAAAGTGCAGGTGAAAGTAGGACAACTGATTCACAAGCTGGGGTGCCTGTGTTGTTGTTTGCCTGTGTGTGTGTGTGTGTGTGTGTGTGTGTGTGTGTGTGTTTTCCTGGCACCCTTCATTCGTTCCCCAGCACAGCTGACATCAGGTTGGAAGCAGTGAGGACTGAGGGAGACTGCTAGAGGACCCAACTTGGAGAATCAGCGATCTGCGATGAAGATAAAGACAATCTCTATGTCAGTGTCCAAAATCATAAGAACCCTTTAAGAAGCTTCCAGAGCAGAAGTGACCATGCAAGAAGGGCCCATAAAGTCTAGGCAATGCATGACCGGGCGCGGTGGCTCACGCCTGTAATCCCAGCACTTTGGGAGGCCGAGGTGGTTGGATTACCTGAGGTTAGGAGTTTGAGAACAGCCTGACCAACATGGTTTCACCCCATCTCTACTAAAACAAAAAACAAAAAACAAAACAAAACAAAACAAAAATTAGCCAGGTGTGGTGCTGCACACCTGTAATCCCAGCTACTCTGGAGGCTGAGGTAGGAGAATCGTTTGAACCCAGAAGGTGGAGGTGGCGGTGAGCTGAGATTGTGCCACTGCACTCCAGCCAGGGTGACAGAGTGAGACTCTGTCTCAAAAATAAATAAATAAATAAATAAATAATAAAGTCTAGGCAATGCAGCAGACTGCAGACAAATGGATCTCCAGACTTCATGAGCACTTGGCTTTTGTTACTATGACTTCCTCCATCCTTTACCTGGTTCTATATCTGTCCTTTGGATCTTCCTGCATTTACCTTCCTGATTTTGCTCCTTAGTCTGGTTTTGTCCCAGACTTTACTATCCTACTGCCTGCTCTCCTGTCCCCAGTGGTTCATAGATTTTTACCATGAGGGAGAAACCCTGATATTGACTCGACCCAGCAGTAGTTCTGTCTGTGCAACTCTCTTGCATGGGCTGTGACAGGCAGATGCCTCGCTAATTAGTCAGCACAGGGGTCTGCATACATTTAGTGTGGGGACCTCCAGCCCATCCTCCTTGAGTGCACTAATTTAGTTCAGCACCATTCAGCTGCTGAAATCTGATGCAGTGGCCCTGGATGACCAAGGAATGTGGGGATAATTCTAAATAGGGTGTGCTCATTAAGTGAAGGAAATGCAGAATATGTTTTAGATGAAAAAGAAATTTTATATTTGGAGGATAAAGATCAATCATCCATAAAACTAACTGATATATATGTCACTTCATTTTTGATGATACCAGATGAATAAGGAGTGAAGACATTTTCAGAATTACAATAGCATTTATCTGCCTTCATTAAATTAAGCTCAGGAAACTAATGCAGACTTCAGATTGCCCACAGTCTAACACAAAGTCTCTGCATCTGGTGTTAACAAAGTTACATTTGGGAAAATCAAGAGTAAGGCTTTTAATGTTTCTACCACCTCTCAGCCTGGAAAGTTTTCTTGGTTTTTCTTTTTTAGGGAGGCATTTGGGATTTGTGTTCCTGTTAACTTGAGAGAGGAATGGAGGAAGTCAAAGGGAGGAAGAGGAGCTGATGTTGCAGTCCAAGAGGAAACAGGAGTGAGGGCAGGGAGCCCAGAAGAGGGTCAGGGTGAAGATGGGTGTGGGGAAGGCAGAGCAAACCAGCTGCTGCTGTCAACCCAGACCTATTTCCTCGAGCTCTGGGAGCCCTCCCATCCCTGCTCTCAGCAACAGTGATGCTGCCTTCGGGCGGCTGTGCAGCCAACCCACACTGAGTGATAGCTGTCCCTGTCATTTTCCTAAATGTCACCAGTGAAAGAGACATTTCCACCTCCCTGGAGTACACATACTCCACGTGTGGATAAGTGGACACTTGGTTCCATTTTCACAGCTTCCAAAAATTGGTCACAGATGACTCATAATTGTGTCAACTACCCTGGTATGAGAAGCCATAGATGGAGGTATACAGAAATGATTTTTTTTTTTTTTTAAATGTAGTGTCCTTTCTATGAGGCAGTAAAACATCTTTCCTGCCATTAGGAGAAATGTGTTCTTTGAATTATTTTCACAGCCATAAAGGCAGACCTCTGAAAGGCTATTTGTACTGGATAGTTCTCTGCTTTCATGGATTTTATTCAGAATTGTCCATTCTTGGAAATGTTGGGGAAAGAGAAAAGAAAAAGAGAACAAATATATGTTGTGTAAATTATAATCCATAAACTGCAGTGTCCAAGCAATATTACCTTCCACATATTCTCGAATAGCTTGGTTCCCATTTTTGAGCCCCTGCCTGGTGCCAGGAACTTATTTTCAGCTAATTCAGGGTTTCTGCCCCCATTTTCCTTGGAGGAATATCTAAGTTCTTTGGGGATATTGCTGGTGCCAAGCATGAAGCTGTTGGAGGACGGGGAGGCTTTGGCATCTGGTCCTCAGCATCATGTAAATCCTATCAGAACCTAGAGGTGAAATGGGAAGGATTGTTGATCTCCTGCCCCACCAGCTGCTGGGATGTCTCTTACTCCCATTCACAAGGTCTGTTTGTGTCACTCTAGGTCATTTTGCTCTCCTGAGCCCGTCTGGGAACCACTTTGAGGCTGTTTGAGTCCAGAGCCATGGCCCAGGCCTCTCGTGGTATGGGGATCCTGCTGTGTTCCCTCAGCTGGATCGGGGCACTGGGCAGCACCTTCCCCTCTCCTGGCCTGTTCTCAGCCACACCTAAGTGATCTTATTTCATCTTGACCCTAACCTTGGATATTTGAAGTAGAATTATTCATTTGCAAAGGAGGAAAATGAGATTCAGAGAAGCTAAATACATGCCAAAGCCACATAACTACAAGTGGCAGAGCTCAGTCTGCTTTCCAAACTCATGCGTCTCCCTTCATCACCGTGACTCACCCACTTTATCCCCCAACTTCCAGGAAGTCTCCTCTGATCACGCAAGAATAATGTCTGCCTCCTTAGAAATTTTGTAGCCATTGCTGTTTCAATTTTGGGAGTGACATCTAATTGTCACACAATGTTTCACATGCTGGCTATCTGTGCTTATATCTAGACAAGCTTGTTTAGGTTGTGGCTCCTGGAAGGCAAAGACCACTTCTTGTGTTTGTCTCTATCCTGTCTACTAGCACCACATTCTGTACATGGTAAATGTGTAATATATAATTGATTATAATAAAAACATGTATTAAAAATTAGTAAATGGATAAGCACATACTCTCTATAAGAATGTGTTCTATTTGTGTGGTTACACTGCAATCACTGCAATTACAGGCTAGTTAACAATGCATGACCTATGGATGTCTGCCCTTGTTCTTGCCTTTTAGTTCGATAGTCCTTAATCCACACTGTACTTTGGAGGGCATATAGGTCCAGCAGTGATGTGGCTTTGTCTCATGCCTACTCTCCTGTTCTACTTATAGAATCTGCTGTCCCCTGACTTTTTAATTTCTCAATTTTCTGACTCCATGCCCAGGCTCCAGATATAGGCCTCTATGCTCTTCTTTTTAAAGACAAGTCATTTGGACCCTTACTTGCAGCCTTTCTTGCCCTGTGGTAAGATTGAATCTCAACTCTGCATGCTCCCTCAGTTGCCAGGGCACCTGGGATTCTGGGAACAGACAGGATCTGTGCCCACATCAGCCTGGTGGTATTCCCACTGGCTGGGAGTATTCTCGCCAGTGCCCTCATCTTCCCACAGGACACAAGGATTATTATACGGTGAACATATGGAGTGTTCCCGGGGTGCCTCTTAAAAAATCCCAATAACTTGTTCAATGGTACAGCATAGAAATACCTAATTGAATTTTTAAAAATAGTTTAGATTAAAATCTATTTAGAAAAGACGGAAATGATATATTTTCTTATATATGCTATGGCAAAGTTTAATATCCAAGGATAATCCCTACAGAGTTGTCAGATCTATTGATTATAAGGGAGAGATACCTAATTTAAATTAATTTAAGCAAAAGAAGAGAATGAATTGTTTGTATAACTGAAAAGTCTAGGGCTTCAGGCACAATAGGATCCAGTGATATCTGTCTTTCTCTAAATCTACAGACTTTGCTTTCCTTTAATTTGGACCCTAACAGGTGGGGCCTCTCTCAGAAGCAGAGATACTTTCTCTCTCAGCATCCAATTAGTTGCTGAAAATGTGCTCTGAGTGACTCTGTTTGGATCATGCCCACTATTAGACCAATATGTATCCAGTGAGAAAGGATACGCTGGTCAGCTTAGATTACGTTTCTTCTACTGTGGTTGTCAATGCAGGATCACATGATTATGAGGTCCTCTAGAGTCCTCCAGATAAAGTGAGGCAAGGCAGATTCCAAAATGAAACAACGTAGGGAGGACCGAAATACCCAGCATATGCCCATTGTGTTCATGAATTAGGTCCTACATAATGGTCCCCCCTCATCTCCCTACCCCAAATGAAATGAATCTATGCCCTACAAAGGGCTAAAGGGAATTAATATCTGTTGATCTCTTGTTAAGTTCAAGACTATGCAGGGAACATTAAAAGCATCATATTCTTTAACTCTTATAATTGGCTCCCCTTATTCAGCCTTTTTAACAAGTCTGCCACCAGTTCAGCAAGGCGAGCTAGGTCTCGTGTGGAAGGAAAGCCCTGCAGCCCCTCAGCATTCACAGCTCCTATTTTACTCACTGGTATCTGGTCCTGTCCTCGAACACTTTGCCCTGACCTAACACCAGTCTCTATTCCACCATCAGTCAGCCCAGTTTTGCTACACCAATTGGCCATCTCCAAAGAGTTTCTGACCTACCCCCTCCTTCTACCTGACAGTTCCAAGCACAGACTCCTTCCTCATTCTCTGTGACTTACTGTATTAGTCTATTCTTGCAATACTATAAAGAAATATCTGAGACTGGATAATTTATAAATAATAGAGGTTTAATTGGCTTATAGTTCTGTAGTCTGTACAGGAAGCATAGAGGCTTCTGCTTTTGGGGAGGCCTCAGGAAATTTATAATCATGGCAGAAGGTGAAGGAGAAGCAAGCACATCTTACATGGCCAGAGCAGGAGCAAGAGGGTAGGGGAGATGCTATACACTTTTAAACAACTAGATCTCATGAGAACTTACTCACCGTTGCAATGTAGTACCAAGAGGAAAATCCACCCCATGATCCAATCACCTCCCACTGGGCCCTACCTCCAGCAATAGGGAGGATTACAATTCAATATGAGATTTGGGCAGGGTCACAGATCTAAACTGTATCATTCTGCCCCATCCCCTCCCAAATCTCATGTCCTTCTCACATTTCAAAATACAATCATATTTTCCCAATAATGTATTACCCCTAAGTTCCCCAAAGCCTTAGCTCATTTCATCACTTACTCCAAAGTCCACAGTTCAAAGTTTTATGTGAGACAAGTCCCTGCTGCCTATGAGCCTGTAAAATTAGAAACAAGTTAGTTACTCCTAAGATACAATTGGGGTATAAGCATTGGGTAAACACTCCCATTCCAAAAGGGAGAAATCGCCCAAAAGAAAGGAGCTGCAGGCCCACTCAAGTCCAAACCCAGCAGGGCAATCATTACATCTAAAAGCACAAAAATCATCTCCTTTGACTTCCACGCCCCACAGCCAGGGCACACTGGTGTGAGACGTAGGCTCTTGGAGCCTTCTGCAGCTCTATGCCTTTGGCTTTGTAGGGTTCAGCCCCTGAGGCTGTTCTCAAGGGCTGATATTGAGTACCTGTGGCTTCCCCAGGTGCAAGGTACAAGCTGTTGGTGGATCTGTCATTCTGGGATCTGGAAGATGGTGGCCGTTTTCTCATGGCTCCATTAAGAAGTGCCCCAGTGGGGACTTTGTGTGGGGGACCCAACCCCACATTTCTCTTCTGCACTGACCTAGTAGAGGTTTTCCATGAGGGCTCCACCCTTGCAGCAGGCTTCTGCCTAGGCATTCCGGTGTTTCCATACATCCTCTGAAATGTAGGTGGAGGCTCCCAAGCCTCAACTCTTGCACTTTGTGCACCCACAGGCTTAACACCACATGGAAGCCACCTAGGCTTATGACTTGCATCCTCTGAAGCAGGGGCCCAAGCTGTACCTTGGCCACTTTTAACCATGGCTGGAGTTGGAGCAACTGGGATGCAGGGAGCTGTGTTCTGAGGCTGCAAAGGGCAGTGGGGCCCTGGGTCTGTCCAGGAAACCATTCAGTCCTCTTAGGCCTCTGGGCCTGTGATGGGAGGAGCTGCCATGAAAGTCTCTAAAATGGCTTCAAGGCTTTTTCCCCATTGTCTTGGCTATTAGCATTTGCCTTCCCTTTAGTTATACAAATTTCTGCAGCCTGCTCGAATTTCTCCCCTGAAAATGGGCTTTTCTTTTCTAACACATGGCCAGGCTGCAAAATTTCCAAACTTGTATGCTATGCTTTTTTTTTTTTTAAATATAAGTTCCAATTTCAGGTAATTCCTTTGCTCATATATATGAGCGTAGGTTGTTAGAAGTAGCCAGGTGACATCTGAATGCTGTGCTGCTCAGAAATTTCTTCTGCCAGATATCCCAAATCATCTCTCTCAAGTTCAAAGTTTCACAGATCCTTGGGGTAGGGTCACAATGCCTCCAAATTCTTTGCTAAAATATAAAAAAAGTGACCTTTGTTTCAGCTCCCAATAAGTTTCTCATTTCCATCTGAGAACTTCTCAGCCTGGACTTCATTGTCCATATCACTATTAGCATTTTGGTCACAGCAATTTAATAAGTCTCTTGGAAGTTCCAAACTTTCCCTCATCTTCCTGTTTACTGAGCCCTCCATACTGTTCCAAACTCTTCCCATTATCCAATTCTAAAACTCCTTCTGCATTTTCAGGTATCTTTAAAACAATGCCCCACTCCTTGGAACCAAAATCTGTATTAGCCCATTTTCACACTGCTATAAAGAAATACCTGAGACTGGGTAATTTATAAAGAAAAGAGGTTTAATTGGCTTATAGTCTTGCAGGCTGTACTGAAAACATAGTGGCTTCTGCTTCTGGGGAGGCTTCAGGAAACTTACAGTCATGGAAGAAGGAGAAGGAGAAACAGGCATATCTTACATGGCCAAAGCAGGAGCATGAAAGGTGAGATATCAGAGGTGTTTGAACCAGAGCAACTTCATCTTTAATAGGGACTGGCTAAAATAAGGCTGAGACTTATTGAGATGCATTCCTGGGAGGTTAGGCATTCTTAGTCACAAGATGAGATAGAAGGTTGGCACAAGATATAGGCCATAAAGACCTTGCTGATAAAACGGGTTGCAATAAGGAAGCCAGCCAAAACCCACCAAAACCAAGATGGTGATGACAGTGACCTCTGGTCGTCCTTACTACTCATTATATGCTAATTATAATGCATTAGCTTGATAAAAGACACTCCCACCAGCACCATGACAGTTTACAGATGCCATGGCAACATCTGGAAGTTACCATATATGGTCTAAAAAGGGGAGGAACCATCATCTCCGGGAATTGCCCATCCCTTTCCCAGAAAACTTGTGAATAATCCACCTCTTGTTTAGCATATAATCAAGAGATAACTCTAAGTATCCTTAGGCCAGAAGCTCAAGCCACAGCTCTGCCTATGAAGTAGCGATTCTTTTATACTTTCACTTTCTTAGTAAACTTGCTTTCACTTTACTCTATGGACTCGCCCCAAATTCTTCTTGGGTGAGATCTGAGAACCCTCTCTTGGGGTCTGGATTGGGACCCCTTTCTGGTAATGGGGAGTGGGGAGGTGCTACATGCTTTTAAACAACCAGATCTCATGAAAAATCACTCACTATTGCAACATAGTACCAAAGGGAAAATCCACCCCCCGATCCAATCACCTCCCACTAGGCCCCACCTCCAGTATTGGGGATTACAGTTCAACATGAGATTTGGGTAGGAACACAGATCCAAACCATATCCCTTACTATGTGGGCCATTCAAACTGATCACTTAAGGTGACCCTACCTCAGCATATTGGCTAACTCCACACAACTGACATTCTCTGAGGTAGATAAAGTTATCCAGATTTTTCTTCTGGAGACATAAAGATTCCAAGAGGTAAAGGAACTTCTCCAAAGAAAAATCTAATAATTAACTGAATTACACCCAAAGCCTGATTATAAATTTACCAGGCACTAAGCAAGGTAGAATAATATGGTGAAGCCCCTGTGAGTTCTTGCAAATTTGGCAAATCAAGATAAAAATTTTGGTCTAGTCAATAAGATATTGCAGTTTGGTGATATTCTTAGATGACGCTCTTGCCTGAATTTGAGTTGAAGAAAACAAGAGTTAAGAATGCAAGAAAACAGACACACTATGAATGATTGTGCTGTTTTTCAGAATGATGGTTCCCAGATTTGTGCAGTACACAGCTTGAGCAACATTGCACAGTGATCCTGCAGGGAAAATAATAAGTTAGGAATTTCATATAAGAAAAATCACTATTTACATGATTTGCTTGAAAAAAATTAAATTTATTAATTTTTAATTTAATTAAAAAATTAAATTTAAGACTTGAATATGTACACCTGTAGATTGAAATTCAAAGTAAGAGCAAAAGATCTGTGATCTACTTGAGCTTTGCGATTTCTCATATATGATGTATATGCCTATAGGGTATCAGATTGTTGATTCTCTGCAGAAGCACAGCTTTCTGAGTCTGGGGAGAAAAAACTTACGTAAGCATCAGAATGCAAAGACTTCTTTTATTTCAAACAGCTCTTAACATTTTGACAAGTTAAGCACAAATGAATCATAAATGTACAGATTAAATTTCCATTTGTAACACAAATGGGTCTAAATTGGAGAAGGAAGAAGTGGTTGGCCAAGTGCATTCCTATTTTGCTGAGTCAAGAACTTTGAAAAAATAGCCTACTGTTTGAAAAATCTAAATATACCCTAATAAAACCATAAATTTGAAGATTTCCATATTCTAGTAGTCTGTTTTATTTCACAGTCAAAATGATTTAGCAAGAAGGTTTAAAAGAAATTCTCTCTCTCCCCTAATTAATGGTTTTCTTATCTGGCATTCAACATATTTCTTGAATGTCTCAACTTCATCTTCTGTAGCTAACTAAAAACATAAGCTGAGTATTTTCTGATTAAGACCAGGCCTGCTACTGTGTGAGCACAGAATCCCCTCAGTTTGTTTCAGTCGTTGCATAAGAGGAACGCTTATTATTTGGGTCCCAGAGTGAAAACCATCAACAAGAAACACTTCCAAAGGGTGAGGAAAAATAGATTACTGCTTACCAGCTATACATCCCAGGTTTTTTCATCATGTGATCTGACTTCAGTTGGATGTATTGAGAAAGGAGTTAAAAGGACTGAAGAAAAGTCAGTAATCCTGAGTAAATTGAGTTACCTATCTTAGTAAAAGGGTCATCCTTTCACAGATAGTGAGTACTGAATCCCAGAAGCAGAGATTGCTTAAGTGTCCACTGTACTCTCTCACTGGGTGAAAAGGGAAGATATTCATCTTTCCACGGGTAAGCAGAACTAAACCTAGCATGTGGGCAAAGATGAGGGTTTGGAGTGGTCCAGAGTCAGGTGGTACTAAGCCAGGGAGAAGGCAGCCTAGAGTGAGCAAGGGACTTAAATAGGGCAGAAAAGGTAGGTGTCAAAGAATGAGAAGGTAAAAAGATAAATAAACAAGAAGCCCTTTTCTTGGTAACAACCATTATTTTTCATTGATAGAGCACGATCTATTGTGAGTATTGCAGAGCCCTAGCTGGTAAGAACTTTATCTTAGTTCTGGTATGACTTTATCTTAGCTGAGTGGTAAGCTTGAAGAAATGCAGTGATTAAGTGCCTATTTGACAATGACTATTGGAACAGAATTCATGCTCAATAACTTCAACCTTACTACCAACTTTTGATTTTCAATATAAATTTGGAGACTGGCTGGGTGTTTTCAATATCTAGGCTGACTTCACTTTACATTTTCCAAGCAGCTTTCTGTACTGAACCTTGTGATAGTGGTTGTGCCAATCTGAGGTGGAAATGGGTCAAAAAGAAATGAGGTAGAATCTGATCCAAATAAAGTTGCAAGTAATCATCAGTTTTGCAGAGTACTATAAGAGAATGTGAAGATATGTATTGTTTGTTTCTGGATTCTGGGTACAGAAAGGAGAGATCCCATTAACTAACTTTGTCTTTTTTTCTTTTCTTTTCTTTCCTTTTCCTTTCTGGCAGGTTGGGGTAAGGGGAAAGATGTCACTCTCTTTTTTTGTCAAAGTATAAATTGGAGTGGAGGAATGACCAGACTGTGTTGATGGTACTGATTTCAGAGCCATCTTGAACCTCAGTAAAAAACCTATTTCTGTGTTGCCAGAAAGCTCTCCAGCCATCAACTTGCCTACCTGTGAGAAGGCCTCATTATCAGAAACCTCTGTGGAAACTCAGCATCTACCTTTGGCTGGCCTTGTTTCTTGTACTCCTAGAATTTTCAGGTAGGCTATAGAACAACATTAGACAGCTTCTAAATGGGTAAACACTGTTTTCTGATGCAAAGGAACCACCATACAAGGCAGTGCTATTCAACTGCAGATGGTCCCTGACTTACGATAATTTGACTTAAGGATTTTTCAACTTTATAATGGTGCAAAAGCAATATGTATTAGAAATATAATAGAAACTGTACTTTGAATACCTATACATCCAATATGTTTTTCACTTTTGGTATAATATTCAATAAATTGCATGAGATCTGCAACACTTTATTATAAAATAGACTTTGTGTTACATGCCTTTGCCCAACTGTAGGCCAATGTAAGTGTTCTGAGAATGTTTAAAGATAGGCCAAGCTAAGCTATGATTTTTGATAGTAGCCAAATACAAGAAGCCAAATACAAGAAAATATGAGCCCCTTTTCTTTAGATATTTGAGCAAGTTGCTTTGAAGATTCACCTCAAGAGGAGTGTCGACCAAGCCTACGCAGCTATGTGGAGGCCCATGGTGTTTTCTATTTAGATATTTCAATAAAACAAGGGAAACAGTGTAGTATAATAAAAGGAACATTAGCCTTACCTACAGTCTGGTAGCCCTGGATTTAAATCTCAGCTTTATTGCTCACTGACTGAGATGTTGAGCAAGTCACTTTTAAACTCTTTGGGTCTCAGTTTCTTCACATGGAGACAATAGTTATATTTGAAGGCTTGCATTAAAAGAGATGCTGTTTAAATCAGTCACCTGGAACCTATTAGGTACTCAACAAAGATTGGTTTCCTTTCCTTCTTCCTCTCCTCTGAGCTTCCTCACTTGCAGAAACTAATTTCTTGGTCAGTGTTTGTAAAAGGCTCAAAAATTCACCCAAACTTTCCAAACAACCCTTTAACAAGCTTCCCCATAAAAGCATCTAGAACAGAGGTTTGTTTCATTTGTTGTAACGAGCGTAAGGACGTAGCAATAGAAAAGTTAACCAAGTACAATGGTTTCGAGCAATGGTTTTAAAGTGGCTAGGAGGTCAAGTCACAAATAATCTAAGGTCTCTTCCAGCTCTAAAATTCTATGGTTCTGTGAAATTGAGGCAGTAGCTGCAAACCAAGGCAGGCCTGTGTGACTCAAAGAATTGCATGTGCTGGGCTGGCTGCTCAGCATATTGAGGATTTGATTGAAAACCCACTACATTCACACTTTAGCTTTGGGATTAGCAGATCGAATAAATGCGTGTTACTGCTTTGTCAGATACAGCAAAGTCGTTTTTGTCTGCTAGTTTATTTAATGGGGGGAATATCCAGTAGCTAAATAGAATAGCAAAAAACAGTCCATGGAGAGGAGAACAGGGTGCCATTACTAGCCCAGTTCCCCGACCTCTTCATTGCTGACCGACATGGTCTATGTGAGAAAATTTAACTGCATGTAAATTTAGACAACTTTGTGAAAAATCTGTAAGGGTATCTAATTCTGAAACTAAGAACTCTCAAGAAAATACGAACAAGAATGCTTAGGTAAAATTGATTTTAATTTCTCTTTGAGATCTCATTAATTTCCATTTAGATGGATTTTTAAAAACTAAGTTGTAGGGCACTTGGTTTTGCAATGCTAAGCATTGTTTGACACAACTTATTTTTAGTGTCTATTTTAACATGAGAAATGAAATGTAAACACTCAGGATATGGAAATACCTCTTGTAAGGAGTGTGGTATGTGTGTGTGTTTGTGTGTGTGTGCATGTGTGTACGCCTGTGTGTTTTCTTCGAGAAGATAATTTTTTTCCCCTCTGCTTTGGGAGTTTATTCTATTAATAGAAAATACTGCAAGTTTTAAATATCTTTTCATTCAGTGGAAACATGGATTCAATCCAATGGAAATATGGATTCAATCATCCTTCCTTTTCACACTGGGAGTAAGGGAGAGAGCCTGGGTAATTAAGTAACAAGAGCACAGATTCCTTAAGACACTTAAAAAACAAGATATTCTTGCTTTGTCACAATGAAGGCTGCAAAGACAAACATGTTTTCAGTACCTACTATGTGCCAGATTCTGGCTTTGACACTTGCGAAGGGGTTAAAATCCTGGTGCTGTGTAAATGTCCTCAGATGATATTCTAATTTAAGGAAAAAACAATATATATTTAGGATAAAGTGGAGTCTTGTACTCAAATCTGAGCAGGTAAGAGATCTAAATTAGGTTAAGCAACATTGAAGAGTATTCAAAATTAGTGAGAATGGCACTTACTTAATGTATCTGAATTTTTATCTTTTGGAATATTGACTCATTCAGCAAATTTTATAGAGTGACTACTGAAAAGAACTGTGAGAGTATAAACAAGTGACTAAAATGTTCCTGTCTTTCATTACAGTGTAGAAGGGCAGAATATATATTCTTGCTTTAATTGAATGCTGTATATAAGTATTAATGGTATAATTTTACAACTAAATTTTCATAGATATGCATCTAGGAAAACTACTTGATTTTATGTAAGGAAGCTACTTGATAATTTCAACCATACAAAACTAAAACCACCAAAATGTAAAATATCAATCAATCAGTAAAAGTGGAAGTAGAAAAAAAATAACTGGGAGAGTGTACACTAAAATATTCATAGTAATATTTTTGTGGTGGTGGAAACATGGTAGTTTGGGTTTTAATTCTTTTTTTTCTTATTTTTTAAGTATAAGCCTAAATTTTTTGTATACTTCCAATATTTAAAATATGAGACTCATTAAGAAGGAGGAGATGAAGAAAAGAAGGAAGTGGAGGCAATGAGGAATGGAGGGAAGAAGGAAGGAAGGAAATCATGCTTGAAAGAAAGTATTTCTCTTTCTGCTACTTGCATTTATGAAAACCTTGCCTGTTTAGGCCATAAGCCAATACCTGCTCATTTTTAGTTGTGGAACATGTCAAGTTTTTTCCAGATGTGGTGGAGATTATGCAGCTACAGTGAAGCCAGATTAAGATCTGGGGAAAATGGACAGATCTCTACATAAGTTACTACAGGAATAATTACAATGATGGAATGGCTGAAGTAAACAGGAGGGAAAATTTACAACTGTTGGCACACACAAATGAGAAGCAAGTGAAGGCCCAAACAAAAGGGGGCTGGAGCCAGAAAGTGACAGTTGATGAGGATTGGAGATAGTACCAAGGGCAGGGGAGGGGCGTTGTTTAGGGAGAGACTGGCAGGGATGCCATGGAGTTGAAGGGGGTGCACAGGAAAGTGGTTATTGAGCTGAAGTAAGGCAGGCACTGAGAGTGGGGCTTGAGCCATGTGCTAGAATGACTCCTAGTTGCTCTGGGGGTACCTTCAAAGACTCCTTGCCAAGTTTGATGTCCCCAGATGATATTCTAATTTAAGGAATTGCAAGTGAAACCTCAAGAGACTTTCATAAAGTGTTCCATCTCTGAGTAGTCTGCCCATTTTAAAGGCAGGGGTCCATTAGCATAGGTCTTGTTTCCCCTGCTTGGAGGCCAGCTATGTCTCCGCTGGTATTGCACAGTCCTTCAGACACATAGAACTAGATGTAGGCTCCATTTGCAAAATTGCTGGAGGTGTTGCTATTCAGGATTCCCCCAGACCTAAGCTACTGTTGAATACTTTGGGACTGAAGCTCTTTTAATTTCCAAGGTGTATGTGGGCAACATGGAACAGCATGGAGACTGACAGATTATAGGCATGTTTTAAAGTCAGAGTATGCCACAGAAAAATCTAACTTTCTTATATTTTTTGACAAACCTGAAGATTTGTTAACATTTTAATTGACAATTTCTGCAAAAGTAAGGAATAGAGCTGAACAATGGTATACATTCTTTTTCTTCTTCCTATGTGACTAGAATGTTCTCCAAAGGGATTGTTTTGCTTGCCGATAAAAAGAGACACTTGGGAGCACCATACTTTCTCCTGTTCCTCTGAATATCGTGTTTCCTTATGACACCTGAAACTCTGATGCCTTCTGGGTCCATGAAAGCAGTGAGATGAGCACAGGAAACCATGCTGAGGATGGTTGAGCAAAAAGGTGATATTGAGCCACTGGATTAACCTGCCCAGAAACAGGATATCTTCAGATTTCTTGTTAAGTAAGAAAAATGTAATTTCACTGATTCTAAGTTATACTTTCTTTTATTAGTTCAACATCTCTGAAATCAGAACATATTTTGCCATGGTAATACCTTACCATCACTGTTGGCCAGGGGCCATCCTCACATAGGTGTCATTGCCTATGCATATGTCAACTTGATTGCTATTCCCTGTGATATGACTGATAACTGCGGCCCCTTGACAGTTCAGTCAACAAACCATTGAAGAGTATTAGGGTAAGAATACTGCTTTCTGTCTGAAAACTTTCCATTGACATCTTCTGAAAAGACAAAGAAAGTATCAGCATCTAAATTTGCATAATAATCATCAGTGCTTAGAAGAAAATCCAAGTGGCAATAGTGGGTCAATCTTTTAAGAAATGTTGCATCACCAGTACTTTCGATACTACAGAGGTTGATATTGGGAGGAAAAAGCATCAATATTTATGGCTCTGAATTTTAAAAGTGAGTTTGAAGATTCAGACTCTGAAAGTGAAGACATTTTATTGTGTGTGTGTGTTTGTGTGTGCGTGGATGTGTGTATGACTGTGTGTATCAAAACGTATTTTGATTTATGGTTGTGTAGATATATGTATTTATAATATATATGTGATATATAAAATATACATCTAAATACTTTTTTTATTTATCTTGCAATAGGTATAAAATAAAATTTTAAGTTGTTAGCATTGTGTCAGTTTAATTCACAGATTTTTTGTAGTACTTCATAAAATGATGATGTGTGTTACAACTGATGTCTTACATTTGTCAAAAGCAAGAATAAATTTCTTAAGGTTAAGTTGGAGTTTCTGTTTCTTGCAACCAAAAACATTCACCATGATATAACTTAGTTTGTCTTAACTTAGTCCATTTATTTTTGTTATAACAGAATATCTGAAACTGAGTAATTTATAAAGAAAAGATGCTTATTTCGCTCATGATTCTGGTGGCTGGAAATTTCGAGATTGGGCAGCTGCATCTGGTGAGGGCCTCATGCTGCTTCAACTCATGACAGAAAGTAGAAGGTGAGTGGGTGTATGCAAAAAGATCATATGTCAAGAACAGAAGAAACAGTGAGAAACTGAGGAAGCCAGATGCTTCTTAACAACCTACTTTCCTGGGAATACACAGCTTAACCCTGTGGTTTCACTAGGCATTGCCCCAGTGGGTACTCTTTGTGGCATTTTCAACCCCATATTTCTTGTTGGCAGTCCCTAAGTAGAGGTTCTGTGCAGTGACTCTATACCTGTGATAAGACTTTGCCTGGTCCCACAGGCTTTTTCATATATCCTTTGAAATCTCAATGGAGAAAGCCACATCTCCATAGCTCTCGCATTCTGTGGGCCTGCAGAATTAACATCATGAGGATGTGGATATCACCAAGGCTTACACTTGCACCCTCCAGAGTGGTAGCCTGAGCCATACCTAGGGCTATTTGAGCCATGGCTGCTCCAATTGGAGCAGCTAGATTGCAAGGGACAGCAGCCTGAGGCACCACAGAACAGTGGTGCCCTGGGTTTCACTCCCAAAACCATTCTCTCCTCCAAAGTCTCTGGGTCTGTGATGGGAGAGATGGCCTCAAATATTTCAAAAATACCTATAGGATCTTTTTCGTATTGTCTTGAGGATTGGCAACT
>NW_016812730.1:1108477-1114165 GCF_001698545.2 Rhinopithecus bieti
TTTTTTTTTTTTTTTAATTTTATCAGTGCTAGTCTCTTTAGCAACTGGTGGCTCCAGCTGTACCCTTGAATTCCTCTCCTGAAAATGTTCTTTTATTCTCTACCACATGGACAGACCATAAATCTTCCATATCTTTTTACTCTGCTTTCCTTTCTATTAGCAGCTCACTGTAAGCAGTAAGAAATAACCATGCAGCAGCCTGAGCACTATGCTTGTTAGAAATTTCTTCTGCCAGATATGCTATTACATTGCTCTTAAGATTGGCCTTCCACAAAACCCTAGAACATGTGCAGAATGCAGTCAAATTCTTTACTTTAACAAGCAAAGTGTAACAAGGATGGCCTTTTCTCTAGTTTCCAATACCTTGTTCTTTATTTCCATCAAAGACATCATCAGAATGGCCTTTATTGTCCATATTTCTATCAACATTTTGGTCCCAACCACTTAACCAATGTCTAAGAAGTTTCAAACTCTCTCACATTTTTTGTATTCTTCTGAGCCCTCACCAGAACCCCCTTAATATTCCATTCATGGCATAATAGACTTTTCTTTGCTTACTCCTCCAAACTTTTCCAACCTCTGCCCATTACTTAATTCCTCATTTTTAGGTATCTTTATGACATCACCCCACTCCTCAGTACCAATTTTTGGTCTTAGTCCATTTTGTTTTATTTTAACAAAATATACGAGGCTGGATAATTTATAAAGAAAAGAAGTTTATTTGGCTTATGGTTCTTCTGGCTGGGAAGTTCAAAGGCATGGTGCTGGCTTCTGGTGAGGGGTTTTCTGCTGCCCCATAACAGGGTAGAAGGTCAAAGGGAAAGCAAACACATGTGAAGGAGCCAACCTGTTCCTGAAAGAACTAATTGATTCCTGTGAGAATGAATCCAGTATTGTGAAGGTGAGAACTCACTCGCTACCTGAGAACAGCACCAAGACACACACAAGGGAAGATCCCCTTTGACTGAAATGCCTCTTATTCGGTCCTACCTCTTAAAGGCTCCACCTCCCAACAGAATTACAATGGCAATTAAATTTCATGAGTTTTGGCAGGGACAAACCACATCCAACTCATAGCACAGCTTATGAATATTTTACAGTCAATAGCTTTCATTTTAGCTCCCCAAGATAAAAGCATAGAATAGGTTAATACTAATGAAATGTGAGAGTCTGATTTTTCCATCCGGTGACTTCATAGGTGGACAACTGATACAAGTAGTGATAGAGCTATTAATATTTTTTGTTAGTATAAGAATATGGTGGGTAGGGTGCACAAAGAGAGACTTGTCTTTCTCTCAGCTAAGGAGACATCCTTCACATCCTCCCTTCCAGAAAAGCATGCTATTATTCAGCAACTATTAGTTATGCTGATGTATTAATGAGCAGTATCTTCTGGAGATGAAAATGTGCCAGCCTCATCAGTAACAGACTTCTTAATTAACCTGTTGATGCTCTTAGCAATAGAGTTAGTTGTTGTCCTAGAAATGAGTTATTTGGGTTCTTTTGTCCTTCACTAGTCCCTTTATTCTCCCTGACTATTATAGGATCAGGGTGTTCTTTGATTAGCCCATCATAATTTCCTAAAGTAAGCAGGAATTTGAGAAACTGCCCATGGCACATTGTTTCATTGCTTAGACTTGCTGCTGACTCTTTTATCCTTTGACAACTAAGTTCTTCCTTAACCACAGTGTTAATTATACCAGTCATTTATTCCACAACAATGCCTTTTCTCTTGATCTGTTTCATCCTCATAGACAAGATTAGTGGCCTCCTTTCAGAGAAGATTCACCACTGGGCATTCCTTGTTGGAAGTAGAAACATTTCTGCTCTTTAACCCATGCATGCCCCAGTTATTCATACCTGAGAAATATTTGCCACAATGCGGTCTTGCTCCTCTAAGAATAACCAAGGCAAGGACAGAGAGTTCCATTCCTATGATTAAGTGCACATTTCCCATTAAATTCAAATGCTTCTTTTGAAAAGGTAAATAGAATGTTGTTTTTAAGAAAGAATTCCAGTTGGCTAAATTTAATGTCATATGAAAAAAAAAGTTGATCCAAGAATAGTTTCTGGCTTTGGGCCCATGGTGTTTCTTGTGAATTGGATGTATTTTTATTCACTTTAAGTGCTTACTGCAGTGTTTGTCCTTCTGAGAATGCATATTGATGGCTTTGTTGGCCTCAATAGTATTTGTCTTTCATTCTAAAAGGATTTTCCAAACTTTATTATGGCCAAAAGTGGAAAATTGATTTTATTTTTAATATTTGAGTTTCCTTCAACTGTCTTGCCTCTTCTGTCATAAATTTCCTGTTGCCACCCTCATCTATTACTAGAAGCCATGTTTTCATCTCCGCCTAGCTCTCCAAAAACACAGTCTTGAAAGAAAAATCTCAGTATTTTTTGGTAGCCATTGATTTAGTTTTGAAGACTTGACAGTCCACCAATGTTGCGTCAGTCCCCCGACCAGCCTGTAGGTCCTCTTTTGCTTTTCCCATTCAGCTTGTTCTTGGTTCTCTTGGTGGTTTCAGGAAGGCAACGTCTGTTTCTCAAATGGACGTTTTGTGCTTTTGGGTCCTTGCTTGTGTATTATAGACATAATTCTGCTTAATTCTTCCAATGACTTTAAAAATAACTATTATTATCCTTGTTTTAAAGGTAAGGAAATCAAAGACAAAAATAATTAGGCATCTAGATTGAAATTACCTAGCCAATTAGGGGCATAGCCCACATTTACAACAGTATTTGCCTGAATATGAAAAGCTTCCTCTTATTATGAAAGTAACCTTCAGGGCCTAGTAAAGGATGTATTAATTTTTTCAGTGAAATTTTCTCCTAAATTTTGGGTCTGTGTATTTCTTGTCAGAATTCTGCCAAACAATTAGGATTTCAAAATAGACTGTTTCATAGCCCTGATGGAAAATTTTGACTCTAGATCATATTTTCCTGATATTTGATGAAACATAACGATGATCATCTAAGAGTGCAGATTGGGATAATAAGTGGCCTTTCAGACTTCTGAGGACTCAAACTGCATAACAAAAATAAACCTAACTTAGAGATATATGTTATAGGATCGATCTGATTAATTGATGGATTTGCTCAGAAATGCCTTAAAAATAAAAGCAATGCAAACAGTCATGATTTGTTAAATCCAGCAGCATTATCTTCATCTCGCAGGCAGGGCAGCTGCCTGTTCCTTCTGTGACTCCTCACATTTAGGTGAGCATTCAGAGGCCTTTGGGATTTACATGCCAAACTTTGAGGTAGCAAGATTATGGGATAATTTAATTCTGAGATGTCTGCTTCAGAATAAGAAGTTCTGCTCCTGAATGTTCTGAACTCCTAACATAAAGAGGAAGCAATACCAAAGAAGAACTGTTTAACTGCATCACCCTAGGGAGCAAATCAACTAACAAATTTGGAGGAGAAAGGAAGAAAATTTTATGTGGCTTTTAACAAATTTGCTCATTATCTTTTTAATATTTTCTGGGCTACGAACAGTGATTAGTATATCAAATTAATCCTTGGATGGTTTGCTTGACACTAAGTTAGGATATTTCTAAGAACAGCAAGTGAAGATCATCCTATCCAACTGGGTCAGTTTATTCTCTCCCACACTCTGCATATCATTTTCTCCCCTACACCCAACTATAGCAACAAAACAATCCAGTGTCTTGGCATTGTGTGGACCATAGGGTATGTGACCCCCGAGGTCAACCCTTGGGATTTTAGGAAGGTCTGAAATTGCATGAAAAGTGTAATGTTCATAAATAGCCAAACATTTTTTCTGGAAAGAGAGAGAGATCATAGTTCTCATCAGATTCTCAAAGACCGTATGATCTTCATGGTAACAATCATTGGTTAAAAAAAGTAATCATTCAATGAAAATTTTCTTTTTTCCTTGTTGTGTGAAAGTCTATCCATTGATATTATTTATTGAGCTCAGACTCTATTCTAGGTGCTTAGGATACATCAGTGAACAAAACTAAATGCCCGCTCCCTAAAGCTGAAGTTCAAAAGGGAAGTAAGATAATTCAAAACATCCAAGGAGGTGGGTCAAGCATTTGCTAATAATCGTAGAGAGGGAGGATTGCTTGTCTAGGTTTATGTTTATCCTCAGCTTTGTGGGGTTTGTTTTTGTTTTTTATTGTATAAACAGTTTTGTGTAGGCACTTCTCCCCCTTGAAGATAGTTTGGGAATCCCAAGGCATTTCTTTGTCTTTCCACTTACTGAGTTTGTGCAGATGTCCAAGTAGTCCCCAGCTTACTTGCCAATCTGTCAAGTGCCTGGCAGCTGCAAACAACACAAGAGCTCACACTATCCATCTCCATTGACAAAAGAGGAAATGAGAGACATGGACCTTGACAAGTTCTGCTGCATCCAAAAATGAAATTGATTTAGGCCACTAAGAAACTCCAAGCTCTTTCATTAATAGGCCTTGGGAAACCACAATAAATCAGCCTATTAGGGTGCAACAGGGGTGCAAATTGGTGTCTCAGTTAATGTAGATAAAGATTTCAGTGTGCACTGCATATATCAAAAATTTAACACATGCTGCTTGTAGAGTTTTAATGAATACAGAAAGCTCAGTTGCTGAAAACCAACACAACCCAGGCATTACTTCATTTAGCTGTCAATAAAATTGTCTCTTATTTTATTTTCTAATGGTTTATCAATACTGGTAATTTGCTGTGGGTTATAAAAAGGGGGATGGGGAGGACAGGAATTTAAATAAGTCCTGCTAACTAGAAAAGAGCTTGGTGGGCTATTTTGTTCTGCTACATAAGTTAATGACCAGATGATGTGAGGGAGTGAAATTTCCATTTCTTCCTTAGACTACAAACATCAACCTCCCTTGGAAGAATACATTAGATCAGGGGTGCCCTTTGCTCTGGAAATCTGTTAGTGTCTTTTGATGAGGAGCATTAGGCATTGTAATTCAGCCTGTCTTAAAGGAGCTCCGTCTGATTAAGAAGAAAACGGTTTTGTTTTGTTTTGTTTTTCCTTGTATAAGATCGTTTGAGGTTAGCCAGTAGGAGTCGAATGCAAGTTCATCAGCCTTAATCACTTTCTATAAAATACACAGTATACTTAAAGTTGTTTTCTGAAGCAGAGGAGGAAACTCCATCATTGTAGCAGAAATGAACAAGTCTGCTCTGTTTTCCCAGTGCAGTAAAAAAAATGGCTCTGAATCATTGTTCTTACCTGTGCAATTATGTACATGTGAAGAGAAGGACATTGTTTTATTTTCCCAAAATGATATTTATGTCATTAAAACAAAACAGATTCATGATAATGAACTATGAAAACTCATTCATTGATTGATTCTTCAATAAACATTTGTGGCAGGTCGATGCACTAATAAGTTAATGTAGAAATTAACCTGTGCCTTATATTGTTATTAGTATTAGTACCTTCTTGCTTGAGCAGACTCATTAGAAAATGGATGAAGAAGTAATCGCATCTTTCATCCATAGAGGGAGAGCAACCAGACTTCAGTGTTACGAATTTCTGCACTTCTTTGACCAAGACAGTCTTATCTTCCCTCCCTCCCTCTCCCCTCTTGCTCTTCCCCACTGTCTTTTTATCCCTCCATTCTTCTCCTCTCCTTCCTTCCTTCCTTCCTTCCTTCCTTCCTTCCTTCCTTCCTTCCTTCCTTCCTTCCCTCCCTCCCTCCCTCCCTCCTT
>NW_016812730.1:1114490-1121049 GCF_001698545.2 Rhinopithecus bieti
GCCTGGCTTCCTTCCTTCCTTCCTTCCTTCCTTCCTTCCTTCCTTCCTTTTCTTTTTTTCTCTGAGGCTGGTGACGATACACAAGTTTGATGACTTCTTTACTCAGTCCTTCTGGGAAGATATCTAGGTCCTTGAAGGAACTGAGCCTGAAATGTCCTGCAGTTGGTACAGACCTGCTGCCTGCTCACATTTGCACCTCCTAAAGATGATAGCACTTTGGAAAGAAGATAGCCACCTAGGTGATTTAAGTGGTTGTCCTCAGTGCTGCCATTTTGAAGTCAGGGAAAGGGATCCCTGAGGACCAGGCTAGAGGCGAGAGAAGAGGACTACAACTCCATCACCCTCCTAGGGTGGCAGAAGGAGAAATGGTGTCCAGGATAACTAATTCTGACTAGTGGCCTTAGGGTGAGTTCCCATTTTCATGAACTGCCTGAGTCCAAGGGAGGAGAAAGATGCCCCAATAAATCACTAACACTGTATGTTTTTAAAAAAGTCATCAATTGACAGTTGAGAAATCAGAGAAGAGTAAGGATTCTTGTAGAAAGGTAAAGAATTGTGGCACTCCTTGCATCTGTGTTGTTGAGGAATTTCTATTTGTGATATACTTATCAAGCATCTTTTTCTGTCCTATTCCTGGTGCTAGACAGATGGAGAGAATCATTGCCTTCCTTTAATTAAGGGAATCTAAGTTTAGTGGGGAAGGTAGACAAACAGAACTACAACACTAAGGGAAGTGTTCTCTACTAGCCTTATGAGTACAAGGCAGGGACAGTGCAGAAGAGTGATGACTGAATCTGCTTGGATCCTGGAGAAAGGGTATGGGAGAGGAGAAAGGAAAGGCAATTCAGTGAGGGATCAGCATCTGCAACGCCACAGAGTTGTAGAAGGTTGTCATGTGTTAGGAACAGGTGAGACATTCAGTGTGCATGAAGGTGGGGCTGTGGGGTATCTAGTGTGAGGTAGTAAAAGTAGATGCCCTCCCAAGGCCCTAATTAATGAGTGTCATCAATTTAAAGAGCATTTCAGATTAGTCTCTGCTCAAGGCAACATGAATACCTGCAATCTTACAGCTCATATGTGAAAGACACTGGGTAGAGGAGCTTCCCAAATTTGGTAATACTAAACATGTACATGATATTGTAAATAATAAGTTGTGAAGCTGAAAGAAATTCTCTCAATTATCATTAATAATAAACAAATTTTGATTAACCATGTTACAGGAATAATGGAATGATCTTTCTAGTTTCTCTGTAGGAAAGGATATTACAGAATTTTGTCATAAAAAGAAACAGATTATGCAGTCAAAAATGTAGAATACAAGCATTTAGGGAGGTTTGTTAGAACATCAATACAAATCTTATGTTATTGATACCAATTCAGACAAATCTGTTATTTCTTTCTGGGTTTTGTGATATTTCTGGTATTTGTTGGCTTTTTAAAGTTGATATTTTTGCATTTTCTTTTCTCATTCTGAATAAATATTCACTATTGACTTACTTTTATGATTTTCATGAAGAGGGCATCATAAATTGTATTAGCTTCAGGTCTCCCTAAACCTCGGTCAACCAGCAGACAGGAGCTTAGACTGGAAAGGTAGGTTGGCACCAATCTGGAATTTGAGACTCACAAGATGGTAGAGGGCCTGCATGTCCACCTGAGGCTTCCTGTCCTCATCTTAATGAAGAAGAAACTGGGCCCAGAGATGTCGAGTGACTGCTGTAGGTCTCAGAGCCTGTTGGTAGCACAGCCAAGAGAAGGATTTATCTTTGACTTCCCTAACATGTCTTCCTTGTGTCAAGCTCTGCAAAGGGCAAGCATTGGGTAGGAGTCACAAATATGATGACTCACTTGTTTTGACCAGTACGATGTTTAAAAAATAACCCACTGTCAATGCTTTTAGGTGGGACTTGCTCTCCACCATTCATAGTCTCTTCCATTCCCATCTCCTTACAGCAAGGTGAGGGATGTACTTGTCCTGTGTCGCCTGAGAAGGCATCTGGGTTGGGGCAATCGTACTTCCAGAGTAGAGGGGTTTTGAGGCTATAGGCTTGAGACATTGTCCTCCTGTGGCCCATTGCTAGGAAATGTGGTGCTCCAAAATGAATCCGCCACAATATCTATCAGCAGCTCTGGTATTTGAGTTCATGAGTAGGAAAAGAACAAAAGCCATATTCTACCTGTCAGCAATCATGAAATGGTAGGAGGAACCAGCCATGCTGGGTGGTTTGTGGATGTGTGATCAAGGGCAGGGAAAACTGGAGGGATGCCAACTCTGAGGGAAAACGCTGCTTGTGATGGCAGCAGACTGACTCAGAGCATACCTCGGCAAGAGGCTGCTTGGATTTAGTTTCAGCCCTTGAACGCACCATATCTGGCAATTTAAGTTCCAAAGAAAATACAGTATTTCAGGTGTTCTTAGCATAACAATGGACCAAGAGTGGGTATGTTTTCAGTTACAAAAGCAGCTTAAACTTCAGTCTCAAAAAACAGGAATCCAAAGCATTACACTGCTACAAAATTCTGGCTGATGGGCATAGAAACAGTCTTGTTAGCTGTTAGCCAATCCACACCAAGAAATCACCTAAAAAGAATCGTTGTGTATTTGGTCTAGTTCAATTCTCTCCTGATATCAGACTCTAAGGCCTTCTATAAAGCAGTCTAGACTTTTTTACTTAGGGACCTATCTAAGGATTTAGCATATATTACATATTATGACCTTTTATATTGTTCTTAACAAAGTCTACATTTATCTAAGACTTAACTACATGCATGGGTTTTACATTTATTATATCAAATTCATGTAACAATCTTGCACTCTTTTAGCTTTATAAATGAAGAATCTGATGCTCAGAGAGGTCATATCTTGTATATGATATCATGATACAAGACCACACATTTATCAGCAGAGCTAGGACTAGAGCTCAGGTCTCTTGTTCCAAAGTCATGACATACTCCTGCCTCAGCACAACTGTCATAAAGAAAAGCTCGAACCAATGCGTACCAGTTAATGTGACTCCCCTGAAGGCTGATGTTGCACCCAGGTATGGTCCATGGGATTAGGGTAATCACCCTTTAGGCGGGCTGAATGCATTCACTCTAGGCTGTCTTGCTGAGCTTGCAAGGATTGGCTGGGTGGCTGCCATAACGTCCAACGACTGCCTGCTGCTGAACATAGTTATTTTTTTCCTTCTAGGGAGATGTGGAGCACCAGGGAACATGCTCACTGAGCCACCTTGTGTCCCTCTCTGGGGACTGCATCTTCCCCCACATTCCAGCACCTAAAGACCTGGGGGACTCCATCCTCCTTTGCTACCACCATTCTTGCATTCTAACCTGAAAGAGACTTTGCCTACATGCTTTCGGTTTTCATCAACCTCTCAGTACCAGCTTATGCCTTTGGTGGACAGACTACCTGCTGTCTTAGGACTTGGGGTAATTTATGTAGATTACCTAAGAGTATTTAAAATAATTGGTCATCATAAACTCTAAATTCTAGGAGAAATTCAGGCTCTGTTCTCTCAACTCCTATCAGTCTTGCATGGAGAAGGAGCTCAGACATGAGCAAAGACAAAATTAAATCTTCAAGGACACACAGTGTCGCTTTCCAAAAGTGGGTGGGGGATAAATTTTCAGCAGGAATTGTAGTGATCATAAATAGAACAGAGGAAATTATCTGAGTCACTTTGGATTCTATCTTTCATCTTTAATTCAGCCATTGTGGAAGCACATACAAAATGATTATGTAGTGGTTAAGAGAGTATGCTCTAAATTGGAAGCATTGGTGTGAATTCATTTCTAAAATAAATGTATGTGTATATGCATGCAGGTGTGCTCATGTAAATGTGTGTATGTGTGTATACATATGTGCATATTCATATTGTAAGTGTATATGTGTATTTGTGTAGTTACATATATACATGCATATATTTCCTAACTCGCTGCTGAAAAGACATAGAAGAATAAAAAGTCTAGTAGCAATGAGCTCACCTAGTACTCAGATTTTGGCCTGTAATACCATTCTCTACTGAAAGAACAAGGGCTCCTCTCAGAGAAGTGACTAAATGTAGGCCTGGGACAGGGAAAGATCTAGAAGCTAATGAAACATCTTGTTATGCCGATGAGAAAGGAAATGTCAAAAAAGATGCTGAGGGCATGTCACAGGATAAGAGCTGGCGGGAAGTGGCTCCTGTTGCCCAAAACTCAAACAACTTAAATACCAAAATACATAAGGACAGTATAACCATAAACCATTGAAGAAAATAGGAATCCATGAATCTGTACTAATTTATTTAATAATTAGATAAATAAATAAGTGAATAAACGGAGTAAAAAGGAGGACTCTTGCTTGTTGTAGAATGCCAGGTGCTGACTGGTAAATGTGGAGAAACTGCTGGAGTTAGAAAATTATTTTATAGCTATCATAGTCAAGATTGGTCCAGGGCCAAATTACCAATGGATATTGAATCTAAGGAAGAATTTTGATGAGGATCAGGATATTTTTATGCTTTTAAACTGACTCCCAACAGATTGCCTATTAGTTTCAAGGGAATAATTATATCTACACGGTGTAGAAATCAGACAACGCCTCGATTAGGTAAACAAAATAAATCAGCAAATAAACTTTAAAAAATTTTTTAAATTTGAGATGGAGTATTGCTTTGTCACCCAGGTTGGAGTGCAGTGGCACAATCTCAACTCACTGCAATCTCTGCCTCCTGGGTGCAAGTGATTCTCTTGCCTCAGACTCTCAAGTAGCTGGGATTACAGGCATGCACCACCACACCCAATTAATTTTTATATTTTTAGTAGAGATGGAGTTTCACCATGTGGGCCAGGGTGGCCTCGAACTCCTGACCTCACGTGATCTGCTCACCTCAGCTTCCCAAAGTACTGGGATTACAGGCGTGAGCTATCACGCCCTGGGCAAATAAATATTTTGTATTTCCAGGATATGATACTATGAGAAGAACACAATATTACTCACAGGGTATTCTGGCTGGATGTGTAACATAAATGTAATTATGAGAAAACTTCAAAAAACTGAAAATTAGATATTTTCTATTAGAAAAAGGAGAAAGGAACTGTATTCTTTAAAATGTCAATGCCATTTAAAAGAGAGAAAGAAAGAAAGAAAGAAAGAAAGAAAGAAAGAAAGAAAGAAAAGAAAAGAAAAGAAAAGAAAAGAAAAGAAAAGAAAAGAAAAGAAAAGAAAAGAAAAGAAAGAGAGAGAAAGAAAAGAAAGAAAGGCTGTGGCAATGTCCCAGATTAAAGCAGACTAAAGAAAGATGACCAGTGAAATACCTGATTCAGCACTGAATCCTGTATTGGAGGAAAAAAATTATGATATAAAAGACATTTTTAGGCCAATTGGAAAAATTAGACTATGGACATAGATGAGATTAAAATTTTATGTTAATGTTAAGTTTCCTGAATTAGATAACTCTGCTATGATTATGTAAGAGAATATCTCTCAGGAAATACACATTGAATTATTTAAAGGTAAAGGGGCTTGATGTATTCAATTTCCATATGGCTTAGAAAAAACATCATATGGGGCGGAGCAAGATGGCTGAATAGGAACAGCTCCAGTCTCCAGCTTCCTGTGCGAGTGACACAGAAGACAGGTGATTTCTGCATTTTCAACTGAGGTACTGGGTTCATCTCACTAGGGAGTGCTGGACAATTGGTGCTGGTCAGCTGCTGCAGCCCGACCAGGGAGAGCTGAAGCAGGGCAAGGCATCGCCTCACCTGGGAAGCGCAAGGGGGAAGGGAATCCCTTTTCCTAGCCAGGGGAACTGAGACACACAACATCTGGAAAATCAGGTAACTCCCACCCCAATACTGCGCTTTACCAAGGGTCTTAGCAAACGGGCACACCAGGAGATTATATCCCACACCTGGCCGGGAGGGTCCCACGCCCATGTAGCCTCCCTCATTGCTAGCACAGCAGTCTGCGATCTAACAGCAAGGCAGCAGCGAGGTTGGGGGAGGGGCGCCCCCCATTGCTGAGGCTTAAGTAGGTAAACAAAGCCACTGGGAAGCTGGAACTGGGTGGAGCTCACAGCAGCTCAAGGAGGCCTGCCTGTCTCTGTAGACTCCACCTCTGGGGCTAGGGCACAGCTAAACAACAACAACAACAACAACAACAACAACAAAAGCAGCAGAAACCTCTTCAGATGCAAACGACTCTGTCTGACAGCTTTGAAGAGAGCAGTGGATCTCCCAACAGGGAGGTTGAGATCTGAGAAAGGACAGACTGCCTGCTCAAGTGGGTCCCTGACCCCTGAGTAGCCTAACTGGGAGACATCCCCCACTAGGGGCAGACCGACACCCCACACCTCACATGGTGGAGTACACCCCTGAGAGGAAGCTTCCAAAGCAAGAATCAGACAGGTACACTTGCTGTTCAGCAATATTCCATCTTCTGCAACCTCTGCTGCTGATACCCAGGCAAACAGGGTCTGGAGTGGACCTCAAACAATCTCCAACAGACCTACAGCTGAGGGTCCTGACTGTTAGAAGGAAAACTAACAAACAGGAAGGACACCCACACCAAAAC
>NW_016812730.1:1121345-1126689 GCF_001698545.2 Rhinopithecus bieti
GGAATACTATGCAGGCATAAAAAAGGATGAGTTTGTGTCCTTTGTAGGGACATGGATGCAGCTGGAAACCATCATTCTCAGCAAACTATCGCAAGAACAGAAAACCAAACACCGCATGTTCTCACTCATAGGTGGGAACTGAACAATGAGATCACTTGGACTCGGGAAGGGGAACATCACACACCGGGGCCTATCATGGGGAGGGGGGAGGGGGGAGGGATTGCATTGGGAGTTATACCTGATGTAAGTGACGAGTTGATAGGTGCTGACGAGTTGATGGGTGCAGCACACCAACATGGCACAAGTATACATATGTAATAAACCTGCATGTTATGCACATGTACCCTAGAACTTAAAGTATAATAATAAAAAAAAGAAAAAACATCATATATAATATCTTATGCATTTTAATATCTATTTATTAGATTATGTAATATAATGTGTTGTATAATATAAAATTTTATTTATATAGGTAGAGATGAGATGGAGAGTGCAAATGATAAAGCAAATAGGGTAAATATTAACAGATAAATCTGTGTAAACGGTATGTCAGTGTTCTTTGCACTATTCTTATTCTTGCCAATGTTTGTAAATTTGAAATTATTTACAAGCAAAAGGCTTTTTAAAAAGGGAGGGAGAGAAAGAATGAGAGAGAGAGAGAATCTGTGTACCAGTGATGTTTATTATAGTTCAAAATCTGGCTATTTTACTAGCAGCAGGATCTTTAGCAAATTATGCAATTGCTCTGTGCCTCAGTTTCCTTAACTGGAAAATTAAAATGATAGTACCTGCCCTATAGGGGGCAGATGTTTATCATTATTATGGTTCTAATTTTCTCTGTTGCCCAGGCTGGAGTGCAGTGGCACCATCTCGGCTCACTGCAACCTTGACCTCCCAGGCTCCAGTGATCCTCTCACTTCAACCTCTGAAGTCGCTGAGGCTGCAGATGCTCACCACCACACCTGGCTAATTTTTGTATTTTTTTGCTGAGACAGGGTTTGCCTTGTTGCCTAGCCTGGTCTGGAACTCCTGAGCTCAGGCAATTCACCCCAGCCTCTCAAACTGCTGGGATTACAGACATGCACCACTGTGCCTAGCCCAGGCTGTTTTATTATTATTGACTTAAATGTCTTTATTTCATTAAAGATATACCTTAGCTGTGGGAGATAAATTAGGAACTTGGGTGAAGCTTGGGGTTTGAGGCACCTAGCAGGATCTGAGACAGGTCTCTGGTTTAGGACTGAATGTGCATGAGATACAGCTGGGAGGAGGATCATTCAGATCATTCACATTCCAAATTCAAAGATTGGAGCTGCAGTCAGAGGCGATGGTGAAGAGTGAGCATGCATAAATACCCACTCTGAACCCCGCGGAGCTCATGGTGACTCAGGTAATCATTCAGTAAGGGATTCTGAGACTCAGGAGCCTGGTGATGTTTCTAGAAAATAAAATTCAAGAGGACCAGAGTCTCTGGGTGAGGGGAGAGTGTTTCCCAATAATAAAAGCAGCAGTGAAAATAACAAATTTGATGCCTGGAAATAAGACAATTATAAATAAACCTGGTACAAGTTCTCCAAAAACAGAGATTGCCTTGTGAAAAATTCTGTCAGTTAGCAGGATGCTGAAATGACAGTATCAGGCAAGAGGAGAAGAATGTTGGCAGTGTGTGGGAGAGGTTGAAGGCCAATCCTGCCGTGCCTACGTTGGTTTCCTAATTTGGGTAGTTTCTCTCATAAGTTCCTTATTTGAAGACAGCTTGGACAGTGTTATGATTAGAAACATAATCCATTCCACATGTCCCGGGAAGCCTGAGAGGCCCAGTTGCAAGGTTTTTAGGGATGAATGGCAAGGAGGACCCCTGGAAATCTCTGAACCTGGAGCAAGTCACAGTTTACCTGGCCAGCCTTGAATAGTGGCTCTTAGTGGGGGCCAGGGCAGGGTCTTGACAGACCTCCTTTACTTCTCGCCTCTGTTCTGACCTCCCTCAGGACTGGGGGAGAAGGAGGAGGAGGAAGAGAGCTTGTTTGTGACCAAGGAGACGAGGCAGCAGGGAGAAGGGGCAGGTTTCTTGTCCTTTCTCTTTCTCCTGACTACCTCCCTTCATCCCTGAACTTTTCAGCCTCTGTGATTTTTTTTTGCAATAGAACAATCCTAACCTCACCTCATCAGAGAGGTGTGCTGAGGAAGAGGTCCAGACTTAAGCTGGAATCCCTCAGCTCTGCTACTTACTTGCTTAACCACTTTGAACCTGTTTTTTCAGCTGCAATACGGGATAATTCCTCCCAGGGCTGTTATGAGGGTTTTGAAAGGAGGCAATGTGCATTAAGAGTCTAGGACCAGGCCTGGCTTCAGAAGGTGCCCAGTGGATGGTCGTCAGCATTATTCTGGTTCTCGCCTGGGTAGAGGTGTGGCTCTCCCTCTGTAACTCAGTGTCTTGTGGCCAGCTCCCAGGTCCTATCACAGCTCTGTAGTTATAAGTCCATCCTGAAAGTCCATCACCTGGATAGTATCTACTTACCCTTACCCTTTTCGTTATGGCTTTAGTGGTACTAATGCTAAAACTTAACTTCCCTTTAACCTTTTGGAATAGCAAGCCAAGCTGAACCTGCTCGTTTCTAACATAATAGTCCGCATTTTGGTGGTATGTCTCTGCTTAAATTATGTAGCTAAATCATGCTCACACCTGAATTGCACTTCTTTCTAGTCATAGAAACAGCTTCACTTCTTTTTCTAGGAGTCAGACTGACCACTCCTGAGTCGATGAGAAACTCAAAGGTTTTTTCAGGGTCTATTACATCTGGTGATTATATCTATATCTATATATATAGATATATATTCATTTTCAGATAAAACCAGATCTTGTTGAGATAACTGTTTTCATGTTTCCCAGTTGAGCCTAAAGTCTTAATAGTTTGGGTGAATTATTTTTCATCTTCCTCTTATCCTATGCAACAATATGAAGCACTGTGAGTTTCTGTCTGATTTGAAATATGGATAAAATACCCTCTTATCAACTGCTAGTCAGAAGTGTAGCGACGAAAGAACTTAATTTAGTGTCAGAAGATCATTTGAGTCTTGGCTTCACCACTTACTAGTTCCACAATCTTAGTCAAGTAAATTCACCTCTCTGAGCCTCAATTTCATCTACAAAATGGAGATAAAAACACCCTTGCCCATAGTAGTGTTGAGATTAGAAATGGCAGCATAGAGGTGGCCATGGCAAACTGTAAAGTACATGACAATGTTCATTTAATTTATTGTGTTTGTTGATTTTTTCACTGTGCAACTGAGGATTTTCAAAAGAGGAAGAAAACATGATTTTTGTCTTCAATGTATGGCAATTTTAAAGTTAGATGCTAGGCATTTTCTTATTTTGACTTACCTTCTTTGCTGATAACTGTGGCTTAAACTTTTATGCTTCTCTACTACCAATAATAGCATAATAGTATCTGTCTCTTTTGAAAGGGCAAATGAGCCAATACCTAGAAGAACATTTTGTACTTCAGGGAGGAAATATGTCGGGGACATCTCAGGTAGCACTCTCTTATTGTTAGCATCATTCACCTGGATCATTTTTGTGTTGATACAATAACACCATCACCACTCAAAGTGGAAAAAAATAAATTATTGATGGCTTTGCACACTCAAGCTGGGTTCCAGAAATGGTTTGTGAATAGCAAGGACTTGAGCTGAACTCTCCAAAGGAACAATGAGGGTGGTTGGAGTACAGTCGAAAGGAGACCTCGGGGAATCAGTTTTCAGCTGCATTGTGGCCAAATTAATAATTCAAGATATTGTTTTGGGCTAGGTATCCTTTTCAGCATCTTTAAAAAACCTCTCTTTCTACTGTGGTGGGATTGCTTAGCTATTCAATGTCATGCCAAGGAATTTTTTCTTAAATGCAATGCTGTTTAGTAGCAAAGTGAAATATGTGAGTGCTGCATGTAGATTACAATAAACTCATTAGATCAAAATGTTTATTACAATCTCAATCTCTAAATAATTGAGACGTGTTTTGGATTCAGAATGTCTAGTATTTTATTCAATCTTAGATTGTAGGCATTAGGATGAGGGTAGGAAAGTGAGATTCATATATGACACAGCTCCGTATTTTCTAATATCAAACATTTTATTTTTGTAGCTAACAATGTTCTTTATAGCATTGTTTAGAAAGCTTTACTAAAGTTATTTGTGATTGCCTTTTCCATAAAAGGATTTGGCATGGCTTAAAAAGAAAGATACTAGGTTGAGAGAAAATATATATGTAAGAAGATGGAGAAAATGTTTATTTGCCAGGCTTTCTCTTGGGGAGAACTGTGTTTGGAGTACATTGACGACCTTCCAGGTGTGGAGAGAGAAATCCCAAAAGCATGCTTAAATATCCAAAGGTGATCCCTAAATTACCATGCACATGCCAAAAAGAAAAATCTGTGTTGCTCCTAAAGAGATGGGAAAAGTGTAAGGAGGGAAACAGAATTGATGAACTCAAGTGAGTTAGATTCTTAAATGATGGAGGTTGCCGTGTTTGAGATTTCCTTATGATTCTGTTATCCTCTAGTGATCTGCAGTAATTCAAATTTCTCCAAAGGGTTAATACTGTGGCTTTCTGGCAT
The DNA here is from genome assembly GCF_001698545.2 of Rhinopithecus bieti. NCBI lineage: Eukaryota > Metazoa > Chordata > Mammalia > Primates > Cercopithecidae > Rhinopithecus > Rhinopithecus bieti. The sequence continues at coordinate 1,125,959 of NW_016812730.1, forward strand.
CAATCAATGATGGACATGAGCTTGGAGTCACAGAGAGTGAAATAAAAGATGCTGGTCAAGAGAGGATGGAGGCTTTAGTTGATATGTGGGTTAAAGAGATATAGAAACAGAAAACAGGTAGGATATAAATTTATCAATAATCACAATTATTAATAGAGGGCTGTGATTTACTTATCACTCCAGCTTGGAGTTTCTTGATAGTCATTGTAGAAAGGGAAGCATATTCAATTCCATATTTCTTGTTTTCAGAAAGGGAGATGCATATTATCCCCAGGACACTTTTAAAATTCAACTTTAATTCTGGAAGGATATTCTTATGAGAGGATTTCCACAGATGACTCCAGGTGACAAAAGAAAAACAATGCCTTTGGCCGGGCGTGGTGGCTCACGCCTGTAATTCCAGCACTTTGGGAGGCCGAGACGGGCAGATCACGAGGTCAGGAGATCGAGACCATCCTGGCTAACATGGTGAAACCCCGTCTCTACTAAAATACAAAATTAGCTGGGCGCAGTGTCGGGCACCTGTAGTCCCAGCTACATGGGAGGCTGAGGCAGGAGAATGGCGTGAACCTGGGAGGTGGAGCTTGCAGTGAGTGGAGATCTGGCCACTGCACTCCAGTCTGGGTGACAGAGGGAGACTCTGTCTCAAAAAAAAAAAAAAAAAAAGGGAAAAAAAAAAAAAAATGCCTTTAAAAAACTTTTTTCCGTCACCGGCGGGGCAAGATTTTTGG
>NW_016812730.1:1126988-1139414 GCF_001698545.2 Rhinopithecus bieti
AAAAAAAAAAAAAAAAAAAAAAAAAGGAAAGAAAGAAAAACAATGCCTTCAAGAACTGTTTGTCAGTCACTGCAGGAGCAGAATTTATGTGGCTTATCCTTGAACTACCCTTGATTAAAGTTCAGGACATGGGAGCTAAAGCCCAAATCAGTGAAAAGAATTCTCTGTGGGAATAAATTAAACTGGTCTGTGGATGACAGTGTTTGTAGTGGGTGTTTGTGGCTGATGTGCCAACATCAGCTCATCCCAGTTGACCAGTCTAAGCTTGTCAAGGTAATTCTATTCCTTCTGTCAATAATTCAGTCAGGAATGAGTCTGTGACCTAATCCTGGCCACTGAGAAGTGAGGGCAGAAAAATCTAGAGACTCTGGGAAAAGTTTTCTCCAGTAGGAAATGCAGGAAGAGAACGTCTTTCTTCTTTTGTGGGCCCCTGTTGTACAGGGATGGGACATCACAGAATGAAGCCAACACCTAGCATGGCAGAGTGGATAAACAGAAAAAGCTCTTCCTGAGCTACTGACTCAGTCAGCCCTGGAGACCTTCTGGTTTTATTCAAGCTCATATATTTCCTAATTGTTAAGTCCTTTTGAGCTGGAAATTATTTTACTTGCAGTCAGAAATAGCTTGACTGATAGGTCTTTCAATAATCTGTCTTTAGCCAAGTTGTTAAATGATAGAAACTATTATAGGGGGGAAAAGGAAAGCAAGTGAAGAGGTCATGACCCATTTTAGCCTTACCTCTCCAATCAGCCTCATTTTTTTTTTCAACCACTCTTCACCTCCTATTATACCTCTATGTTCCAGGAATACTAAACTTGCTTTCTCTTGCCATTACTCTATTGCACAGTCTATCCCTTTCCCAAGAATAGCTCCCTTACATCCTTGAGTGAGTGTGTATGCATACACACACACACACACACACACACACACACACACACACACATACACACACCCCTCCAGCCTGGAAAGTTCTGCTCAGCCTTCTTTTTCAAGTTCATTCAGAAACCACTTCCTGAGAGGTGAGGGTGGGGTGGCTCTTTTGACCTATACCCCCAACTCCTGCTCATTTAGAGTTCCTGTGGTAGGAAGTCTCTAAGTTGGCCCCAGTGATCTTTTCTTAAGGAATTTCTTCCCTTCGATGTGAGTTGAATTAATGAAATATAAATGAATTACAGTGAAAGTATTTCCTACTTATAATGTCACTTCCAAGATTAGGTTACAAAAAGACCTTGTGTCCAGAACTCTTTCTGACTATTTGACTCTCTCTTTCTTGGATCATCAATTGCCAGAGGCCCCTCAAACATCTATAGAGATGCTCATGTGGTAAGGAAACAAGGCTTGCCAACCATGCCAGGGAGTTTGGAAACAAATCTTTTCAGGCTTGCAAAAAGTCACATAAGGTAGCTTGGAAACAGATGCCCCCTCATTCCCAAATGAGCCTTCAGATGAAAGCATAGCCCTTGTGGAAGCTTGGCTTCAGCTTTATGAGAGATCTTGAGCCAGAGGAACCCAGCTCATCTGTGCCTGCATTCTTGATCCAAATAAATAAAGAGATGGCAAATATTTGTTGTTTGGAGCCACTAAGTTTTGGGGTAATTAGTTATACAACACAGGTAACAAACACAGTATCTCTTCTTTGGGTTCCCACAAAAATCTGTAATTTCCCCATCACAGAACTTGTATTATAATTTTCTGGTTGTTCATCTAACCATTTAACTAGATTGCATAGTCTGTGAAGATAAAGACATTGTCTTGTGCAGCACTGTATCTTCAGCAAATAACACTGTCTTGGTACATAAAAGTATGCTAATTCTCACTGAATAATAATAGATGTTTGGGACTCTACAAAGTATGTGGCACAAGCATGGCTGTGGATATAAGAAGCTGGGTCAAGGAGGTGAGTACCATGGAGAAGGACAATACAATTAATACCAAATTATAAAATATTTATTAATACAAAAGACGTGTAAACAGACTGAGCACCAACTAAGATGGTACTAATAGATAAAGTAACATTTTGAATATTATATCGTGATAATGCACTGATGTTGTGGTAAATGGTCAGTGAGGAGAAAGGGCATCACATGGTGTAAAGAACACTGGCCAGGTAAGCAAAGAATCAGAATTCTGCACCCTGCCTTTCTACTGAAGAGCACTGGACCTGGGCAGATGGCCTGACTTTCTGGGCCTCAGTTTCTTAATGGTGAGGTCAAAGAAGGCATTACATCTTAAAGGTTCCTTTTAACTCCAGTACTCTGCTTTACATATAACTTTATTCTGTTGAGCACTTATCTCAAACTAGTTCAGAGCAGTGGTCCTTATCTTTTTATCTTTTCATCTCATCATATTTGAAGGAACATGTGTCCCTGTGAAATAGTGATTCTCAGCCTCTATGGAGGAAAGTGACCTATCACATGATGGGCCTGTTTGAATTTCTGAGTAATATGTGTAGTGTGAAAAGATCTCCCAGATGACTCTGACCTACTTGATACCCACTTTTGAAAATCTCTGAGGTGATACAAAATGACAGACCAATAAATTTTGGTCCACAGACCAGAGATTCTGCTGTTTGATAAAAATGAATACAGTATAATTTAACTATATGTTTACTTAGAAGCTTAAAAGAAATAGCTGAAAAATAATCTCAGTTGAAAAAAAAAATCAATAAGCAAACCACTCTGGTAGAGTTGCTGTCAGAATATAGTTCTTTGAAACAGCATCACAAACTTTCCTATTTTCTAAAGTTTCTGTACTTACATGAGCCTCTGAAACTGGAAATCTATCAGGTACTTAGAAGGCCATACTTCAAGGCATTTACCACATCACCAGATTCCTATATCTACAGTATATTGTTGTCAACATCTTGAGTGAAAGACTCATAACGCTCTAAATAGTTTACAGCAGTTTTTTCTAAGATGTCATAATAATCATGGTAACAATAATGCCCAGCGTTTAATTCCTTCATTTTCCAAAATGCTTTTCACCTGTCATTGCATTATCCTCACAATGTGCCTGTTAGGCAAACAGTGCAGGTGTCCTGAACATTATGTTTTTTCTGCATGTTCACTCACTTAGTCAATGTACACAGTAATCCAGAGCCCACTGTTTGTCAGAGGACTCAACAGAGATAAAACACTGAATAAGACATGGTTGATGTTCTTGGGGGCTGAGAATATATAAGAATAGGTAGGTATTTAAACAAAAAATTTCAATGCTGTCAGGTACTTTGTTTTCTTTTCCTACTGCGGCCTGTGCATCTATCCTTTACCTGGCCTAGACCTGGTGCCAAGAGTGGAATCATTTAGACTTTAATGCACCAGCAAATATCCCTTCACTCATATACCATCCTATGATGAAAAATAATTGCTTTTTTAATTAACTTTTTAACTTTAGTTCTTCCACAAATTCCAGAAACATAAGAAATATGTGGTTCACTGTTTAACAAAAGCCATTTCTCCTGAGTACTGATGTTCCTTTGATTAGTTAGAGGGACCTTCTCTTAGAAGAAGCTCTGAAGTCTAGAAGCTCAATCAGTGGGATGTGAGAAGTTTTAATCTTTGAAGGAAGCCAGTGTTATGTTGGAACTGGTGTAATGGCTCCTGAGAGCCAAATGTATATGTGTTTTCCCAACTCAGTGTCCAGAAATGTCAGAATGATAGCTTGAAATTTTCCATGGTGGGAGTGTTTTCACCTAGAAAATTGAAAACCCCTGAAAATCAGAACTTCTTTCCTCCTGGAGAGCCAATTGTTAAATATTTACCAGCATACCACTGACGGTAGCTTGCCTTTCTTCACCTGGGACTTGATTAAGTTGATGGATTTACTAAACTATTCTGCATATGATATGCATAACAACCTCTTAATTTGGGTTTGAATATAATTATACACTCTGTATTAATTTCTTTTCCCCTCCCCCACATACATGGGTTAAAAATTCCCTTAATTTGGCATGTAAATGTATGCAAAATAGCGAACAATTCATGTTTTATGCTGAGAAGCTTGGAACATTAATAACACTGCAATCTTAATTATGCAGCTACCAAACCAATGCTCATTAGAAACCACCCTCCTATATTGCCACCTATGGAAAATACTCTGCTGAAATGCACTTTGCTTCTATGATTGACAAAGACATAGCTTTCATCTTGCTGAAAAAAAATCAAATCAAAACAGGAACATGCAAATAAATATCTTCATCTTGAAGATTTTGTTAATCATCATTTTGAACACCTTAATTCTTTTTTTTAATACATACCTCAAACCAAAGCACTTCTCTGGAAAGATGTTTCTGTTTCCTGTCAACAGTCTTACTGTTTTCTCAGTAATCATGTTGGAAATTTAAATGTCCTCTGAGTGCTCACTAGAGCACTAGGGCCACAGAAGAGGTTCAATAAATATGTATTGACTACATCAATTTTAAAAAACTTCTTTGTAATCCTATGCAACAAATTAGCAAGCATGGAGTTTTTTTTTTTTTTTTTTGTCAGAATGTGCATCTTTCTTTCACTGCCAATACTAATGTAGGTCCTTATTACCACAGCTTTTCCCAGCTACTTATCTCATTCTGGCCTCCCTCCACTGTTAAGCATTCACACAAAAGGCTTTAACTGAGTTTATGTTGTGGAGTGAGTACTGGTTTTAGGACTGACATGAACCAGATATCCTGTCATCAAGATGGGAGAAACACAAATGGACACAAAACACTGTCTGCAGTATGACAAGGGCTGTAACCACAGCAAACACAGAATGCTATAAAAGTGGAGAGGAGGAGAGGGAGTAGAGCTATTTTAAGTGGTAGAGAGTCTTGAACTGACTTTTGCAGTATGCCTAGAACTTTGCTAGGGGAACAAAGTGGAAAACATAGCCCAGGGAGAGGGGAAATAGTATGGGGTGCGTTCGGTCTTGAGCAAAAGCAGTCAGGATTCAGATTACTTGAGTTAAATTCTGACTTTGTCGCTCTCTGAGTGACCTTAGGCAAATTACCTAGACTCATTTTATAGATGAGCCACAGTTGCCTTGTCTATAGAAGGGAACCATGTAGCCTATAAGATTTTGAAGACGATTAATAGGGCTAATGAATGGAGATTTCTTAAGATGGAGTTTACCACTCCTTAAATGCTCCATAAATGCTAGATTTTTTTCTACTAGTCCAAATAAAGGGAACAACATTTGAAAATTTATGGAGGTAAGAAAAAAGTATAGTCGGTTTCAGGAAGGGCAAGCTTACCTTAAAGCAGAAATACTGAGTGTTGGTTGGAGAGTGGAGAAAGATGAAGCTGGAATGGCAGATGGCAACCAGAATCTGGAGGACCTTGTGTGACATGCTCAATTCTTTGGACTTTAAGCTAGAGGTGATAAGGATCTATTAAAGGATTTTAAGGGGACACAGACCCATTTTGGTTCCTGCTACTAAGTTGAACATTATTTTTATTGTCACTCTCCTTCCCAAAACCATCAAATAGAAACAGACAATGTTTATTCAAGATAGAAAAACGTTTTATTTAGGCTACTGCAGTGGGGAAAAGGGACTCCAGTTGAACTCAACTCCACTAAAGAAATAAAATAAAATAAAATAAAAAAGATGGAAGACTTTGTAAACACTGGTATGCTAAAGGAAAAGTACTGAAGGGTATCAGTCAGGGGTGGTGTTGGCCAGTGTGATTAGGCCATTTGTGTTTGCTAACTGGTACTTACGGAAGTTAAGATTCCCACCTTCCCACAAAGACTGAGCAATAGAGGTCCTATTCTTCCTGAAGACCTCAAAGGGATTGATCCTAGGTGCTTAAGAAGGACATTCCTGGATTGTAGAAGATGCATCTCAAAGAGACAGAAAAGATTGTCGATTGCAAGCTTTCTGAAGTAAATGCTCTGAGAGAAAGATGTCAGAGGCCTACAGTCTGGGTTTAGCTGAAAAAACAGTAAGTTCTTTTGGCAGTGTTGAGCTTTCCTCAAACAGATATTTTCAGGGGACTGAGGTCATCCTAAGAACATGGCCTTGGGCTGATAGAAGGCGTGCTGGAGCTTAAGTCTTGTAGTGTGGGGGTGAGGATGGACAAAATCATTTTTTCTCAGAGTTTGCAGTTCTCGTAGGCCAAGGTTGAAACCTAGACCTAGTTAAGAAGATGGCTTGGAGGAGTCTGTCTAAAGTTTGGTCAAGGACAGAATCTTTGTCAACCCCTTCCAGTAGCTCTTTTTCTTACTGCATGGCATCTAACAGCTTTTTGCTTAACTTTCTAGACCCTTCATAATCTGATCCTCTCTGCTTGGGAATACTCTCTTATTTTGGACTCTGGGTTTTTACCTTTGTTGTTTCCTTTCTCCTCTGCCCCTTGCATCATGGTCAGCCTTCAAAGCCCCACTCAGTGAAGACCCTATCTCTGCAAAGGCTTATTTGATAACTCCACACCCTCTTCATTGAACTAGAAGATTCCGTTTTCTTGCCACACAAATTCGCACTTAATTATCACACAAACTGTGTTTGGGAGATTTGAAATTAAAGAAAGTTTAATGGACTTAGAGTTCAGAGGGATTTGAATCTCACTTCTTCCACTGAGCAGCTGTCTGGACACAAGCAAGTCACATCTCTGAACTTTAATTTCTTTATTTGTAAAATGATGATAATACTAACCCCCAAATATTGTTATAGTTGAATTAGATTACATAATATTTCTGAAGGCCCCCAACATGGTGCATAGCCTAAAGTTCATGTACCCTAGATGTTTATTGATCTTTTATCATTTTATGTATACTAATATATCATTTTCCTAATTGAATTTTAAACTTTTACGGAGCCAAAAATATGGCTAATAGTATTCTCTTCTACAATCTCTATCAGAGCATAGAGAGTATAACAGGCACTCAATAAATCCTAGCTGAAAGAATTGATTAATTGCATTCTTAGAAGAAAGGGGCTGAGTGGGTTGTACATTCTGTGAAGAGTTTAAGAGATGCTCTATAAGGAAATGAATCCTCCAGATACCTACAAAACAGAGGCTGAAATAATATAGTTTTAGGAAGCATTAATTTAGATTAATAGGCTTTTTGATCTCAAAAGACTCTCCAATAGCGTTTTCGACACTAGAACAGTCTAAGCAGAAGTCTTAAAGAAAACTAGGAAACATGTATAATTGTGTGTAACTCTGAAAAAAATCTGGCTGAATATTAGGCCCAGCATTGAAAAAAAAAATTGCAATCAAAACTGGAATTCCTCATCCCCTCACTCCATTCTTGCTGGGTTGGCTATCTCAGAGTAATTAGCTTCTAAACATCCTCATGTAATAAATGAATAGACCAGCAGACTCTGAGAGTGATTTATTATTCATCATGAATAGCAAGTGAATGAAATAATTTAACATCCACTAATCTCTAAAAGGGACCCACTCATTTTTAATCATCTAGTGTGACATGTGATCACTCATTCACTTACATCCCCCTGAGCTCATCCTACTGCATAGTGAGCCGCAGAACGCTATTTATGTACTTCTGTGACATGAGTGTATCATTAGGTGGATATTACAGCCTGTGGAATTGGGACCATGTTTTTGTGCAGTGTGACAACTTGACATAATCCATACACATGTCACCTTTTGCATCCCATTAGTATCAAGGGAACCCATAAATGCTAATATGGCATAGTGATAATTATACAGCTCACAGTTCTGAGGCTAGGATTAGAAATGGCAACCAGGTTGACCGTTATAGATTGTAGTGGTTTGTCATATGAGAGAGAATGCTAAGGGAATGGTAACTGGATGATAATCTTTGTCACGAGACAAAGTCTAACTGAAGCATTTCCTATTCTAATTATAATTGCACTGGTGAATATTGTACTGTTTACTTTTGAGTCACATGAGAATGTAGAATCAGTATCTTGATGTCTGGTGTATTTGGAGAATTTCCTTTATCTAGCCACATTGTGTATATTTCTTAAAAATTTAAGAAATATAGAGCCAAGTTTCTAAAAGGGCAGAGGAGAAAATTAAATTGACCAGGAGGCCAGTTAAATTAGCCAGTTAATGTATTTTGGCTTTGGTACAAAAATTAGTAATAATTGTCATGAATACAGCCCAGTATTTTTTGAGTGCCTGCGTGGTGCCATGCACTGTTCAGACATTATCTTATTTAATTCTCGTCACAATACTGTGGGGTGGGCAATATTATTCCTATTTATACATGAAGGAATGCCCTAACTCAACCTTTGGTTTTATCAATGTTGACAAAACAGTTTAGGAAACAAAAATTTGACTTTGATCATGTGACTTATTTAAAAAACATTAAGTTTAAAATTACCTCCATTCTTCTTTTTTTAAGATTAATCTTTTGTTTGGCTATAACTTTGGTGTAATTATTATTTTATGGAAATTTATTATTTTAAAGTTATTTCTACTATTACATTATTATTTTTAGTGCAATTATTATTTCTAGTATAAACTCCAAGGAAAGGAGTATTTCTTTTTTGTGCCAAGGTTCAATAGGTCAATGTATATGAATGAGTATGAGTCACCTAGGGCAGAATCTTTTTATATGCAGATTCTGATGCAGCAGTGGCAGAAGGTGCAGTATGAGATTCTGCACTTCTAATAAGCTCCACAGTGATATTACTACTGCTGGTCCAGAGACTACACATAGGTTGAGAAGTAAAGTGAGGCAGATTGAATTCAAACTCTCTGTAAAGCAGTCACCATTCTGGCTTGGAAGTTAAAGGAGCCATAGCTTTTTTTCTCTCTCTCTCTTTTATTGGGGTGATTAAATCTTTCTTTTTTTTTTCTCCATGAGTCTTGTAGATCAGGGCAGAATCCATGATTTTTCTTTCTGCTCTTCAGACATACTTATATTTAATCGAGTTTCTTTAGTTTTTCATATGAGACCACTCCTGATAGGCTACATTGGTAGTTATAGTAAAAGAGTGACCCATATCTCTTCCAAACGCCAGGAAGTGCAAGCAGGTGCAATTAATTTGAAATAAAAAGACCAAGCAATAGAATATATAGGACAGGAAAAATCCATTCTGGGTGGCTTTTACTAAGTCATTGATTGGCAGTTTGACAGGGGAGCACTAAGGATTTAAACCTGTGTATTAGAGTGTTTGGAGGATATTACTTGTGTAAAAGGCACTAACCTATATAAGCTTCTATGATTCATAGGACTGTTCTGTCTTTGACTTGAAAGCCTACCTTTAATGTAATGAAGGCTTTACATGTGTCAGAATGTGAAGCAAGTGTCCTTGTAGGTAGACATTTCTATCAGTATAGGTGACTGTCAAAAACCAAGGGCCCTTAATATGCCTTCTTCATGTGAAATACTTGCCTTAGTGTTTTACAAGAATGAAAGAATATGTTTTGAGCTGTATGGCCAGTGGAGGAGTGCTGATCTCACCAGATCTTTGATGAAGCCAAATATTTACTGAAAACAAGTCAGGTTCATGGAGGTAGCAAGTGATAGCAAGAGAGAAGAGGCTCTAGGGTCAAACCCAGTTGGGTTTGAATTCTGGCTTTGCCTCTACTTGGTCATGAGACCTTGACCAACACATACATTTTCCTCTTCAAAATGGACAATATCGCTGCCACATAAGTTAGTGTAAGGGGAATGCTGTCTCCAGTGCTAAAGACCTCACCCCAAGTAAGTGCTCTATTAATTATAGTTTCCTTTTCCCCTTTGCATGCACCAAACGTGGGCATTTCAGATAAAACTGCAAGCCACACTTTTCGGCTGATTTGTGAGAGGAAGGTATTGATACATTTCATCAACAACGTTTAAATCACATCCTCTTAACCTCTGGTAATATCAATGTCAGTAAAAACTAGCTTAGGAAAGGAAAATAGGAATTCAATCACACAGTCTATTTTGAAAATAAAAAAGCTTTGGATCCCTCCTCCTCTTCCCTTCTCTTCTCCTTTTCCTGTAGCTCTTTCTCCTCCTCTTCTTCTTTTCTTATTCTCTGCCTCCTTTCCTCCTTTCCCAATTCCTTCAACTTTTCTTCCTCTCCTTCTCTTTTCTTTAAAGTTTATATTTAGGTAAAACTTTGGTGTCATTATTGCATTTACCACTATAATCTATAAGAAGAGAAATACTTCTCTTCTGTTCAAAAATGAAAGGAACCTGAAAAACTCAACTGACTTTTCAATATATTTCCATATATAGATGTATTTCACAAATTATGCCCACACCCATGTAATTCCTTACAGCAGGCAAAGTCCAGCCTCCTGGTGTATACTTCTCTTAGAGGCTTATTTTAGATTTAAGAAGATTTATGGATAAAAAAGGCAATATCCTGGAATATGTACTTTTTTCCTTCCTCTTATAAAAGTATGAATAGAATTTGTACCAGAGGATGCAAGATCGTTCTTTTCATTTAAAGAATAACTATGAAATCTCAATTCTTCCAAGATGACTGATACAATAGGTCAAAGACCTTAATTTGATTTTGTTTTAGGATCTTTTCCCATGCATTTGTCATTTTTTTTTTCTCTTTAGTAAACCTTAGTAATTTTGATAAAATTTTTCTGGTTTGTTCTTTCTCGTTGCTTAAAACCTTTCAATTTGAGGATTCAAATACTTGCTTAAAATAGGGACCCTTTATGGAAATAAGAGAGGATTCAGAGAAGAGAGTAAGAACTTAAGACNATAGATGTATTTCACAAATTATGCCCACACCCATGTAATTCCTTACAGCAGGCAAAGTCCAGCCTCCTGGTGTATACTTCTCTTAGAGGCTTATTTTAGATTTAAGAAGATTTATGGATAAAAAAGGCAATATCCTGGAATATGTACTTTTTTCCTTCCTCTTATAAAAGTATGAATAGAATTTGTACCAGAGGATGCAAGATCGTTCTTTTCATTTAAAGAATAACTATGAAATCTCAATTCTTCCAAGATGACTGATACAATAGGTCAAAGACCTTAATTTGATTTTGTTTTAGGATCTTTTCCCATGCATTTGTCATTTTTTTTTTCTCTTTAGTAAACCTTAGTAATTTTGATAAAATTTTCTGGTTTGTTCTTTCTCGTTGCTTAAAACCTTTCAATTTGAGGATTCAAATACTTGCTTAAAATAGGGACCCTTTATGGAAATAAGAGAGGATTCAGAGAAGAGAGTAAGAACTTAAGACTTGGTTTCCTGAGGTCACTTTAGGAAGTAGAATCAGCGCAGGAATCTGACTCCGAAGTCTTCGTTTCTTTGATTGACCAGCAAACTACATTGCCTGTAATTGGTCACTACAGTACTGGACCATTAAATAGGCTGAAGACTAATATAAGAATGAGAAAATTAATATGTCTTAGAGTTCAAAAACTATATCAAATCCCTTTGATATTTGGAAACCTTTTCTCTCCCATGACATATAGCATTATCTTATACTTCTAATGGTCTATCTAATACTTCTATACTTTCAATATCTCACCTGTGAAGTCACAAATCAAAGTTGAGATCTTCATTTGCATGACTAGGAAAACTACTTCCCCCTACTTCTGGTTTGCCCTTTGACTATCACTTCTTAGTTTGACTCAACTCATTTGCATATAAAAATCCTCCATTTTGGATGAAAGTTTTCTTGTGTTTTATATTTTTCCATTCTGATGAGCTTCTACACTCCTTTTTTTTTTTTTTTTTTTTTTTTTTTTTTTTTTTTTTTTTTTTTTTTTTCCAGTTCCTCACTAATATTTGCCTTCTCTGCCTCTTTGGTAGACTTTCTTCATAGCTTTTGAGCTCCTGGCTGCCTCTTTGAGAATGGGGGTCTCTCTGCCAGAGGTGGCTTTCAGCCCTGTCTCTTTCTGAGAATAGAACTTCTCTTGGAGATCTTTTGTATTTCTGCCTTATTCCAAACCAGTGTTTAACCCCTCTAAGGCTTTCTCCTTTTTGTCAAATCAGCACAAGAGGGGAAATTCCTCTTCCCTGGAATTATCCAGTAGTGTTCTTAGATCCTATGTGGTCCTTCTCTAGACAGGATTTTTTGCTTACTTGTTTGCTTTTTGGTTTTTTAAGTCAAGACCATTTTCTGAGATTTTTACACAAATTAAAACAACAATAACAACAACAATGCAGTTCTCTACCATACATCACAAAGAGGCCCAAAAGCCAAGGTTTTGATTGCTAGCAACCAGGTCTTAAAATAATGTTGGTGTTTTACCCACCTAAGTTAAAGCACAAATAGCAGTTCTACCATTGAAAGTTCCCTGTATTGCATTCACAGTTAGGACTTTGCAGCATTTGAGTTTGACTCCTACTTAATACTTTACTTTCCCAGTCTTATTTGGCAAATCTAGTTAATTAATAGCCTTATTTTAATAGGGAAGCAAAGTTTCTCCTTCTTAGGCTTTATTAAGAGACCAATTGAGACAAGAACAAAGTAAAAGTCTGCCTCAGGCACAGAGAAATATAAAGGATAATGACATTCCTTTGAATATGTTAAGTGGACACTTTTCCATCTT
>NW_016812730.1:1140252-1142923 GCF_001698545.2 Rhinopithecus bieti
TTTCCCCCCCCCCCCCAAATAGTACATCAGCTTTTAGTCTATAAGAAAATAGTAGGTAGTATTGGAGACACTTCTATTTGGGCCAGATTTCTTTCTATAATAATAGCTGTAGGGCTTTCAAATAATTCAAATTGCACATGTTTCACTTTATAATATGTTCCCCTTTCCAGGTCATCTGCCCAATGTAAGAGAAATATTTGGATAATATCATCCTCTTCCTTTTCCTCCTCCCACTCTTTTTCCTCTTTCTCTTCTTTGGCAAATTTCTATGCAAGCATAATATGTCTGATATTTCTATGAGGAAGTATATAAAGAATATTCATGTCAACTGTAAAATTTCCAACCTAAAATTCCATAGGATATTAAATAGAGCAAATATAAAAAGATGTAGAGAAAATAGTATTAAGTGTCTTGGACAAAGATTAAATAGGATTACTCTTATTTTTATTCTTGGCTTAGCCTGTGATTCCACGTGTGAAAAGGTTATTTATGAATTTTCTGTTTAATTTCTAAGAATTTTCCTAGACTAATCTATTGTTTCAAAAAATAGCCACATAGTTTCACTTAGTGATCCTTGAGATTATGTCTTATATCAGTTTCTGAAAAAAAGATCGATTGCATTAATTCTTGAAAATAATCTTTTGTTAGCATGAACTTTGTATTTCCGGTTTCTCTCTAGTCCCTCACTTTTCCTGAAAAACCTCTGGCTAAGCCCTTCCCATTTACTACACAACTATCCTAATTACAATTTAGAGAACTGACTGGCTGGGTTGAATGCATCAAAAAATATGTCTTCTGGTGATGAATCCTGTCGTTTACTCTGAATCAACACAGCTATGAGCTGTGCTTTTCAGCTTCCTAATTAACAAGGAAAAACAAGGTTGAACTGTTAAGATACTTCCTTGTATTAAAGCTGCATTTCAAGTCTCCATAAACATAAAATGCTTTTCTACCAGTTAGGGTAGTTTTGTAGATTACAGTGCTTCCTCATCTCAAGGAATCAATCTAAGAGTACTGATGCATTTCATCACTGACTGAGTAAAGTCAAATTGATTATCATATTCATTAGTGGTATGAACCTTGTCTTTATTCTTAGCATCATAATATCAGTTGCAACATATTATACATCAGTGAATCATTCTCTTTTTTCTTTTAGCTCATTATATGGGGAAAATCCTATTAGAAGAGGCACACATCGGCCGGGCGCGGTGACTCACGCCTGTAATCCCAGCACTTTGGGAGGCCGAGGTGGGCAGATCACGAGATCAGGAGATCGAGACCATCCTGGCTAACACGGTGAAACCCCGTCCTCTACTAAAAATACAAAAACATAGCCGGGCGTGGTGGCGGGTGCCTGTAGCCCAGCTACTCGGGAGGCTGAGGCAGGAGAATGGTCCCTAAACCCGGGAGGCTGAGCTTTCAGTGAGCCGAGATTGGCGCCACTGCAGCCTCCAGCCTGGGCGGAACCCCAAAAGAAAAAAAAAAAATGCGAGACTCCGTCTCAAAAAAAAAAAAAAAAAAAAAGAAGAGGCCCCACATTTAAAATATTAAATATACCATTGTTCTTTCTCTCTGAACCGCATTCTTATTTCAGGCCTGAGGGCAAAGATAGGAGTTTTAGCTCATTCCATTCTTTCACAAACTTTGACTTTCACTAACGTGAGTTAAGAAACGTTGCCTACTTGGAAAGAAGGCAAAGAGAGGGTGACATGTCCTTTCAATATCATATCAGACCATTAACAGGCCTATCCAAAGATTATTTAATTATTCAGGGGAATATACCTCTGTTTGATTATATCTAAATATTGACTAAAAATCCATTTTCTGTGAAGTTGCATGTTTTTTGGTAAATTTTTATCTGGTAGAGATTCAGATAATTTCTGCCCAGAAGAAAAGATAACCCCAAAGGTTATGATTTTATTGCTCTATAGGTTATATTAATCAGTTTTGTATGTGATACCATCTTATTCAAATGTTTTTGCTCCCATGTCTATATGATTCCTTTGCTCCACGCCTTCTTTGAATCAGCATTACTGTCTAGCTGGTTCTCTTATTAATAAGTTAAATAAATGTTTAACTTGTGCTTATTCTGTATTTGTATGCATTATGCTTTATAACTGCGTGAAAATTATACTTTGACAAGTACCTCTCACATGCAAAGTTGGTGTGAGAGTTTTTTTTCTGAAAAGTAATCAGCCAGAGAAGCCATCACTAATTAGTTTAGACAAATGAAAATTCATTTAAATCTATTTTAGTATCCAACACTACCTCAAGGACATATAAATCTCATTATTTAAAATATTGATTTTCTAACAATATGTTAAGGAATTGTCTTGGGTTCAATGCAACAGATGGAGGATCCTTAAGGCAAGCTACCCTTAGCAGTGCAATTAACGGAAACATAGTGAAGCAGTCACCTTTATCCAGTGAGCCTTTCAAAAGAATTTTGATTACCCTGGCTTACATGAGAAAATATAAATTCCCTTCAATTTCTTCAACAACAATTTTATCCATACTGGAATTGAATTTATTTTTTAAAACAAACAAATGGCAGTACCTTTCTGCTTAAACTAATTATCCACGTAAGCCTATGCAGCCCTTTGTCATTACTGTTGCTGTTGTTTTTATTCCCCATGTGACTGGTTTGTAAAAAAAAAAAAAAAAAAAAAAA
>NW_016812730.1:1144383-1165496 GCF_001698545.2 Rhinopithecus bieti
TTTGTTTTTGAGACGGAGTCTCGCTCTGTCGCCCAGGGTGGAGTGCAGTGGCCGGATCTCAGCTCACTGCAAGCTCCGCCTCCCGGGTTTACGCCATTCTCTCACCTCAGCCTCCCGAGTAGCTGGGACTACAGGCGCCCGCCATCTCGCCCGGCTAATTCTTTGTATATTTTTTTTTAGTAGAGACGGGGTTTCACCGTGTTAGCCAGGATGGTCTCGATCTCCTGACCTCGTGATCCGCCCGTCTCGGCCTCCCAAAGTGCTGGGATTACAGGCTTGAGCCACCGCGCCCGGCCAAAAATTTTGCCTTTACTGCTGTCCCCATCATGCTATCACCACCCTTTCCCTATTAGCTTAAGTATCCTTCCAGGTCTTATTTATGAAAATAATAGCACCTACAACTATATCCTTATTTGACTCTCATTTCTACACATAAAGAAGCAAGCTATGCACAACGCTTGGTACCTTATCATTTCGCTAAGGTATATGGATATATTGGTGATCTATTCATATTGGTACATAAAATACTTTCTCACATATATATTCTTAACACACTGTAGCCTTACCCTAGGTAACAAATGATAACTTTAGTAATGAAATCTCAGATGAACACGTAAGGGTGCCATGCAATACACTAAACATTTAATATACCAATAAATATTCTAGGTGCTTGAGGTGCAGAATATAGTAAGATCCCAATCTGATCTTAAAAAAACTCAACGAAAACAAGCAATAGGGAAAAGACCGCTTATTCAATAAATGGTGCTGGGTAACTGGCTATCCATATGAAGTGACAAAAATGGACTCAAGATGCATTAAAGACTTAAATGTGAGACCTCAAACTATAAAAATCCTAGAAGAAAACCTAGGAAATACCATTCTTGATATCAGTCTTGGCAAATAATTTATGGCTAAGTCCTCAAAAGCAACTGCAACAAAAACAAAAATTGACAAGTGAGACCTAATCAAACTAAAGAGCTTCTGCACAGCAAGAGAAACTATCAAGGGAGTAAACAGACAACCTACAGTGGAAAAAATATTTGCAAACTATGTACCCAGCAAAGGTCTAATATCCAGAGTCTATAAGCAACTTAAGCAAATCAAAAAGCAAATAATAATCCCATGAAAATGTGGGCAAAGAACATGAACAGACACTTCTCAAAAAAAAAAAAAAAAAAAAAAAAAAAAAAACACAAGTGGCCCACAAACATAAGAAAAAATGCTCATCATCACTTGCCATCAGAGAAATGCAAATCAAAACCACAGTGAGATACTATCTCACACCAGTCAGAATGCCTATTCTTTCTTTTCTTTGCTTTTCTTTTTTTTATTTTGGAGACGTGGTCTCGTTCTGTCACTCAGCCTGTAGTGCAGTGCCACAATCTCGGCTCACCACAACCTCTGCCTCCTGGGTTCAGGTGATTCTCCTGCCTCAGCCTCCTGAGTAGCTGGGACTACAGGCATGTGCCACCACAGCCAGTTCATTTTTTTACTTTTAGTAGAGATGCGGTTTTGCCATGTTAGCCAGGCTGTTCTCAAACTCCTGGCTTCAAGTGATCCACCTGTCTCAGCCTCCCAAAGTACTGGGATTACAGGTGTGAGTCACCACTCCTGGCAGAATGACTGTTCTTAAAAAGTCAGAAAATAGCAGACAGTGAGGCCGTGGAGAAAAGGGGACACTTATACACTGTTGGTGGGAGTGTAAATTAGTCCAATCATTGTAGTGAGCAGTTTGGAGATTTCTCAAAGAAATACAAGTTGAACTACCATTCGAGCCAACAATCCCATTACTGGGTATACGCCCAAAGGAAAAGAAATTATTCCACTAAAATGACACACACATCTTATGCCCATCACAGCACTATTCACAATAGCAAAAACATGGAATCGGCCCAAGTGCCCCAAAACAGTGAATTGGATAAAAAACCATGGTACATGTATCCCATGAAACACTACACAGTCATAAAAAAGAATGAAATAATGTCCTTTGCATCAACATGGGTGCAGCTGGAGGCTAAGTGAACTAACACAAAAACAGAAAAACCAAATATGGCATGTTCTTACTTACACATGGGAGGTAAGCACTGGGTACTCATGGACATAAAGATGGGAACTGTAGACACTGGGGACTATTAGACGGTGGAGAGAGGGAGGGGGACACAGGCTGGAAAACTACCTATTGGGTACTATGCTCACTACTTGGGTGATAGGGTCAGTCCTACCCTAAACCATAAACCTGCATATGTACACCTTGATTCTAAAATAAACGTTGAAAAATAAAAAATAAAAAAAAGAGAGAAACTCACTCTCTTGTACTAGAGACCAGATATAACTAAAGTGCAGAGTGATCAGTGCTATAATAAAAGCATTTTTTAAATGTATTGAGGACATAATCCAAGGAGTGATGAATTTTGCCCTGGGGAATGTGGGAGAGAAGAAGTTGAAAAGATAACAAAGCATTTTGGGAGGCCATGCCGGGTGGATCACCTGCGGTCAGGAGTTCAAGACCAGCCTGGCCAACATGGTAAAACCCTGTCTCTACTAAAAATACAAAAATTAGCCAGGCATGGTGGCGTGTGCATGTAAAACCAGGTACTTGAGAGGCTGAGGCTGGAGAATCACTTGAACCTGGGAGGCGGAGGTTGCAGTGAGCTGAGACTGCACCATTGCACTCCAGCCTGGGCAAAAAGAGCAAAATTCCATCTCAAACAAAAACAAAAACAAACAGCAAGAACAACAAACAAACAAACCCCACAAAACATGACATTTGAGCCGTGGGTCTTGAAATAAAATATGATGCATACCCAAGTCATTTCTTAGTCTAAATGATGAGGTTCACAATTTTTGAAAGAAATTATTTGACTCTAATTATCCTTTTTAAACTTTCCTCCCATTACTCTACCCTAGAATATCAGGATAAGTAATTTTGCACTCTCCTTGATGTTCACATCTTTTAAGTGTTTATCGATTGTTTCATGTTTTATCATCAGTTTGCCAAGCCTACCTAGCTTAGTGCCTTTCAATTCCTCTCCTACCAGCTGCCTTTCTTCCATTCATGAGCGCAGCCTGTTCCTGGCTTTCCAGCCCACATGACACTGCTATATATTCTGAAAACAGATGTTCAGAAGCAGCCCTTTACTAAATGTGAATACAAACAATTCCCTGGTATGGGTTTCCTACCTTTCCAATGATTCCTGCCAGCTTAGTTCATTTGCACATTTCATTCCCAATCTATTTATCCCAATGTAATAGCTTAGTCACCAAGCTCTCATGCTAAATAAGAGCTCTCGAAATGCCAACCCGAACTCCTCCCAGTATGACTTGCTGTCCATTTATTTTCATTTGTTTACAGTCTATTCAACCTTTCAGCTGGCTTTTCAACCATGAGATAGTGTCCATATAGATGTCAATTTTTATTAAGCTCCTAACTAATTTTAAAGCACCACGCAAGATGCTTTTCTGAAGTTCTGTACATCTGCTACACTGCACTCCCACGTTCCTTAATGGTGCAATTCTCTAGAAATGACCTATCAAATATGATGAAGCTCATTGCTCATGATCTGCATTTCATGCCAGTTCTTTTCCTTTCCTGACCCAGGCCTGTGTGGTGAGACCACAATGACACTTAGTGGTCAGGCTAGCATTTTGGCTGGCCTAATGAGCCACTGTTATTCTTCACCAAGTGTGGTGATTCCGTGGGGCATAATATTTTTAAAATTCTCTTTCCCCAAGATTCTCACCAGCCTAGACATTGGCTCGAGTTCTGCTATTATTCTCATCTCAGAGCAATCAGTGAAGAGGTTTCAAGTACAGAGGCATAGTACATCACCTCCTTGAACTGCCGGCTTTGATTTAAGGACGAGAAAATCTTGAGCAGCCAAACAGAGCTCAAGGTTGAATTGTTTTACAAAAGTCTGGCAATTTTGCCCAAATGCATCAATTTCTTTGATAGCATCAAATAATATTAACATGGCACATTGTTTAAATTACAACCCCCAATATTCCTGACCTGCTTTTCCGGCTTTATTTTTCTATTTAGCATTAATCCCATGTGATATACTTCATATTATACCTACATTTTATTTTCTGTCTTCACCTCCCCCGACCCCTTTAATGTAAGTTCCATGAGGGAAGGGATTTTCCTCATGACTGTTTTCCTTTATGTTCAGTGCCCAAAAAGGTGCCTTGAACATAGGAATTGCACAGTAAGCATTGGATGGCTGAATGTATGAAAGAATGATTTTATATACAGTGCACATCAGCTTAATAAATTATTCTTTTTCTCTACTGGGCTCAGTCCACTTTTTTTCTGTTTCTACTGATATACTGCCTTTTCTCTTCCTCATCTCTAACATCCATTTGAATACTTCCTCCATATTTGTTACCTCTTGGAAACTTTTCTTGAACTGCCACAGGGAGGTCTACTCCTCTTAGTTGTCAATTTATGTTTATGTTGTTCAGTTTTTGAGGACAGCAACTCTTTCACATGAGGCTATCCTCTCTTCCAAATGCCTTAATATGCTGGGTGGTAAATGCTGCCAGCATTGTTATTTCTGCCACATCAGCACATATGTGATGGGAAGAAAAACACTGTTTGGTTTCCAGATTTGAAGAGTAAAATGTGCATTATGCAAAATGGCGCCTTGTCTTTAACGGGAGTAGTCCCAGGTTTAAATCCTAGCTGTCTTTACCGTCTATTTGACCCTAAATAGTTGTTAAAATGTTCTGATCCCTAATGCCTTCATCTATAAGATGAAGTTAATAATATTAACACCTTTCTTGCAGGGTGAATGTGGGGCTTGGGGCTAATATGTATCAAACCCCATGCTTGATAAATAGACATTACCACTAACTGGCTATTATTAGTATCGTTGTTGTTGTTATTGTTGCTGTTACTATTATTGTATCATTCCTCCTTCCTATGATTTACCACCTATACTGTGCAGGAATCTCCTCTCCAGTACAAAAAATACATTCCGCTATTTCAATTTGGGATTACATTTTCCATCCATCCATTTATTCAACAAGCATTTTTTGAGAGCCTAGCATGTGCCAAGTACAACACTGAGTGCAAGGAATACAAAAATGAATACACATTAGTCTCTGCACCTTCGTAGTTTTCAGTCTTTGGTATTTATTTACTCATTCAGCAGAATAATTCAACAAATATTTAGTGAGCATTGATTGAGTCCCAGCTGCAGTTATGGGGACCCGGAATACGTGAGTGAAAAAAGAAGATGGAGATTACTTTCTAGTGGAACGAGATGGAAAATAAACATAAATAAATAAATAAGTGAATTCTGTAGTATGTTACAATGTGATAAGGGATAGGGATACCTACTGAAGCAGAGGAAGAAGGGCCCAGGGTGTTAAGTGGGTTTGGGTGGCAGGGTGGTTTCAGGGGCCAGGGGATTTGTAATTTTTAAGTAAGGTGGTAAGGGCAGAATTTCCTGGGAATGTGACATTTGAGTAAAAACTCAAGGAAATGAAGAAATGAGCCACATGGATATTTGAGGGAAGAACATTCCAGCAGAGGGAATATGAGCAAAGCAGGGGGCTGTTGTAACAGACGGCTACTTTAAAATGTGGTGGCATGGGAATGCAGGGTGCAGGAAAGAGAGACGTAGAAGTGAGGATCTTGGCTGCATTTTCCACTGCCCAAGTCTTAGTCATTTTCTGTTATTCCTGTGGCTGAAGTGCCTAGCTTCCTCCCCTGACTAGAAAGGCTAGATCTGGGAACAATGAATGGAGAATGGGTGATGTGTTTGCTGATGACACCTAATTACCCACTTCTAAGGTTTTATTTTATTTTATTTTTTATTTTGTCCCCACCCCTATGACTCTAGGATCCTTTATTTCAGTGGTTTTTGTATGCAACAGAAGAATGTTGCTGCGGGAAGTCCGAATTAAGTCCCCACGAACATGCAAGACTCCCTCTTGACTTTCTGGTTGTAGTCCCATGAGTCAAATGACAAAAAAAGACATGGTGGTATTGGAAAAGGTTTCTGTGGATGCCTAGGACAATAGGCCTGAATTTTCAGGGAACAATTTTTGTATCGGGAGGCATAGATGAAATGTAAGCATTTTCGTGGAGGCCAGGCGTGGTGGCTCATGCCTGTAATCCCAGCACTTTGGGAGGCCAAGGCAGGTGGATCACGAGGTCAGAAGTTCAAGACCAGCCTGGCCAAGATGGTGAAATCCCATCTCTACTAAAATACAAAAAATAGCCGAGTGTGGTGGCAGGCACCTGTAATATCAGTTACTTGGGAGGCTGAGGCAGGAGAATCACTTGAACCCAAGAGGTGGAGGTTGCAGTGAGCTGAGATCACACCACTGCACTCCAGCCTGGGCAACAAGAGCAAAACTCCATCTCAAAAAANAAAGGTTTCTGTGGATGCCTAGGACAATAGGCCTGAATTTTCAGGGAACAATTTTTGTATCGGGAGGCATAGATGAAATGTAAGCATTTTCGTGGAGGCCAGGCGTGGTGGCTCATGCCTGTAATCCCAGCACTTTGGGAGGCCAAGGCAGGTGGATCACGAGGTCAGAAGTTCAAGACCAGCCTGGCCAAGATGGTGAAATCCCATCTCTACTAAAAATACAAAAAATAGCCGAGTGTGGTGGCAGGCACCTGTAATATCAGTTACTTGGGAGGCTGAGGCAGGAGAATCACTTGAACCCAAGAGGTGGAGGTTGCAGTGAGCTGAGATCACACCACTGCACTCCAGCCTGGGCAACAAGAGCAAAACTCCATCTCAAAAAAAAAAAAAAAAAAAAAAGAATTTCTCTGGAATCCCTATGCAGACTGTCACATCAGTAGTAAAGTTTATCTAATGGGGAGATCAAACTTCCTTGTCACCAATCGTTCAGTCTTTCTTTTTCAAGGGCTCTGACCGTCCAGTCAAACCACTAGTTTCTCCTCATAAACGTGTGGCTTCTTACCCCAACCAACTCCCCTTTCAGACAAAGTAGCTGCAGATGATTTTGAAGTTCTGTATGCCACTAATCTTTCTCTTCTGTCATGTTTAGGGTCACATCTGAGTACCACTACTGGCCAATTCAGATTATTGTGCAAAGTTCACAAACTTTTTCTTCTTGGATATCCTAGGCCACTTTGCTTAACATACTTGAAGTAGCTAGTTTCTCTGATTGATAACCAGGCCAGTTTATCTGTAAATTCAGTCAAGGTTTTCACTGAACAGTTATCCTCATGTTTACACTGATTATTTTCTCAGTTTTTAACCATTCACTTTTAAGCAGAAGGTAGTCATAGTTGTGCCTTTTTGTTGTGCCTTGGCTCATTGGATTTGCTAGACATGGAGAAGTTTTTTATGTTCTTTGATTAAAACTTCAGTCACATATTGTCTTTATGTTTTTTGCTGTTCTCTAATATAAAAGTTAGACTCTTTAAAAATATTTGGGAATTTTGCAGTCTCCTTTCTTAAAGTATAACTTACTACAGTAAAATGCCCAAATCTTAACTTATAAGTTGATTGACTTCAAACATATCTATATCCTCTTGTAATCACTCCTAGATGAAGATTAAAATAATTTCCATCAACTTAGAAAGTTTCACCATGCCCCTTCCCAGGCAATATTCCACCTCAGAGGAAACCATTGTTCTGACTTCTATCTCCATAGATTAGTTTTGTTTCTTCTTGAGCTAAATAATTACATAATACAGTATGTATTTTTTCTGCCTTCTTTTGTTTAACACAGAATTTCTGAGGTTCATCTACATTGATGTATTAGTAATTTGCTCTTTTTAAATTGCTGAAAGTATTCCATTGTGTAAATATACATGGTATTTTTCTATTCTCTGATTGATGAACTAGAGAATTGTCACCAGCCCTTCACTCTGGTGAAGACTAGAAAAAACTTTCAATTTTTTTTCTAGTTTATGGCTCTAAAAACGCTTCTATAAATATTCTTAACATAAATTTTATTTCATTTTGTTTATTTTTAAGATAGACATACACATGCATTTCTCTTGCTTGCATATCAAAGAGTGGAGTTGGTGAGCCATGGGTATGTTTAATTCTTTAGGAGACTGCCAAATCATCTTCCAAAGTTGTCGGACTGTTACATATTCCCAATAGCAAAGGAAGAAAGTTCCAGGTGCTCCTGTTTTCACCGACACTTGGTATTCTCAGTATTTTTTTTTTAACTTTAGCTATTAAAATGGCTAATTAGTGAGAAAACTGTACATTTTGATGTTCTTAAGGAAATATACCTGCTACTGAACTCAGACAAGGAGCTGAGCCTGAAAGGACTCACAGAGAAAAAAGAATTCTGTTTAGACAGAAAAAAAAGTTTCAAGTCTGCAGATTTTTTTTTTTAATTAACATCTGAAGAGTGTTGCCATGCTGTGAATTTTCCTTCAGCCATGAATTGCGATAACGTAAGAAAATGAAAACACAAGCGAGATCTATTCACAGAAAGGTAGAATCTGGTGTGAAGAACCTTAACTGGCAAAAAGGAAAATTTTAATTTGCAGTTATTTGAACTGAGTGTTCTTTTTTTTGATCCTTTGATTTTTGATCACTCTGTTCTCTCTACGTGGGTGCTATTCCAAACACTCTTTTCTTCAAACTCCTTGATACAGCTATGTGTCATTCCTATGGGAAAATTTCCCAACTCTGACTTGCGAGACTGGCCCTAAATGGAACACCCTGTGCTATAAAAATGAAAGACACTTTATAAATGTATCTCTTCTAAGAGGTGTGCTACTTTGCATAAAATAGAGTTAACAAATGATCAGCTTTTAGAGTATGAGTTAACACTAAAATTTTAATATTTGTTCCAGTTTATCATATTTTAAAATTATTTCCAACTTAGTCTTTTTGAGAATGTCATAGAAGAATAATTTTATTTGAAGAATCAAGAAAAAATCCAACCTGCTCTACTGAGAGTCAACGATTCTACTAGCACATTCCAAAAATGTCTTTCCTTTGAATCCTCATTGTATCTTACGGATTTATCACACATACTTAACTTTTTCTTTACAAACCTGTTTCTATCTGCTAGATAATGACAATCTTAATGACAGTGATCATAGCCCATTCTCCACTCCAGAGGCCTGGTATGGGGTCTATCACATACTAATTGATAATAAATGTTTCTGGAATGCTGAATTGCATGAAGGAAATGAGAGAAAATCACATAAGCTGCTTTCAAGTCCCAACCTCTGGGAACAATTTGGACAACTCATTAAAAGGAAAATTTCAGGATGTGTACAATGTTATTTTCTGTTTATTCCTGGACATGAATATAATATTTGTTTAAACTCTGAGAGTTAATGCTAATAATATTTATGAGACTGTACACTAGCTATAGAATGACAAATATTACAGTTTTCATAATCTTTTCCTGTGGAATAACACATATTAACAGAAAATTGTTTGCTATTTTCCCATTAGCAAGCCTAAGGTATTGTCCAGTCATTTGGCCGGTGAAGTCAAAATATCCCCACCATTTACCTGGTGAAAACCGTTGAATCAGTTTCTATGAGGTAGAGAAAGAACCTCAGAAGCTAGCCTTATAGACTCAATTTATAAAGTCATGGCAAGT
The DNA here is from genome assembly GCF_001698545.2 of Rhinopithecus bieti. NCBI lineage: Eukaryota > Metazoa > Chordata > Mammalia > Primates > Cercopithecidae > Rhinopithecus > Rhinopithecus bieti. The sequence goes on from NW_016812730.1 coordinate 1,153,954, forward strand.
CCAAAACAAACAAACAAACAAAACAAACAAAACACCTCCTCACCAAATGTAATAGAAATAAAGAAACAAGATTCCAGATTCAATTTATATGAGTTTTGTCTTTGAAAAAGTTATTTCTAAGAGCCCTGAAAGTAAAAGCCATTTTACCTAGTTATAGAGAAAATTATTTTTCCAGATTTTTTTTGGCGGCATTTTAGGTAGAAAAAGTTTTGTAATGAGATTCTCCTTCCATAATTATTCATATCTGTGCATTTGGCAGGTACTGAACACACTCCACTGTATCTCAGAAGGGATCCACAGATAATGATGACTCAGCACAAATAGTTCCAATCTGAAGCATTCAGAGATTCACTGTATTTCCTTGTTCTCAGATGTTTTGAAATAAACATTGGCAATGTTTACTTATGAAGTTCAGGACTTTTTGAATGTGTCAGCAGCATGCCTTGACTCTAAATGGACTATGTTGCAATTTTTTTCCCTGATGATTCAAAACTATAAACTTAAAATTACCTAATTAAAAAGATACAGAACTACAATAAACTTGGACTACAACTTCAGTTATGTACCTTATCTGAAATTAGATCATTTCAATAACCCCTCTTCATGCCAAAGACAGCGTTTCCTCTTAGTGCATAAACATCCTCTGAACTCTGCCTGAGGGTTCTTTGTTGCTTGATCATTGTTGTTTTGAACAATATAATTTTCATTCTTTACCTGCTTTGTTAAATTAAGGATTTTGGCTCAAATTTTTTTTCTTAATAGGCTTTGAGTTACATGGAGAAGTAGAAAGAAAATAGCTCAAGAGAAGTGTCAACAAATACTGTTGGGGGGTGCTCAATTGTTTAAATAAGAATTTAAAGGTAAAGTTTATGGTGAATAATTCTCGTTTTGGAGAGATGAAACGAAGAAACTGAATATACTGCAGTCTAATGATGAATATTTAAAATACAATGAGAAACACTCATCTGACATACATATTTCTAGCATTTTCCTGGTGTTGATAATGCATTAATAATGCTTCAATTGATTGGCATATATTTTGGTGGATAGGCCAAAAACAGAATGTCAATTGTGAGACAGCAAAATGCCTTCTCTCTTCTATTTTCTCTTTTCTCTAGGTCCCATGAAAACTCAGCTTCTCTATTTGTTTAATGGAGATAATAATTCTTTCTTCATTTTTTTTGTAGTCAAATTGGTAGGCTCACCCAAAATGATGTCTATGGACGTATTGAAAGACATCACAGGTCATAGAAATGTGTTAAACTTTATTGTTAATGCTGGGTAATATGGTCTGATCTCGTACCTTCTTCTTGTAGTAATTTTCACTTCCCCATTTACTCCATGTGGAGCTTCTGTAAAGTATCTATGTTGAAGGGAGAATTCTGAGCTTACTCATCCATGAAGAAAAGAGGTGAGAGACTGAAATGGAGGAGAAGAGGAAGAAGATTATTATCCCTCATCTCTAACTTTTCTCCAAGTATTGGCTTCTAGAGAGACACAAATAATAGTGAGAGAAGTAGGACATTTCTTTTCTTTCCTTTTCTTTTTTGAGACGGCGTCTCACTATGCTGCCCAGGCTAGCTTTCAAATAACTCCTGGGCTCAAGTGATCCTTCTGCCTCACTCACCTGAGTAGCTAGGACTACGAGTGTGCACCACTGCACTCAGCTTAAATGTCTTTTTCAATAAATAAATACATAAATAAGAGGCTGGAATCTATTTTAAAAATATTTATGTCAACCCAGAATACAATAAAGAGATAAAAGGTTTAAACAGTGTCTATATATTCCGCCATCCCAAGAACTACTTAAGAAGAATGCTAGAACTCAATAGGAAACAGACTGAAAATAATTATCCTAATCATAACTTCTAGGAGATTGTGGGTAGAAAGGGGGTGCTGGTGTGAAGTTATTGCATTTAACTTTACACAACCATACAGGGTAGTTATGTTTAAGCTAATATTACAAGAGCTAAAAGTGAAAGCCCAAGGAGGTTAAATTCCTAGGTTACAGTGAAACTAGTATTCAAACTAAGATTTGTTTTTAAAGACTGTTCTCTGGCTATGGCAGAATCTAGTCACATACATGGTACAGCCCCTAGCATTGTGGTTTGTGAAAAATAGATGCTTAACAATTGCATGTTGAGTCAGAGGTCACAGTAGCTGGAAAGGGTAATGGTGTTTGGTAAATTGGATAAATTCACTTTATATTGTTGACTTCTTTCTCTCTATATATTTTTTACTGCATCTGTAAGCTATCTGAAATGTGAGCACTGCATTTTATCTATTTGTCTTTTTGGTTACAGTAAGAAGCACAGGTAATTTGCCAGGTTGGTGGAACAAAATTATAGATGAGATGTGTCAACAATGTGGTTGCCTCTAAATTTGTTTATGAGAAATGTTTGTAAAAATATCTTTTGTCTTGGAATAAAAAAAGATAAATAATTTTGATACTGGAGTTGTATACAAATCTGCAAAAATTTCATCTATTATTGCCATGAAATTACATGTTTAGAACAATCTTTAACCTACACTTATCTATTACATTTTCTGTCAATGTTATGAAATGGAAAGATGGCTTGGGTGAATTGAACCAATGGTAAGAATGTCAGAGAAAAGTTGATTTCCTATTCTGGCCGTAAGACCAGCTTATAAACCGTTCTTTAAAAACTACTCTTGGCAAAGTATATTTTCATCTATGAGAGAATAACTGGTACCAATCCATATCTCCTGCCAAAAAGCAACTATAAAACTGAGCAAAATACACGAGGTAACTTTTTCCAGGCATTAGAAAACAATCAATGTAGTATTGAGAGCCTGAGAAGTCAGTGCCACGATGGGCTCTGCTTTCTCCCTTGGGGGCACCTTCTTGTCACTGGGCAGGGAGGAGGAGCCAAGAAGAGTGGTGGTCTCAGTGACTGGTCTCAATATTGACTGGTGTAAGATATGTGGATATTGAAATCCCAGAAAAGAGGCAAAAGAGAATTGAGTAGAAAATGTATCTGAAAAGTAGAAACTAAAAAATACCTACATTTTAAAGGACATACCAACTTATAAATCCAAGAAGCTGAACACAAGGATAGCTACAAATAAAACCACACCCAAGCATGTCATATTCAAGCTGCTGGAAACCAAAGTTAAAGAGAAAAGTAATTATTAGTACGAAAGAGCAGTGATACAAAAGATAGCTGCTTTCTCAGACAGTGGAGACTTAAATACAATGAAATAACACTTTAAAAGTGTTGAAAGGAGGGGAAAAAACTGTGACTTTAAATTTTATACTCTGATTAAATGCTGTGATAGGCAGAATAATGCCCCCCTCCCCTCCGCTCAAAATGTCCACCATAGTCTCATCCCCAGAACCTGTGAATATGTTACCTTATCTGACAAAGGGGACTTTTGCAGATGTGATTAAGGTTGCAGACTTTGGGATGGGGATATTTATTCTGAATTATCTTGGTGGGCCAAGTATAATCACATGGGTATTTAAAAGAAGAGAATCTATCCCAGCTGTGGTTAGAGGGAGACGTGACTGGGTAAGAAAGGTCAGAGAGATGTGACATTGCTGGCTTTGAGGATGGCCATGAGCCAAGGAATGCAGGTGGCCTCTAGAAGCTTGAAAAGACAAGGAAATAGATTCTGTCCTAGAGCTCCCAGAAAGAACACAGCTCTGCTGATGCATTGATTTTAGCCCAGTGAGACCCAGGTTGGATTTCTGAACTATACAGTAATAAATTTTTGCTGTTTTGAGGCATTAAATTCGTGGTCATTTGCTATGGCAGCAATGGAAAACTAATATAATATCCTTCAAAAATAAAGGTGAAATTGTACATATTTATGGGGTACAGTGTAATGCTTTGATACATGTATACATTGTGTAAAACCAAATCAGGATATTTAACATGTCCATTACCTCATACATTTATTATTTCCTTATTGTCATTAAAAAATAAAAATAAAATCTAAAGGTGCAATGGAGACATTTTCACATAAGCAGAAGTTGAGAGAATTCAGAATTCATCTTTAGTGGACCTGCATTACAAAACATTTTCACAAAGCAAAAGGTGAGAGAATTTGTCACCAGCAGAATTAAGCTGTAAGAAATACTCAAGGAAGTTCTTCCACTTGAAGAAAATGAAATTAGGACTGTGGAATGGAGTAAATAGCATTGGAAATGATACATATGTCCATTGTTGCTGTTGTTTCTGCACTAAAGATGGAGCAGCACTCTTTCCAACTCTCTACATCCACAGTGGATGTTGCAAGTAAGGGCAATAGCATGGACTAAAAATAAAAGCACGGCAAAAGATAACCCATGCCAAAAGTAAACACAAGAAAGCTGGCCTGGCTATATTAATATCAGACAGAGTGGATTATCATGTCATAATAATAATCTTGTCAGACCAAGATTATTACCAGAGGTAAAGAGGATCCTTTCAAAATAATAAAAGGCCCAATTCATCAGAAAGACATAAAACTCTTAAATGTGTAGGCATCTAATAAAAGAACTTCATAATACCTGACATAACTTTAGGAAAATACACATAAATCTAGAATTTCAGTTAGATGTTCTAGACATCTTCTCTCAGTAATTTTGTCTGCTCATTGACAGAATGAGCAGAACAAAAATTCAGGAAGACTATATATACTCCAGATCTGAACATCATCAACTGCCTGAATCTAATCACTATTGACTGAACACTGTACCTGATAATTGCAGAGTGCACATTTCTTCCAGTGCTCATGATTCACCTAGATCATATTCCAGACCTTAATAGGAATCTCAATCAATTTGAAAAGACTAAAATCTTACAGAGTATGTTCCCTGACCACAGTGTAACTGAATTAGGAATCAGTAACAAAATGATAGCAAGCAAACGTTCATATATTTGGAAATTAAACAGCACACTTCCAAATAACCTACAGATCAAAGAAGTACTCACAAGAGAAGTCAGAAAATATTTTGAACTAAATGATAATAAAATCACAAAATATCAATATTTGTGAGATGTAGCTAAAGTGATTCTTAGAGGAAAATTTGTAGAATAAACGGCTAACAAAGGAAGAAAAATAGTCACTTTCTGGTGCTCAATAAATTATTAGTTTTTAATCATTATTAACAGTATCATTTACATAGCAAACTTAGTTTAGACAAATTTACAAAGCATGTGTGTCAGGGTAATGTTACCTATGGCATTCATTATCAACAATCACCTCTTAAATTTGGCAAGGAATTTCATTAGCATAGATTCCATTTCCTTGTGAAGGAGAAGAGCAAAGAATTTGCAATTTAAAGACCTGATTCCATCTTCTTCCTCTGCCATTTACTACTGTTCTGACTTTATCTCTCTTGGTGGCAATTTTCCCAACTAAAGTGGAAAAAATGATATCTGCCTAATGTATGTCACAAAGTTGCTCTAGAAAATAGAATGCCATATGAAAATGGATCTTAGTGCCATAAACAGTTAAGGCAATTATCTTACTCATGAAGGGAGCTAGAGAGTATTCCTGCTTCTTTTATGTATTGCTTGTTTCACTGACACTATCATTCTTTCTGATTTTTATATGTGGCCTTGAACTCAAAAAAGGTTTATATTAAAGATCTTCTATGGAAATAATTGCAAAATTAGACCAGAAGAGAAACCAATGGGCAACTATGGCATTACAAGCTTAAACCACTTTCACAGCCTGCGACACCTGTTGGGTCACGTTCATACTCATAGGTGTAACATTCACAGTCTCCATCACCTGGTTTCTCTCTGTTCTTCAGCCTCATTTTAACCTACTTAGCTTGAAAACTTTTAGACCGTTTCATGCCTTTGAATATTTAATCATGCAGCACCCACTGCCTTGAATGTTTTGTAAACTTTTTTTTTTTTTTTAATCTGAAAAACCTACTATGATTCTTTCTAGTTCTAGTTCTAGGCATCATCTTCCCCAGGAAGCCTTTCCCTAATCTCCTTAGGAGTTAAGGGCCCCTTCCTTCTACCCCCACAGAATCCTGCACAAAATACTGTCTTATAATCCCTGACATTGTGTTGTATTTTCTGTGTAGGAGTCTGTCTCATCGCCCAGACTCTTGAGCTCCACAAGAGAAGGACATGTTTTATTCATTTTTGTAGATTTAGTACACAAGAGTACATTATAATAGGGTGCCTAGTGCATATTAAGAAATCGATAAATATCCATTACTTTCCTTAAAAAATTGAATTGCTAACACTTATAAATCTATTGAAAGGATCACGGCAAGAAGTAAAGCTCTTCAAAGCCGTAAAGAAATTATGAATTTTCCAGGGTTGTTGGAATGTAGTTGCCACTTAACATTCAAACTATTAATAAAATACTAATATGGGTATAAATTGAAAACTCAGGTGTATTTTTCTTTAAATAAATTTGGTGCATGGAAATCTGTGATTATGTTGTTAAAATTGAAAATTAGAAAGTGGTTCTTCATTTAATAAGGAAGACTTTGTTTATACAAAATAAGTCATAAGATTAAATGGTGAACTGCTTGTGGACATTAAATTGACCAAAAAAGAGGTTTAAATTTCCATTTACCAGGAATATGTAATATGCACTGAGTTACGTATATCTGTATCTTAATAAAATGTGTTGGACACATCTACAAGATTTTCCTTAAACTGTAGAAGAAGCCTAGAGTATAATATTTAAGAAAGATTACATATTATTCCAATTAAAACTTTCAAATTAGGATTGATTGCCAAGACTACTTGAACTTATGTGGGGAAATCGGAGGAGTGTTTTGACGGAGGAAAAGACAAAACAGAAAATGCCAGAGCCCAAAATAAGTTCCCCAGAAAATTTGGGAGTCTTTGCCTTGATTGAATACAGACTGGGAACTTTCCTACTGCTTTGGAATTTGGGCTAACTTCCAAAACTGAGGGCAACTTGTGACAATTGCATTGTATATTCTGAAGAAAGGTACTTAGACATGTTCCCCATAGGATGTGCTAAGGTGTTGGCCAATCATCAAATATTGTCACTCCAAAGAATGCCTGGGAAGAAAATTGCAGGAAAAAAGAGCACTATGGCACTGGAGGGTACGCTGTTATGTGACTTCGTCTTGATCCAAGGGAGGAATTTGAGGGAAAACCCTCTGGAGCAAAGGTGGTGAGGACAGAGAGTTTCACTAGCAGGGAATACTGCCGTCTTACAGAGTTCGAGAAATTCCTCAGAGAGTTTGAAGGGTGCCCTCTAGAGCAGGACTTTGCAAACTTTCTGTGATAAAGGACCAACCTGTTTTAATTTCCAATCCATCATGGACAGGTTTATAGATTTACTAGAACTGAATTTTTAGAAAAATGAAACGGACACAATGTTCAGAGGTTACGTACTCTGTATTGTAACATCAAATTGCTATAAAAATTTCTGAACAGTACTCTGAATTCCTGCACTTATTTTGTCATGAACTGGTAACAGACTCTTAAGAATCAACATGAGTGCTCAGACCTCAGATTAAGTACCTCTACCCTACATCAGAACTTCACCTAGAGATCTGGTTAAAATGACAATTCTGGGCGCTACTGCCAGTCTAAGCTCTGTATAACTAAGAGGCTCCTGGGCAATGCCAGTGCTCTGGTTGGGGGCACTCTTTGTTTCCAAGGCTCTAGAGAAGTGCAGGCCAGTAGAAATATGATGTGAGCCACACATGTAATTTATGTTTCAGTAGCCTATTTAAAAAACAGTGAAAGGAAACGGGTGATTAATTTTACTAATACATTTTATTTAAGCCAATATATCCAAAATACTATCACGTGGTTGATATAAAAATTAGTGATGAGACATCTTGCTGTGTGTGGTGTGTGTGTGTGTGTGTGTTTGTTTTGTTTTGTTTCATACTAAGGCTTTGAGATCTTGATTTGGACTAGCACATTTCAAGTGTTCAATGGGCACATGTGGTTAACAGTTTCAGTGTTTGGCCAGGAAGCGCTTGAGTGCAGGCAGCACAGGGCCTGGTGCCTGACTCTGCAGGAGAAATCACAGGTATGAGGTGGCTGAAGATGCACAGCATGACAGAGTGAGGCCAAAAGGCAGCAGTGCTTGAAGTTTCAGAACATGATGGAGAAGGATGTGTTCATTTTCCTGCAGGGCAGGTAGCACTATGCAAGTTAGTGCAAGTTATTTGAAAGGGCCTCACACCAAGAGGGGTGCTTGCTGGAATGAAGGAATCCCAAGTACCTTCAGGTACGGGAGTCAAGGGTCTTATAAAAGATTAATGAGAGAGTGTTTTGCAAGCATCAGGAAATGTTAAATGTATGAGTCCCTGAAAGGGTCTCCAAAGAATTAACAGAGGTACTTCATGAAAAAGGCTTCTTGGAACATCTGTCCTACACAGGGCATTTGACAACGAAGAAAGACACAAATGCACTTGAGCTGGGGAGGAAAAACATTGATTTCAAGAAGAAATGGAAGTTTTGGTGTCTTACTGGGTTAGAGTTTTTTGATTCCTGAAAATAAGTTCTATAGTACTTGAAAGTAAGCAAAAAGTTGTGGATCTGCCCAAGAGGTCATTAAGGGGAGAAGAAAACTCTGACAGTAGGTTTGAGAAAGGTCGTGGAGACAGACTGAATTTTTTTTGTCCAATTTGATTTATTAAATTGACCATCATCTGTGTGAGCTCATGTTGCAAAAATGACAACACAGATCATTTAAATGCTTTGTCGTTCACATCTCTACTCGTCAGCCTGACACTGACAACATTGCCAGGCATATGAAGCAACCCCTCCAAGAGACATTTCAGATATTGATGTTTTGGTATTGTTAAATCATATTGTTTTTATTTCTATAAATTTATCTTGTTCCCCATGTTAACGGCAGAAAGTTTCAAGTTAAAATCACGGGTAAACACATTTGCTTAGGACTCTCTCTTCTTCTGAAAGGCCTAAGCCAGGAAAGTGGACACAATTGAAGAAGCCAAGAGAAATTGGTTAGCCTGCTACTGGCTGCAAAGAATAGAATCTCAGATGCCAAGTATCTAAAGTGACAATAATAACTTCTCCCATAGCTAAGACTCATGTAGGGTGAATCTCAGGGTTGGTTGATACTGTGACTCAATGACATTTGGGTTTTTACACAAAATTTTTCTTCACGCTGCTATCTTTTGAGCTAGTTTCCTCTTTTAGATTGGTAGCAAGAAGGCTATGCCAGATCTAAACAGTATATTTATGGGCAATAATACCCAGGAGAAGAAGAAAGAGTCACTTCTCAGGCTTCTCTCTCTCTCTCTTTTTTTTTGGGGGGAAGGAATCTCGCTCTGTCACCCAGGCTGGAGTGCAGTGGCACAATCTCGGCTCACTGCAACCTGCACCTACTGGGTTCAAGCAATTCTCCTGCCTCAGCCTCCCAAGTAGCTGGGACTACAAGTACATGCCGCCACACCCGGCTAATTTTTTGTGTTTTCGTAGAGACGGGGTTTCACCATATTGGCCACCCTGATCTTGAATTCCTGACCCCAACAGATCCTCCCACCTTGACCTTCCAAAGTGCTGGGATTGCAGGTGTGAGCCACTGTGCCTGGCTGCTTCTCTCTTTTTCTCAAATTTTTCTGACAGCCTCTCCCCATGTCTCATTGTCCACAGTTAGATTGCATGTCCATTCCTGAATTAACTACTGGCAAGGGAAATAGAGACCAACGAGTAAATCTATATTCCAATGAGGCTACCCCTGGAGTTGAGGTTCATGACTATGAGAAGGAAAGCTGGATATCTGGACAAAATTAGGTTCTATTAAAAAAAGAAAGAAGAGGCAATGAAGGTCAGGTAAGCACCAATAATATTCACCAAATATCCTATGTAGGTTTCTAATCCAAGTAAAAACATGCTTCCAAAGGATAGAGATGTGCCACATACTCTATAACAAACGTCTAAGCCAAGCCAGGTAGTCCATGTGAACACAAACCTGTTACTGAAACTGCTTCCTGGATAATATCACATTAAATTAAAATTTGGATCATGAAAAGGCTTTTGCAGTGACACAGTATTTCAGTGGAGGGACTTTGCTAAAAAAAAAAAAAAAAAAGGTCTCCCGGATACTCAACTGAGTTAATCTTGCATTGGATGTCCACATTTAGTGTTAATTGTGTCAGAATTTTGGTTCAGAGTAGGATGTAAAAGAAAAAAAAAAATCTTCCTATAAATGTGATTGTTTTCTGCCTTTGTTATAAAAGAAAAGTTATGAATGTTTCAAGATGTAATATCTTTTGAAGCAGTTAAGTCAGATTACTGTAGCTAGACCCTGAGACAGAGATAAAGTCTTTATTAAAACCTAAAACAATTTTAGAAGATTATTCAAACTTGTGGGTTTTAAACGTATTTTCCAGCATTAATTTGTTTCCATTTTTCTTGGAGTCATAGTGTATGGTTCTTGCTTTGCCAGTATACTACCCGAGCATAATAGTATGGTTAGAAGTTTCATTCTAACAGATCTATTATTCTACGTAGTGATAGCAATGGTTAATGCCAGACTAGTCTCCACACAAATAGTACTTGAGGAAAATTTTCTCTTCTTTCATTGGTAGTTTATATTAATATTCCTTACCTTGAATGCCAAATTTAGGAAAAAAGAGAACCCTCAGAAGAAAGACACTATTTTCTCCCTTTTCATAGGATACATATTTTGCTCCATAGTTTTTCTTGGTCAAATGGTTTTCTTTTAAGTTCTCTTCTCCATCTTTCTTTCTTGTTTACTCCAGGAATGCAAACTTGACCTCGACTTTAAGGTCAAAGCATCTTCAGACTGTGCAGTCAGCAGAGAATTGAAAAAAAAAAATCAATGTGAAACATATTAGAGAAGAATAAGGGGAAGAGTGATGCAGAAGTGCTGGGAAGTCATGTAGGAATTGAAAACAGCAAAGATTCTACCGAAAGTAAGAATGTCCTGCACTGAGATGTTTATGATTCCTTTTGCTTTTACTTCCCTTTTCTTACATAGGGGTAGGTGAAAATTATGGTAATTTGAGATCTGGACCACTTTCAAAGCATTTTCAGGGGATGAAAATAACTTTTGACCTGTAAAAATGAGACATGTTTCTTTTTTTTTTTTCCTGAAACCCTTTTTTTCTTTTCCTGTTTTGTTGATGGTAGGGGAGATGACTATATTCCGTACCTGTTGTGCACACAAACTTAGAAGGGTTTATTGCAGCTCCATGACTGAAAATAGCAATGAAAATTGTGAGACCTTTTATGTCAGCGTTGAAAATAAACTTCATTTTAAATGAGAACACCTTTGATTTTATAAAGAGACTTATCTAATGTAAAAGCTGGAAAGTTAAAAAGAATCCTAGTGGAAATGTTGATTCTAAAATTCTAGTATCTAGCCACAGACCTTGAAAAGAAGAAAGAAAGCTAGAAAGATGAAAGAAAGAAAGAAGAGGCCAGGCGCGGTGGCTCACGCCTGTAATCCTAGCACTTTGGGAGACCGAGGTGGGTGGATCACGAGGTCCATAGATTGAGAATCGAGACCTTCCTGGCTAACACAGTGAAACCCCAGCTCTACTAAAAATCCAAAAAAAAAAAAAAAAAAAAAAA
>NW_016812730.1:1169446-1208903 GCF_001698545.2 Rhinopithecus bieti
AAAAAAAAAAAAAAAAAAAAAAAGATAGTGATTTCTAAGCTGAATCAAACATGTGCACTTTACTTCATGGAAAATCAGTAGGGAAACAAGAAAGATTCTCTCTGCTAACATTGATTTTTCTTGTATTTATTTTTTCAGTCAGAACACTCCAGGCAAAAATTCACTTGGCTTCAACTAATTTGCAAATGCCATCATTCACTGCTGTTTTGCTACCCATTTCTCAAATCTCAATTAAATGTGATGACAGTTTACTTGCCAGAAACACACAGAAAGGTTCTTTTCCAACCAGAGGTCTTCACTCATTTCCTGTTTGTGGACTTGGCAAGTGGGGTCAAAACATCCATTACTGAGGCTGAGTCTTAATTTAGAAGGTTATCACCAGAGTCAACAAAATAATTATAAAAATACTTTCCAAATGCAAACTGCAACAGACATGCACAGTAACAGCTGAGAACAATATATACATCATAAAGCCTGTATACAATGGAATTTTAAAAGAGTGAATGTTTGGTTTTTACTTGTTGAAAGCTTGTATAATCTTCTGGGGCACCCCTAGGATGGACTCGAAATTGTCTTCTCTCTGTAACTATTTTTTACATTAAAATAAAAAATAACAACACAAATTACTCTACAAGTCTTGATGTTCTGGCTCAGACACCAAATTCCCTATAAAACTAAAAGTGAACAGTGAGGTGAGACAAAATTTTGGCTTAAAGAAACACCAGTTGAGAAAGGAAAGAAAGTACTGTTCACTTTTCCCTTATTTCTTCCACGTAAATAAATTTCCTTATACTATTTATATAGTATTACTTTAAATGTATGGGATCTTTAGAAATCATAGAATGTTAAAAATATCAATATGTGTAAATGGGTACTCACTTCACATAATAGGTACTCAATAAATATTACCTACAAAAGATAAAAACAAACCATAAGACATCTTTGTAGAGATCATTTGGTCAACTCTCCTTCTTTCTTTTTTTTTTTCTTTTTGAGATGGAATTTCACTCTTGTTGCCCAGGCTGGAGTGCAATGGCACAATCTCGGCTCACTGCAATCTCCGCCTCCCGGGTTCAAGTGATTCTCCTGCCTCAGCCTCCTGAGTAGCTGGGATTACAGGCATGCGCCACCACGCCCGGCTAATTTTGTATTTTTAGTAGAGACAGGGTTTCTCCATGTTGGTGAGGCTGGTCTCAATCTCCCAACCTCAGGTGATCGGCCCCCATCGGCCTCCCTAAGTGCTGGGATTATATGTGTGAGTCACCGCACCCGATCAACCGTCCTTCTCTTTATAGCTGAAGAACTGAGGGCTAAGTGGTTGAAAGACTTGCACAGCTCCTACACTGGCCTGCTGAAAGCCAGGGCTGCAATGCATTTCTTCTCACAGGTTCAGAGCCTCCTCTACCTCATCACTGTTACAGAACCTCTTTGGGCCTCCGTTCATCATTTGATAACAAGAGTAACTCTACCTGCCCAGGGGTTATCCATTAAAGGCAACAGAGGTTGCAAGAATTCCTTTAAAATTTTAATTTACAGTAGAGCACCTTGCAGGTAGCAGGCACTCCATAAATCTCTGAGGAATGGAATTGACTGAAGAACAGAGGCAAAGGCTGGCTCTGATTCATTCCCCAAAGCTCATGGTGCTTGTCCAAACTGTTTAATCAGGCTTATGCAACCAACTCTTCTGACCTTCATTACAGGGTGGGTGCAGTCACATGTGCGGTGGGAGGAGGAGCAGGTGGCCTTGGCCTGCTCAGGGAGCACTGGAATGGGGACAACGTTTTCTACTGTTCAGAAACTAAAAGGACTCTGCTTGACCCCAGTGTAAGCCTTTCACTGCAGTAGTTGGGAGCCAAGCTTTCTCTTCCAACCTATCTGTCCTGGCGATCTTCATTTTCTCTGCTTTTTTCCTAAGACAGAAATAGCAGCTAGAAGGCATTTCCCTCACTGGAGGGGACAGGAAAAAATGTCAAAAGCCCACTTAATACTGAAAAGTCTTACACTTCTAAGTCCTTGTTACTGCTGGCTGGAGAATGGGTTGCTGCATTGTTTTTTGTTTTGTTTTGTTTTGTTTTTGTTTTTTTTCCAGAAAAGCTGCCACAGCTTTTCTTTATTCAATAAGTACATGACTGCATTTGGTTAATTGTGTTTACTCATTCGGGTGAAATGAGATTTTAAAAGAAAATGACTCAGGGAGTGTTTTTAAAGAGCACAGAGTGAGGAGAGGAGGTGGGGAGAGCTGCTGCCAGTCCTGTCCTGTTCTCTTCCTTTTGTCATCCTTCCCCCTCTGTATCTCTCTCCATCTTTTCCTGCAAGGAATCACTATGCTCCTGGCAGGACATCCCTGGCACCTGTCAGGGGAGAGAAGGAGGAGGAGAAATAGGAGAAGGAGAAGAGAAGAAAAAACAAAAGAGAAGAAACGAACATCACAATTCATGTTGGAGAGTGATCTGTGCTGGGAGGAGTTCATCTCTGTACTTCCCCGTTGGAATGACAGTCTCGAATTTACCCCAACTAGCACCCCATGAGCTGTAGGATCGAGGTCAGATCTCTTGGCCTCTCTGAACCTCAGTTTCCTCAGCTTTTAGATGAGGATAATACCTGTACTGTTTTTGCCAGGGTGGTTGTAAGAAAGAAATGAGAAGCTTATGAAACCATAAAGCATGATGCCAGTAAAAAATATATAGTGATTTATATCTTAAAAAGATTTATTAAGCCTGGCATGGTGGCTCACACCTGTAATCTCAGCACTTTGGGAGGCCGAGGCAGGGAGATCACGAGGTCAGGAGATCGAGATCATCCTGGCTAACATGGTGAAACCCTATCTCTACTAAAAATACAAAAAAATTAGCCAGGCGTGGGGCACGAGCCTGTAGTCCCAGCTACTCAGTAGGCTGAGGTAGGAGAATTGCTTGAACCTGGGAGATGGAGTTTGCAGTGAGCCAAGATTGTGCCATTGCACTCCAGCCTGGGCGATAGAGTAAGACTCCATCTCAAAAAAAAAATTATTAATGTTTATTATTTGTTTTAGAGACAGAGTCTCGCTCTGTTGCCCAGGCTGGAGTGCAGTACAATCATAACTCACAGCAACCTCAAACTCCTGGGCTCCAGCAATCTTCCTGCTTCAGCCTCGGGAGGAGCTGGGACTATAGGCATGTGCCACCACACTGAGCTTTTTTTTTTTTTTTTTTTTTTTTTTGGTAGAGATGGGGGCTCACTATGTTGTCCAGGCTGGTCTTGAGCTCCTGGCCTCAACTGATCCCTCTACCTTTACTCTCAAAGCACTGGAATTATAGGCATGAGCCACCATACCTGGCCTAAAAATATATAGTAATTTATATATTTTTTTCTATTTTCTCTTACAGAATAATTTATAAATTCAATGTGTTTAGGTTTCCCCAGCATATGGGCTCAGGTGATTTCACATTTAGAATTAAGCCTGAATTTTGCAGTGGATAAATGAACATTTTGTCGGCTGTAAGCTCAGCTCATTCATACAGGCATGTCAATCCCTGCAAAGTTCATCCTTGACATTCCTGTGGGCCCCAAGTGGTAACTTTATGTGCCTTCACAGATCCAGTGGAGGGCTCTCCTCACCAGTGCCCTTGCTGCTTCCCCAGTTTCCACCCTGCTGGAGAGCAAATCTGACCTCACAGCTTGGCTTCAAAGCGCTTAGTGCTCATGGCTCACAAGCTGGCAGTCCTTTGGGAAGTGAGAAGGAAGGCCTTCTTGGCTGTGTGGCCACACCCGGTTAAGTAGACCCCTCGGTGGTGCTGGGGAGCACGGTGTAGCTCACGCATACAGCACTCATGGGGCAGAGGTATGAAGGCAGCACCAGGAACAGCTGGCGTTCCTGACCCCTCTTCCTCCTCCTGCTCAGCCTTATGGTTGAGGCTGGCTTGTCAGGCCTATCTCCTTCCTCTCTAGAACACTTTCTCACACTTTCTCTCAGAGATGCAGCCAAATTCTCCTGGCACCTTGGCTGCTTTCTCTCCATGCCATTCCCAGTCCCCTATTCATTTCTGCATAGATCTAATCCTCAAATGGGAATATATCTTGCAATTTTTTAGAAGATTCCTCATCTACCGTGTAAATCACCAGGTGAACAGAAACACCATACTGGACAGCAGTTTCTTCTAAAGCCAAAGCCAGATATTTCTGGATTTCCATTCCAGGCTGTTTGGGACTCTCTCCCCTCACCTCATTCACACTTTTTATAGTGAAACCTGTGAATAGCATCACAATTGGTCCTTTACAGTCAAACAGAAGAACTGAAATCTTTTAAATAATCTCCCAGATAAATATATTATGTCTTTTATTTTTCCAATACCTCTTATACCTGGGAGTCACTATATATTTAAGGTGATGGAGATTTAAAATAGGGAATATGAGAAAGCTTAATATCCTTTTATGTCACTGAAGAAATAACAAAAGTTAAATCTCTAGCTAATGAATTATGAAGTAGCTGGTTCCTTATGAAATAGGATTCATAGGATTTAAAATAAATTTTTGTGGTTGGCAGAACTTTTATTTTTATGCATCTCCTGGCATATGACTTCAGCAAGACATAAACCCTTCTTTCCATTTTTCTTAAAACTCTAAGTAGTTCATTCACTTTATCATATCTGTATTGTTCAATGTTAGCCCTATATAAGATGGTAAACAGAGTCTTTATCCATTAAAAGCTTAAAGTCTACAGCCATAGAGTAATTTATGAAACCAGTCACTCATCCAGCATATATTTATTGAGTGTTTATTATGTGCTAGATGTTGGAGTGACAAAAAAATGAACAAGATGTAGATCTGGCCTTCAAGGGTAGCTGATGATTTTCCACAAAACCCTCTATTATTGTATCTTAACATCCGGGAGTCAGCCAGGAGTTACACTGATCATAAATCGATAACCTCATTTCAAAGCTCAAACACAGAGATGGCAAATAAAGCCCTGGGCAGTACTGACTGGAGCAACAGATGACTCATAATAGCAGGAGGCAATGAATAATTTTGCCACTGAGAGTGAAAGAAAATTCCCCCTTTGCACAATGCCTTTCACTTAAATAGCATTTGGATTTCTTAAAATCCACAAAGTTTATATTAAAGCATCATCCATGAATGCTTTGGCTCGGAGGGGTAAGTGCTGGGAAATGTCATCTTAAGAAGAACAGTGGGATTTGTGGGGGCAATTGTCTTTTACTTGCAACGGCATAACTGATCATCTGTTCACCATTTACCTCTTATTACTTGCAGTAGTTCTTGAACAATGCTGGAAGCTAAGATTTCAGTGTTAAGGACTAGGAAGAGACAGCATAGTTGAGGCAGTGTAGCAAAGTGTTTAGGAGCACAACCCTGGAGCCAGCCAGCCTTGGTTTCAATACTTGTTCTGTCATGTACTTGTGGTATGATCTTGGGAAAGTTACCAAATGCCTGAGTTCCTCAGTTTACTTATCTCTAATATGGGATGATAATGACAGTGTCATCTCTTACAGTTGTTGTTAGGATTCCATGGTAATAAGTTCTTAGTATGATGCTGGCCCATAGTAAGTGCTGTACGTGTTGATCATATTAATGTATATCCCAGCTCTTAAAATACAAAGGTTGTCTTGAAGACAATTATTCATCTTCTCATTCTTTCTTCCCCACGGGCCTCTAGCTAAGTTGGAAGTGTGTAGTAATAAGGCCAGATGACTAAATGGAAAGCAAAATTTATCTTTTAAGTATGAGCAAAATTACAAACAATCTATAGAGTGATTAAAGTTGTGATTCAGTAATAACAATGTAAATAAATTTATCAATAGCAAATGTAAAAATAATTTTAATCAAGAATTAGTTTTAATCAAGAAAATTTTAGATTTTGTTTTATTATTCATTTATATTTTATATCTATGAATCTGTTTGTTTATGTTCGTGAGGACCTGTTTGGCCTGAAGGTAATTTAAGACAGCTTACAAAGATGCATATTATATATAGTAAAATGATATTAAATTTAAATTAATAGGAAAAGTTAGATAAATGGAAAACAAAGGTAGAAAAGAAGGAGATGGTGTTTTGAATGTGAAATTGTATCTTGAATCCCCCACGCCTGCTACAAGTGGTAATGAGAGTGGTAATAGAATTCACAAAGATGATTGTGTAAAACAAACTGGTCGCTTAGGCAGAGGACATTCATTATTGACATGGTGATGAGTAATTTCTGCCATATTGCTCAGTTTTAGTATTCACCAAATATTAAGCATTAAACTTGAATATTAAACCAGACTTGGAATATGGTCTTTAATAAATTCATGTAGTAACTGTTTATTGAAATAGTTTCTGACCCACAGAAATTATTGTGTTAGGTGCTACAGAGAAGACAGACATGTCTCAAACTATCCCTGCTCTCAAATAATATGCATTAAAGAAAGAATATAAGTCATACATTAATAAACTACATTCATCAGGAGGCTGAAGCCAGAGAATCACTTGAGGCTAGCAGTTCAAGACCAGCCTGGGCAATATAGTGAGACCCTCTCTCTAACAACAGCAACAACAGAAATTAGCTGGGCATGGTGGTGCACAGCTGCAGTCCTAGTTTCCTGGGAGGCTGAGGCAGGAGGACTGCTTGAGTTCAGGAGTTTGAGGCTTCAGTGGCCTATGATCTGTCATTCCAGCCTGGGTGACAGAGAGAGACACTATCTTTAAAAAAATAAATACAGGCCAGGCATAGTGGCTCGTGCCTGTAATCAACACTTTGGGAGGCTGAGGTGGGTGGATCACTTGTGGTCAGGAGTTTGAGACCATCCTGGCCAACATGGTGAAACTCTGTCTCTTCTAAACATACAAAATTTAGCTGGTCATGGTGGCATATGCCTGTAATCCCAGCTACTTGGGAGGCTGAGGCAGGAGAATGGCTTGAGCATGGGAGGCAGAGGTTGCAGTGAGCCAAGATCATGCCACTTCACTCCAGCCTGGGCGACACTGAGTGAGACTCTGTCTTAAAACAAACAAACAAACAAACAAACAAAGTTCAAAGTAGATAGTAATGATGAGAGGTACACGTGTAGTGTTAAGCAATTTATATCTTAGCACAATCTGTGGACCACCCCACAAGAAGATATTGTAACAAGTAAAACCTTTATACTTTCTAATACATTAACTCTTTTAATTTCTTAATGGTGGCTTTAAATACTTAATGATTCTTTAATGTGGATTTCAAAAGCCAGACAGTTCAGTATCCATGCATAGCCACCCAGGACTACTAAAGGTCACAGTGGAGAAGACTTGTCATAAATATTATAATCCTATGGATAATTCTATCCTTTAACTCTGTATGCAATTTAGGTCATAAACTTGCAAAGTGGATGCCAAGCCTCATATTAGTCCTTCATCTCAAGTTGTCAAAAATTGATTTCACCAAGTTCAGAGAGAAAGTAAAGCAAAAATGGACTGTTTTCCTAAAGGGTATGTGCATATTATCTATACATTCATTCAACATTATTAAACATTTAGTATATCATGGTGATGGTACTGGGCATGGAATTATAACAAAAGTAAACTTTTTTTTTTTCCTCAAGGAAAATAATTTATTGTTTAGGTGGAGAGACAGATTTATAAACAAATAGTTATGACAATGAGAGAAGTACCAATAGACATTTGTAAGAAGGGAAAAGGCAAGCTCTGCCTAGCAGGATAGAGAAAAGGCCACACTGAATTGGCGTTTGAATTTCCTTTTGAAAGATGTGCATTTTGCCAAGTGGAGATTGTACAATAGCAATGATATTCATCCTGGTTAGGAAATATTCTTGGAGCACCTCCCAGCCTATCATTCTAATATTTCCTGAGTACCTACCAAGGATTCGGTGTGGGATTAGGTGATGGGGTTATTATAAAGAAATAGAAGTCTTGCTACTCATCTTCAGAATGTTTACTCATAAGGAGTAGTAAATTTCCCCACACTTTCAACAGTGATTAAGAGGTCATGACTGTCAGTCCTAACTAGTGTGTCACATCATAAATTCTGTAGATTAGAGAGCACGATCATGCAATTCACAGACACCATGGCAAGCCTCACAACTGGGGTAAGGCCTAATCTGTTCCTTGAAAACTGGGATGAGGTTTGGATATGGGAGAGAGAATGAATGAACAGTCAAGCCACAAACCTGTATTGAGGGCCTACCATGTGTCAGGCTCGTGAATAAAGAAGCAGCATGGGAATGGGGAGAAAACTGGGATTGAGGATACTTGGATTTGTGGAAAAACCTGGCTGGACCAGTGAGTTTGAGGTGAGGGATGGTGGGAAATAAATACAGAGGGAAACGAGTTTGGGCAAGAAAACTGCAGCTAGATTGAAAGGTGCTCTGAAGGACAGGCAGTGGCTCTTGGGTTTGGCATTTATGAAAATGGGGAGTCACCAAAGGTTTCTGAGTATGGGAGAGACTGCTGAAAGAAGTACACAAATAAAAGTAACCTTCTTTATGGGATGTTACATCGGAACAGCTGGAAGGGCTTGTAGAGATCCCTTCACTCACTAGCCCGTCTGAATACCCTTCAGACGGCCGTCATTTGACTGAAAAGGCAATGCAGGCTCGCAGAGGTGATAGGATTTGCTTAAGACAAAGAGAGTAATCTTGTCTCCATTTCAGGCTCCTTCTTTCTGTCTTAACAGTGCGTGTGTTCCAGGCTGGGTGGATGGACAGTAAAGGGAGCAGGAACATCCTCGTCCAGGACTAGCCAGGCTGAATGAGAGGGCAAACAGGAAGCAGCATTGACCCAGATTATGTTACAGCCATAGAATGAACATATTAGAACTCAAAGAAGACCTAAATGCCATCCAGCCTCATCCTATTGCTTTGCAGAGAGGGACAGTTGAGGACCCAGAGGGAAAGTTACTCACACAACATAGCGATCTAATGGTCTGACTTTAAGTCCAGCTATTTTCCCTCTGTCAAGCTCCCTTCCTCCTTCAGATTCTATGGTTGTGTTGATGGGCTCTATTTTCTGTTCCCAGCTAGTTACTTGTTCATGCACCACACCCCCTGGATCCTCTGTTAAAGACGGACTTAGTTATTTAGATACCTGTGCTGCTGATGTATTTACCACATCTATTCTGTTCTTAGGTTGCATGTTGTATGCGTGTGTGTGTGTGTGATGTGCTATGAAAAGAAAGCTAAGGGAGGCATACGGAAGATTGCACCAGAATGAGGTTGTACCTTTATCCAAAAGAGCCATAGTTTCCTTCATTCTTCCTCCTCCCCAGAAGGAGACCAGTTCTTATAGCTACAGAGAAGGGTAGGGAATGACAGTAGGAGAGAGGCATTGCTAGACTCAGAGGCACAGGTGGCATGAGAAGTGCAGACCAGTCAGAAACGACAAGACCCTTCACACTCTTACCCTCAGCCCTGTGCTCTGGAATCCTCTGTGTGATCCTGATCATGATTGTGTAAGGGTAAGAGGTTGGGAGGAAGGAACCTCAGCAACATCTCCTCTCTTGCCCTTCTGAACTCTGGAAGCCACGTTGTTTTCCAAGAGAGGTGGAGGAGGTCAGGGACTACCTAATATCTGGTGCTGCTGGAGAAGATGCTTTCCAAATGAACAGTTAAGAAGAGTGATCAAGGTACTAAAGAAATTTAGCCACAAAAGCACTTGCAATTAGTGTTAAAAGGCAGTTGGAAACAGATACTTAGATTTGGTAATTTAAAAAAGTAAATGCACACCTATATGCATAAAGTTCTGAGTAGCCTCTCCCCTGCTCCTAAGAATTCGGCACATTTCTTTAACTGTGGCCTGAATAACGAATGGAGATGTACATTTTAGCCTTCAGGGATCAAATGAGTCCTTAAAGAAACAACAGGCCTCTACATAACCGAGGGAAGATCAATATAAAATTATTTCTGAGTGTAAATCATAAAATGTAGTTGAAAAATTAAATTACCTTATTGGAACTGTGGTTGTTCTAGCAAATATTTTTTTCACAGTGTGGAATTCCAGAATGCACACTTAAGGCCATTCGGCTATTTACATGCTAGTGTACATTTATTATTAATATGCACATTGAAATATTTTTTCTCAATTAAGGTATATGTATATATTTATAATAGAGTGAATATCCCTGAACTCCATTCACATAACCGTACAGTATTTTTTCATTCATTTAAACTGGGTTAAGATTTATCTATATAGTTTACATTTTATATTTGGGGAAAGCTAAGTAGCAGAAATATTATAACATAGACAATGGTATTAACATATTCAGATCTACAACTCAGCCCTCACTGCTTTACACATGTAATTAGGTTGTTTCCATGGTAATGATCTAATTATGGGCTTCTCCTTGGCCTTGTGTAATCACATTTGCTGCATTTTGGCAGAGATGTTTTCCTTATTTTGTTGAACTGCAACACTTGACAAGATGTTCTCTCTTAAGATGAATAATGATTTTTCTTGGGAGACAAAAACAAAAAATGAAATAACATCATCAAAGGTGATTTGAGAGGGATTATAGGTATTTGACAAATCATGCCAGTAATAAAATATCTATCACCTTTGAAAGCATACTCTATTTTTATCTTTGTGTGTGCTATTACTGATGGAAATCATAGGAGGTTCTCGTTTTAAAAAACCAGTGTGCTATTTAAATATATGATTTTCATGGGGCCTAGAGGCTTGAAGGAAAAGAAATGTTAGGCCAGAGAAGAGAAAGCTCCTGAGAGCTTTGTAGAAAGAGAACTGGAGACTGTATTCAGTGAAAATATTATATTGCAATTGACAAAGCTATTCATAAAAATATATTTGATTATGGTTGCCATGGCAGTAGGAAACACCTGAAAAAAAGTCAATTAAGACTTATCTTGGCAGGGATGCAAATGCAATCCTTTATGCACATGCAGAAGAAGACAGGAGATGTAAATACTTGCAGAAAGACAGCTTTATCATCACGTGGTCCCCTCAGAAAAACCCTGGAATATGAGAAAAATAAAAGTTTAGCTCTTTTATCTGCATAAAATAACACTGTGCTATAAAGCATTTTTTTTATAGGAAATTCATCCTTACAGTGGAAAGGGTGCATATAGTGGGTGGTGCAGGCTTGTTGTTTTAGGGGTAGCAAGAAGGTGTATGGGCTCCAATGTCACAGTGCCCAAGGTCCAGACACCTGGTGTTCAGGGGCTAGGAATTCAAAGCTTTCTTCTTTAACTATTATGGAGACAGTTCCAAATTCAAAATTAGTGGACCAGATCTCTAAGAGCCCAGAATGTTGAAACTGCTTTCTGAGTATCATTTTGTGGGAATAGGGTGGGTGAGTGTAGTTTTTGCTAACCTAATTTATTAAACGGCATAGATATAGCGTGATGCTTGGGAATAATGATAATGACCTGATTTTCTTTTTTATTATTATTATTTTTTTCTTTTTTTCTTTTTTTATTTTTTTTTGAGACGGAGTCTCGCTCTGTCACCCAGGCTGGAGTGCAGTGGCCGGATCTCGACTCACTGCAAGCTCCGCCTCCCGACTTTACGCCATTCTCCTGCCTCAGCCTCCGGAGTAGCTGGGACTACAGGCGCCTGCCACCTCGCCCGGCTAGTTTTTTTGTATTTTTTAGTAGAGACGGGGTTTCACCGTGTTCGCCAGGATGGTCTCGATCTCCTGACCTCGTGATCCGCCCCTCTCGGCCTCCCAAAGTGCTGGGATTACAGGCTTGAGCCACCGCGCCCGGCCAACCTGATTTTCAATTTGTAGCAGACCAACCCCTACGAAATATTATACGGCTTTGTTTTAGACTTACATAGTGTTATTTTCCCAGGGGGAAAATGATATTCATGGGATATTTAGTAATTGTTTATAGGCAATTAACAAGACATTTTTAATTTAATATATTTATTTCTTGAAAAAATATTTATTTAATACTTACCATGTGTCAGGCATGGTACAAAGGCCTGGGAATACAGCAATGAATCAAAAAGACATGATTGCTGCTCTCAAGTTTTTTTTTTTTTTTTTATCATTTTGTAGAGAAAGTGGCAAAAACAAACAAATAAAGACAAACAAACAAGACCAATTTCATTTCTGCCCTAAGGAGTGTTAAGTAGGGAAATATAGGGTCCAAGCAGAGCAAAGAGGAGGGTGGTGTCTGACAGGGTGAAATTCATCTAGCAGAGGGAACAGGGACCAAACACAACATGGAACATGGACCCGACATCACAGATCAACACCGAACAGGACAGTGTGATGGGAGCCTGTGGAGTATAAGTGGGAACGATGAGTGGTGAGACAGGCAGGCAAGCAAGATCACAGAACTGAAGTGCTGGTAAACTACATTGACAAGCTTGGCCCCTCAGCACAACCAGAACCCATTCAAAGGTGTCAAGCAAAGGAGCAACACAGCCTGATTTGCAATACCTGCTGCTGTTAGCTTTAGTGGTTTTGAAGCAGTGATTTTGGAAAAATCAATCCAATGATTTTCATTCTGAAGTATTTTGGCTGCTAACTGGGACTTTCATTGTGTGGTCTAAGATGAGTTACTTTACCTCTCTAGCATCCCGTGTTTTCCTCTACATGGGCCCTTTTACCTGTTTCTCTATGATGCGATTTCTCAGTTGTGTTTGTTTTTTGTTGACAGACAGACTTGCTTACAGTGTGACTACACATGCACCCAGAAGTGAATTATCTTTGATTACTTGAAGTTCTGTCCTATCCACCAGCTGGCTGATCTAAAACCTTTTAAACTCCTTTGCTCTCATCATGAGGTCTTGCCTCCCAGAAGGATTAAACCAGGAGGGCAACCGCACCTGTCATGGAGAAGGATGTGGGTTTGCCTGAGTCACTGTGTGTGAGAGTGAATGATGGTTTTAGGAAGTAGCCATAAAGCATTGGGGGCATGGTTGTGAATGGCTTTCATATTCTCTGCTCTGCTTTTGATTACACCAAGGACAGCTTTATATTGAGTAGCTTATAGCATGTGGCTGTGTTTTAAGTACTTGAATAACATAGTCAAAATAAACCAGCTTACTCTGTTTGGTGGGCAAGTCTAACAAACATGTAAAGAACATAAGTGTACTTCTTGTAAGTCATTAATACATCTAGAAGTTAAAAAGAAGATCAGAATATGTTAGTTGGTCTTAGAATAAACTTTCCCTTAAGGGTTTGGTTTAGAATGTGGGCGTGAAATTCAGTTTTCTCATGAACAATTTTACATTATTGTTAATAATGAGCAGTTTGTTCATTATTAGCATCAACAATGTGGTGTAAATAACATTGTCTGTTTGGTGCTGGTGTATAGGTGATATTGGTGTACTGAAGAAAGGTAACCATGCATTTATTCAGTGTTGCTATGTATCTAACATAAATTAGGTATTTGGCATAATCGGATGAAAAAACTGTCATCCAGAAGTTCATTCTATAATGCACAGTTAATTATTGCCTTGTATAATAAATACAGTATAAAATACACTTAATGGGACACAAGTAATGGCATTTAGCCTAGCTTTGTAGGTTAGAGTAAGAGGTAGTTAGTGGTGGGATTGTTATCTGTTTCTCCAGTATTCTTAATCATTCAAGTCTAATTCCAGTCTAACTATGCCATATAAAAATCCCAAAATAACCATGAGAATTTAGACATTGAGGGAAAATGAAATATTTAAAAGAATCCCTTGAATCTAGTCTTGTTGAGTTTCTTTCTCTAAAAATGAAGAGAATGTTCTGACTGGTCACTTAGTCATTCCTTCACTCAACATGTTCAAGCCTCTATGTTCCAGGCACTATTCCTGGGCCTGTGGTTACAGAGATAAACAAGACTGACAAGGTCTTGGCTGCCATGGAGCCTAACTTCTAGGGGATCCCATGACTTAAGAACTCTACCTCCTCTCTTACATGAAAAGACAATCTTGTATTAAAATCAGACCTCTGTTAGATCTTGGGACAGCAAAAGTACATTAGTGGAAGAAATGGAATCTGAGTAAATTTTGTAGTTTAGTCAATTGTGTTGTAGCAATGTTGATTTCTTAGCTTTGATAATTGTATGATGGTTATGCAAAATGTCGACATTAAGGGAAGCTGGGAGAAGGCTCTAAGAAAATTCTCTGTACTATTTTGCAACTCTTCTATATGTCTAACATTGTCTCAAAAAAGAAAAAAAAATATCCTGACACTAAACAAATTAAAAATCTTGGGCCTTGATTATTTTACTTATGTGTTTACAATGTACAATATCAGATCCTGTTAGGAAGTCTAACAAAAAATAACCCTGTGGGCAGCAGTGTACATGAGTGCCAAGAAATGTTGGCTGAACTAGATTATTCACTGAAGAGTAATAAAAATATTCCCCTCTTCCATAATTAATTTTGCAAGATTCTACATGTCTCGATTGACACCAAAACAAAAAGTGCCCCAATAGCACTATTGTACACAACTTTGTTACCTAAGAGACTGAAATGTAGCTCAAGTGTCCAGCTTGTTTCTTTGATGTGCATTAGGTGAGGTCCACATATCCGCAGAAGTCATATAAATGAGCCACTTACAAGGCTTACCAATTCTTGCTCAATACCACAAAGACTGTGTGTCAAAGAGAATGGTTGTAAATTAAAGCTGACACACAGCGGCTGTGACTGTAGCCAGTGTCAAATCCCAGTTTGTTTTCTTGTCTTTCAGATAAGCTCAGTGAATTGATCAATAAATCCAGATAATTACTACTATTAGAAATGTGAAACGTGTTTTCTTCTTTCTTGGCCTGTGTAATTTCCTCTGGGGTATCATGGCTGCTGGTCCAGTCTCACTGGGGTACATATTTCATCCAATCCAGTGACTCCCCGCTAAGGCACTGTGGCTCAGTCCAACACCCTTTCCCTTGAGTTCACCTTCTTGCCCATCAAATGCCTCTTGCACTGGTCTGGGGCCTTGGCCATGGCAGCCTGTTTTCACAGCAGAGCATGGTCTCAGGCTTTGGATTGCTCTAAGAGCAATCAGTGGCTGAAATCCTCACATTTTAACATCATTATGTATATTTTATCTTGGATCAAATTGATTAATGAATGATAGATTACCCCAAATCTCACTCTGGTGTGGAACTTTCCATCTGTCTTATTTTTTTCAGTGAGCATCTTTCCAAATTTCAGCCTCTTCTCCACCCACCTCCCACCATCACCCTCTGCCTCCTCTCCATTTTCCTCTTCTTACCTTTCTACTGTATCTTTTTCCTTATTCTTTTTTGTTCTCCACCAAATATCTTCAGAGAACCTCACTGTGCCTGGAGCAGAGTTAGGTCCTGGGGACACAAAGATGAATGGGATGCACTCTCTGCTTATCAGGTATGTACCTCTTGGCTGTCACCCTCTCTTAGCCATGCTCTGCCTGTCCCTGCCTGATGGGGGTGGGCCTGGCCATTGCCTGGGCTCCTCCTCGGCATCTTCCCCTCTCTCTCCACACACTGTGAACCTCCGTTTACACCAGACAGTCTCTAAGGTAACACACTGATGAGGAATAACTGTCAAACAGCATGAAGATATTTAATGATGGCTTAAAAAGAGCCTGGGAATAAAGTCATATGAGAAATTGGTTACATATTTAACTTAGGAAAGATTGTCACAGTATCAGGGGAGGAAAGGAAGAAAATATATTGCTCCCCATAAAAATGCAGTAAAAGATAAAGCACAAACAGCCCCTCTGTTATGTTGAAATATTGTCATTCTGTGATTAAATGGAGGCAAGGTGGTTTCTGTTCAGCACTTGTGCCAGGGAGGCGTTGGGGAGGGATAAAGGCATCTGGGATACGAGTTTGAATTTCTAGAGCTCTGAGAAAATTAAAATGCAAACAAAGAATAGTAAGAGGCTCTTCAGAGGAGGAGTCCAGTACTTGGTGAGCCAGATGGGCCATGAAATGAACTTAAATTTCAGGCCATTTGACACCTCTCAATTTTCCTCAGCTTGACAGCACTAATAGGAAACAAGGTCACATCGTTTTTTTTCAAAGTATAAAAACTTATATTATGTCTTTTCTACCCCAAGAATCTAAGAAAAGAACCATCTTGCAAATGAGTCAGCCTGGAGTATCCAGATAGCTCAGTCAATTTTTGGCTCTATGCTTTAGCACATTTCCTTAATGGGGTGGATTGCACTTGTGTGCAAGGCATCAAAAAGTGACAGGCATTTCCTCGTCCATCACTCATTTGAGCTACTGAACCTGGAATCAATAAATATTCCATTACTGCATTATTTATGGCCAACTACAAACAATTTCTATCATTAAATCTTTGCCTTTTAGTTGTTCCTCATTAGCAAGGGATCAATTTCAGATCCCAGGCTAGGTCATGCCCAGAATTAAAGAACAATGTGTGAGAATGTTTATTCATATGCACATTTATATTTTATATTAAAATAGATGCATGATAAAATTATTTCTGCATCTAATATTTTCATAGTGTTTCAGTTCCAAAAGTCACCCTGACCTTCAGTTCAGGTACGATGGTGGGTTGGGAAAAGTACTGGACAGCACTTAGACGAGTTTGGGTTTTTACATCTCCAAATCTCCAGTAACCAGCTGTGTGCTTTCAAGTGAATCATTTGCCCCAGTTTCTTCATCTGTAAAATGAGTGGATTAGAATGGATGATGCCTAAGTTTTTCTATAGGTCGTAAATTCAGTGAATGGAAGAGGATTATAGAAAGGAGCGGTAGACAACATGTGGGAATAGGATTTAAATCACTCCCCTCGCAAATGTGCAGAATTCATATGACGGGAGTGATAATGCAGGTCATTGTCTTGAGTCTGAGTGCCCTCTGGAAGATCTGCGTTCGGTGATTAACTGTTTTCTTCTATGAGGAGTCATTCTGCCTGGGCGGACATCAGTCTAACCAGAGATGGGAGATTGTCTGTGAGCTGGAGATATTGAGGACATGTTCTGTTGTTTTGCTTTTAATGAGAATTTGAATGCTTTGGATGGGCTTGTGCTGTAATTTACCACAGTTATCACCACTTGGTCTCCTTTACTCCTAACCTCTCTGTCCCAGAGGTATTTGAATTGGTAACACCTAGTCCAAGTAACTCAGAAGGCAGAGCTGGGCAGTCACTCAGGCATCAGTTACTGAGCACTTACCATGTGCCAGGCACAGTGGATGGCACTCGGGATACCAAGGGAGACAACTTCTCCCCAGGAGAGCATATACTCTAGCAAGGAACAAGAAACAAATGTCTTTTTACAGACACTTAGATAATTACAAGTGTGCTAAGAGCTGCGAAGGAGCCTGTAGCATGCTGTGCCTGGGTATAACAGGAGCATCTAATTGAGTCTAGGAGTAAGGGAAGACTTCCCCAAGGAAGGAGTTTTTAAGCTGAGATGTAAAATGTAAGACAAAACTATTCAATAAAGAGTATAGGAGAAAATGTTGTTAGAGAGAGGCAGAACAAATTTGAAAATAAAGAGATGATGTCTTGAGCAAGATTAACATGGATTAGCAAACACATCTCTGTGCTTGTTTCTTCAAAATTCATCAGTAAAAGACTGTGAAGAAAACAAAAAAGGGATTCCTCATCCTTGCTTCTGAAACTCGCTCCCTGCCCATTTAGGTCAGTGACTGATTCATAGACTCTCCATTACCTGGCTGGCAGCCTCGGAGTTGCCCTTGGCTCTTCTTTGCCATCTCACTGCACAGCTCTCTGGTCTCCAAATCGGTCTCACTTCTACTTTCTTTACGTCTTACTTGCTCCCCTCCTTCTTTCAAAGCCCTCACACCTGTACAATTGATCTTTCCCACTGGAGTCTGAGCTACTGTCTTTGCCCATAAAGGCCGTCATTCCTTATTCAGTTTAGGACGCATCTTCCTAAAATACTGCCTCACACTGCCTGACCTTTTCGAGAGCTGCCTCTGGTCTCCTGTCATCTAAAGCACAAAGCTCAATCTCTTGATCTTCTGTTGAGAGCCCCAAAACACATGAGAACTTATGTTCCTGAGTTCTTCAGTCCTGCCACTCTGGAGTATGCAGATGATGTAGTATCATGAGTGAGCATTTTGGAAAAGAAAACCAGTGTAGCTACAACAGACATTTGGAAGAATTACATGATTCTTTAACCCCAACACTCTAGTACAATAGTGATTTTCTTTCCTATACTGTATATTCTTTTTGTTCATGTGCACACATGTGAACAAACTTTAGTCATAATACTTCTGCTTATTATGCCCTGTGGTAGATAATGTTTCTCATGATGGTTTCAGCAAGATTTCCCATTCGTCATGCCCTTCCTCCAATATGACATTGACACTCCTATTCAGATGAAGGGATGATGTTCTCTTCTCTTGAATCTGAATGGGTCTGTGACTACAGCCAAAGTGATGCAATGTGACTTCTGATTCTAGGTCATAAAAAGTGATCTGGCTCTACTTGGCCTTCCTGAGGTGCTTGCTTTTGGAACCGAGGCACCATGTCATGAGGAAGCAGGAAGCACACATGGAAAGCCCTGTGTAGGTATTCTGGGCAAGAACTCCAACTGAGATCTCAGTCTGCAGCTGGCATCAACCACTAGACTTGCCAACATGGAAGCTTTGAAATGACTTCAGCACTAGCTACTAACTGACTGAAACCACCCAGAGACAAGGCTGCCCAGCTGAGCCCAGTCAACCCCTAGAACTGTGAGGAATAACGAAAAAGCAATTATTGTTGTTTTAAGCCACTTAGTTTTTGGATGATTTATTATTACAGCAATAGACAACCAGATGCATACCTCAAACCAGTAAAATATAATTGTACATTAAAAATGCATGTTAAGAAAAAAATCTCAAAAGGCAAAAGAAATACTTTATTATAAATATACCAGCTTTACTCATAACCTGGAAATAATGAGGACAAAAACTCAGATGTCCAATTTTGTTTAGTTTTATAACTAGGCACATTTGCTTTACCATCTAGCTTGTCAACTCCTTGAACACATGGACTGTGTTTAAACTTGACATAAGTAGGTTCCTCTATACTATATATTTTTTTAACAAAATGATGTATTCTATAAATTTGTTGATGATTCATTTTAATGATTTTTCAAAGGATATTTGAATTATTTTATTTAATCCTTTCAAAGCCTTGTCTGATTTTACAGGTGAAGTTAAGAGCCTTGCTCTAAGGTCATACAGGTTGCAGGGGGTAGCACTGTGCCTTGTATGTACTTAGATCTGACTTTAATTCTGGGACATCTTTTATGACACCACAAAGGCTGTTTGTCCTGAAATTTGTTTCTAAGAATATTTGTAGAAACACGATGAATATTCATGCATCTGGGGAGGACTATGTCTTTGTTCTGTAGCTTTGATATGCTTTCAAATGGCTTTACTGAAGCTTTATAGAAACCAATAGCTCAGAACAGGACTCAAGATGGAAAAAGTGCCCATTGTTCTTGCTGAGGGCTGCGTTTCAGGCTCGGTGATAATGTGTAAGAAGGGCTGTATCCTACAAATACCCTAAGGATGAAATAACAAAATGGTCAGTTACTCTGGTTTCTTTAATAAGTGATTTTTGCAAAAGTTGAGAATAAAGGAAGGATAAGGCAAAAAGCACCAACCGTGGAATCAGGCAGGTCTGGATTTGAAGCATGATTGCCACATGCCATTTCCGTGGCTTCAAACCACAGGGTCTCCCAGGGCCTCAGCTTCCTCACCTCTTAAATGAGAAACACGGTAGTTTTCATCTCACTGGGTTGACAGGAGACAAAGAGATGGTGTATATGAAATACTCTCTAAAATGTCTAGTTCTTAATCCATATGGAGAATTAGTAATTTATTATATATAACGGCAAAACAATCATTTTTCTTAAACTTTTAAAAAATATAAGAACTTAAATATCACCTGCAACTATCTAGAGGTTCTTATTCAAAGTTTTTGTGTGACTTTGGGTAAATCACTTCACAACTCTGGGCCTCACGGAAGATTTGGCTAGAGGATTTCCAAGATTCCTATTCTCTGAATTTAAAATTCTGACTTTTAAACAGTTACTTATATGACATTATGCCATTTGGGGTTTGTTAATCTTCTAATTGGTTTCATTGTAATTACCACTGAGCCATCATAGTTTGTCTTTCAAATACCAAGTGACCTTCTGCCATTCCAGTATTTGATTTGCTGACAGTTGGAAGATGTTTACTCTCTGCAAACATTCATTAGTAATGGTCACAATTTTTACAGTGTCACTGCATTTTTGCAAAGAATCTGATAGTTCCTTTATCATTGTGGTACATCATTCAATTGGATAGTGCATTTGAGACAGTGTCAAAGCCATTCTTAAGGGTATGTTGACTTTCTGCTGGTGATATGTAGGATTGTCTGCCTATTTTCTTATTTTTTTTTCAGTCAGAATTAAATAAAATTAAAATCAGAGCTGTCTTTGTGATTAATAGAGGATATCATTTGCAAAGGGTTACAACATAGTCCTATAAATTTGATATTATCCACATTTACAGAAGAGAAACTAAGCCTCAGTTTGTGACTTGTCATACAAATGCAATTGTGTGTCACTTAACAATGGGCATATGTTCTAAGAAACGCATCATTAGGTGATTTTGTCAGTGTACTTACACAAACCTAGATGGTATAACCTACTACATACTTAAGCTAAATGGTATAGCCTATTGTTCCTGGGCTACAAATCTGTATGGCATATAACTGTAGTGAATACTGCAGGTAATTTTAACAGAATGATAATTTGTTCATCTAAACATATCAAAGCATAGAAAAGGTAAAGTAAAGATACAGTATTATAATCTTATGGGACTACCATTGTACATGCAATTTGTCATGGACCGAAACGTTTTGTGACACAGGCTCGTATAGATATAAGGAACAAGTAATTTCAGAGCTGAGTCTCTAAGCTTTGTATTGGTTCTTGAAATTGCTCATCTAACTACACCATGTGTTTCTCTGTTGGAGAGAGATTCACTGTCATTCGTACACTGTTGGTTGAAGAAAACATTGCTAAGCAATCTCTAAATATTTCTGTTGAATATAAATTAAAATATCAGAAAAATAGAAATGGGGATACAATGGAACTAGGAGAAAATCAAGGAAACAATTAGTCTTTAAAAATAGCACCTTTCCACATTTAGAAAAAAGAAATACATTGACGTAGCAGTTGTCAAAATTATGATGAGGCGATCTCAGAGACCGCACGACAGCGGCAAAACCAGGGCCATTAAGAGAAGGTGGTGGAAGTGTGGTGCCTTTGTATTGTCTTCCTATGTTGCAAGCCCCACTCTCTAGCTATTTCCTGCCCAGTCACTTCTGAGCTAGATCTCTATAACCCCAGCTACCCTTCTGGTTTAAATATCTGGAAAATTAGAATTTTTTGTTATTATGGTATGGTAAATCAGAACAATGTAGTGAGTACAGTATAGTGAGTGTAACTGAGTGATACAGGGAAAATTGGCATGGTCGCAGAGGTAGGAGACCTCTCATAGCTCTAGTTTCCTTTCATCTCTAATGTTCTATGACTGTAACAGTAAAATGGTTCCTAGCGATTAAAGTTAGAGTAGAAATCAGTCTATGAATTGAATGCAAGTCCCAGCCATGCTGCTGAACATGCTCAAACTGCAACATTACATCTAGGCTTTATTGAGCCCATTTACTTTGCTAGGAATTAGAAATTAGAACAACTCATCGCATATGTGATGATACTTACATAAATCAAATACAAATAATGAATATCCTGCCCTCTCACATGTTCCTTCTCAGGGAAGAGCTTCTGGTGCAACATGGCCTCGAGAGTTCAGAAAGGTATGAACAGAGGGAGAGGGAGTTAAGTGAAAAATGTGAATAGAGTGAACAATGAGGAAAGAAGAGCAAGAAAGAGAGATTTGTTGAGTATTTAACATGTGTAATGTGTTTTACATACATCATTTCTAGTTTTTTTTAGTAGCTCCGAAAGGAAGAGAATTTTATCTCCATTTTACAGATATGAAAGTTGAAGTTCATACAGATTAAGAAACTTGCTTAAAAACCCTAAACAGTAATCAGGAGATTAATATTCTTTTATTTTAGCTTCTTTTCCATCAGAAACTAAAATAGTTGGTAGTGTCTCTTGGCCTGAGAGTAGAGCAGGTAGTCATCTATTCCCCTTGACCCTCTAGCAGGTCTTAGTAGAGACACAGAAAATATTATGAAACTAATAAATTTTAAGGGATTGGAAAATCTGAGAATGGAGAACAGACTTTTGGTTTTTGGGGGTCGTTGGCCTCTTGGCATTTTGATCACAGACTGTTGAATTGGGAGCTTTGGGACTTCTTGGAATGTGAGCTACTTGTACACCTTTGAACTAGGTGGCTATGTCTTTGGAGCTAGAGAAGTTTCTGGGAAGGCAGTCATGCTTGGTTCTGTGAGCAGGCAGGTCCAAAGGCAAGGCAGATTGAAACATCTGTTTGGGGCACTTTCTGCTCAAGAAAAAGAGGGAAGGTGCTGCTCAGTTTGCCAGATAGGAAATCCCAGACACAGGACAGATGCTTTTCTCAAAAATAGAGTATTTGCATTACATGGCCCCACTTTTTTGCTGTGCCTATAAAAACTGAGATGTGACATGGACTGCATAAAATGAGGAATCCTAGCTATGGCTACATTAAAAAAGTATGCACAGAAGGATATCCAATTATACAGATTCAGGCTATACTGGTTCATATATGTTCTCTATGGTATAATCAACATAACATAGCTATTATATGCCCAGCCTTAAGTTGAAATAATTTAATACTCATTTGTCAGATCTATGACACACATTTTAAAATGTGGAATGCTTACCAGTTATAAAACTGATCTTAAGAAAATTAGAAGACAAGCCACAGACTGGGAGAAAATATTTGCAAAAGATATATCTAAAAAAGGACTGCTATCTGAAATACACAAAAACGTCTTAACATTCAGTAAGAAAATGAACAACTCAACTTAAAAATAGGCAAAAGACCTGAATAGACACCTCACCAAAAAAGATGTATAAATGGCAAATAAGCATAGGAAAAGATGCTTAAAATTGTATGTCATAGGAAACTGCAAAGTAAAACAATAATGAGCTACTATACGCCTATTAAATTGGTGAAAATCCAGAACACCGACAAAACCAAATGCTAGTGAAGATACAGAACAACAGGAACTTTCATTCATTGCTGTCATGAATGTGAAATGGTCCAGCCACTTTAGAAGACAGTTTGGTAGTTTCTTGCAAAACTAATAATACTCTGATCACACAATACAGCAACTGTACCCAAATTAGTTGAAAATGTATGTCCACATAAAAATCTGCACACAAATGTTCATAGCAGCTTTGTTCATAATTACCCAAACTTGGGAGCAACCAAAATGCCCATCAGTAGGTGAGTGGGTAAGTAAATTGTGGTACATCTTGACAATGGAATATTATTAAGTGCTAAACAGAATGCATTATCAAGCCATGAAAAGACACAAAGGAACCTTAGGTGAATATTGCCAGGTGAAAAAAGTCAATCTGAAAAGAACACAGGCTGTATCAATCCAATTATATGGCATTTTGGAAAAGTCAAAACTATGGAGAGTAAAAAGATAAATCAGCTTTCAGAGATTAGTGGGGAGGGAAGGATGGATAATTTTTAAAGCAGTGAAACTATTCTGTATGATACTGTAATGATGGACACATGTCATTGTACATTTGTCCTAACCCATAGAATGTACACCGAGAAAGACCCCTAATGTAAATGATGGACTTTGAGTGATAATTGATGTGTCAATGTAGCTTCATCCCTTGTAACAAATGTATTACTCTGGTGGGGGATGTTGGTAGTGGGAGAGGCGGTTGTAAGTGTGCAGGGAATAGGGGTGCATAGGAACTCCCTGTGCTTCTTATTTAATTTTGCTGTACCCTTAAAACTGCTCTAAACATAACATTTATATTTTTTAAATGCAGAAAAGAAGAAACAAAATCACCCCAAATTTCACCATACAGTGATAATTACCACCCACTTTAGTATACACCTTTATCATCCATTCCACAATTATTCCTGAAACACCTACTATATATTAGGGGTTGTTCTAGGCACTGGGGATATAGCAGTAACTCAAACAGAGAAAATTCCTTACTCCGTGGAGCTTATGTTGACCTCCCTCAGATAGAGGTAGGGCTCAGAAAATAAGCAAATTATACAGTATAGATGTTAGTAAATGCTATGAAAGAATGCAAGCAAGGGGAATAGGGAGAATATATAGGAAAGGGGATTCTAGTTTAAATAGAGCATTTAGGGAATTTTCTATTTTTGACATTTAAGGAAAGACTTGAAGGAGGTGAGAAAATGAGCTATGAAGATATTTGAGGGTAAGGTATTTTGGGCAGAAGGAAGAGCAAGTGAGGATCCTGAGGTTTAAGAAACAAGGAGACAAGTATAGCTGGAGTATATCAAGCAACCAAGAGATTAGTGGAAGGTGTTCATAATGATAAGGGTCAGCCAGATCATGTAGGACATTATATCTCATGTGGATAATTTGGCTTTTATTAATAACTGGAGTGAGACAGGAAGTCATTGAATGACTTTGAGCAGAAGAGTGATATATTCCAACTTAGGTTTTACCATGGTGACTCTGGTTGCTATTTAGAGAATGCTCAATAAGGAAGAGGTTAAAAGATGGAGATTAGGCTATTTTAACAACCCAGATGAGCAATATTGTTGGCTTGAACCAGAATGGTATCAATGGAGGTAAAGAGAAGTGGTTACACTCTGGGCATACTGTGAAAAAAAGGGGCTGACAGGATTTTTCAGTGGATACATGGGATATAAACACTAGTATTGAGTCAAGGATAACTCTAAGGTTTTCTGGCTTGAATATCTTGAAATATAGAGTTGGCATTAATTGAGATGAGACAGACATTAGAAGAAACAGCTTTCATCAGGACCAAGAACGCGGGAGTTAGGATTGGGGCATGTTAAGTTTGAGACATTTTCTATCCAAGTGGAGATTTGAATAGATGTATTTGGACGATGGAAAGAAGTCTAGTCTAGAAATATTTATTTGGGAACTATGTAGAGTAAATATGGTATTTAAAGCCATGAGGTTGGTTGAGAGCACCCAGGACACTGGTATTGAGGGGATATTGAGTGATTCTTGAAATCTTCAAGAGAAATAAAGCAGAGATGTGAAAGGAATTTCTTCAACTATACACATTTTGACATAATCATCTTCTAACATGGTGTTTAATTTGCTCTGCTTCACTTAGCAATGATATAATGAATATTTCCCATTTTATTATATACTCTATAATATCATTTTGAATGACTCTCTTATGAGTGTATTATAACACATGAACCTAGTCCCCTATTGCCAAATCTTTTGAGTTGCTTATAATGTTCTCGCATTACAACATTTTCAATGAATATTCCTATACATGAATGCTAGAATACAGAAGTAGAATTGTAGGATCTTTTGTTGCATTTTGTCAAATTTCTCTCCATAAAATTTATAATAAGTTATATAAGAAAATGTTATTTCTTTACACCTTCCCCAAACTAGGTGCTAATAATATTTGTAATCTCCAATCTGATAGATGAAAATGATTGAATATAAAATTTCATTGTTTCACTTTAGTATTTTCCTGATTGGTAATACAGCTGAACATCTTTTTGTTTGTTTGTTGTTTGTTTGTGTGTTTATTGGTTATTTGGAGAACATGATTTCTTTTGCTTGTTAGTTATGATCAGTTATAGGTTAAGATAACCACAGAGTACTTTCTACCCACCTCCTCTCTCAGTCCAGCTTAGGTTGGGGTTGGCTGTCCTTAGTGTAAGTATTAGGATCAGATTCAAAGACGATATTCACCTTTGTATCTCCAGTGAATATGGTTGGTTTTGGCCTGAGGGAGGGCTTTCTTTGTAAGTTTGCTATTTATTAACTCCACATGTAAACAGTGTACTAAATAGTAAGAGGAATTCTCTGCTAATGTTCTGCCTCAAACCTAAATTCATAAGTTCAAGAAGACAAAATCTTTAAGTCAGACCCAGTCAATGATTAGTCAGCACAAACATACTGCAATTCTTATACTTGTTTTTTTTCCCTCGTTTAAGAAATTGTTAACTGCTGAAGTTCATTCCAGAAAAAGTTAATACCAGTATTTTTACATATTGAAGAGAAAAGCCATATTTGGAACTTGGCATATAGTTTCAACTATTTTTATTTTATTTTTTGCCTAAATGTTTCAGGCCTTGGCAAAAATCAAAAGTATTCTGTGCCAAGCCTCTCTCTACCTTTATTTTAGAACCCATGTGTATTTAAAAAAAAAAATTCTATCTGCCTGATTTTTATTCATTTACTCTTACATTGTCACATGGAGTTTATTAAGATGTGCTGGATGTTCAAAAGAATTTGAGGCTTTCCCCTTTTGATAGAACCAGGATATCTCATTTTGTTGGCTGTAAATACAACTTGAACCTTAAGAGGATAAAACTCAATCTGCAAATTTCAAAATATTTCAAAATCATGAACTAAGAGAATAACCATTTTTGTGTTTTTCTTTTTCTGGTTATTTTTATATATTTGATTCTTAGTTTTTATTTTAAAAAAGAAAGTTTTATGGAAAACGTATGCATCAATTATACCCCAAGTCATAAAGACTAACTCAGAATTAAAATAAGAGTCTTCTGATTTTCAAGAGGCTTCTGAGAAAATTGAAGTGAAATTATATTAATAGCATTTTAAGAGGCCTATTCCAAGATGCTAACTGACTCTAGTATATACTGACTCTCTTGGAATGATCTAGTTTTGTGATACATCTACAAATAGGCCAATGAATAAGCAATTTTTCATAAATTTTATTGTCTCAAGCCATTAGAAAGCCTGACGCACATTTGGAATCATAATAGATTTTTAAATTTTAATTTAATTATGATGATTACTTGACTATAATATTGCTATTTCTTTATAATTTTATGCTTGAAGAGTCAATCTTTCAGTGAGAATTCTTCATTTATTTACCAAAAGGAAAAAAAAAGAAAATTATCAAAAAAAGATAATCAATTGTTCCACCACAGCAATAGTAAAAAGCAAAAACCAGGACCAGGTGGTGAGAGTGGAGGGACTTTTGTCATCTTCTGAACTCCAGGCTGTGTGCATCATTCAGTTTTCATCTTTGTTTTATTCTCTTAAATTTGCAAAAGATAACTCCATGGAAATGGTAGTTTTAAGTAGCATTTAAACGTTGGCTTTTGTTTACTTTTTCTGTTTGAAAATGGCAACCTAAACACAATTTGTGGTCTGCCTCTTAAGTCCACATATTTAGAAATAATAGAGAAAATGTTTGTTTGTTCATGTCTTTTACTGATTAAATGTACAGTTCATGTTCAGAACAACTCTTGGTATAAAGGGAGACATCATAATCCTGGGAGGAAAGTGCTAAACAAAGCAGATGCAGGACAAGGATGCTTCATGTAGAGTTTGTGAAAGCAAAAGGCAAGAGGTAATCCAGGGACAACAATGAGATTGTCTATCTCTAGGTGGGGCAAGGAGCATGGGATTTTTGGGAACAGAGGCAAGGTGGTGCTCTTAGTAGCTAGCTGATGATAACCTAGAAAGGAAAGGAACTCTCATTCTCAGAAGACCAGCTACAGCATACATAGCCCAATGGCACGTCGGTCTTTCCCCTGCCCCTATAAATATATACCCAAAGCATGGGGCTATGCAACTTTACAGTGATTTGAACCCCTCCCTGTAGACAATGTGGGCAAGCAGGTACAGAAGATAATTGAAAAGAGACATCAACCACAAAATATAGTAAATCGAATTAATATTTACAGAAATGTAAAGGATAATGCAATAACGTAAAACAAGAATAGACAGTTATAAAAAGAACTAGAAATCTTGGAAATATAACTATAATTGCTGAAAGTAATTTACAGCTGGGCTAGAAGAAATACAAGCTCATTGTAGAAAGATGAGAAATTGCTGAAAGTTATTAAAAAGTTAGAAATATCACCCTAAATCTACCACTCAGAAATTACTGCTATTAATATTAGCATATGTTTTATTATAGTCACTTTTTTCACATTTTCATATAATTCTTGACATATACTAAATATAGTATTTCCAGCTGCTAACCCTCCTCCCCTCCTGGACAATTTAGGAAAAAAGGCAACTAAAGTTGCTGCTAGGTGCTTTTTTCACTA
The DNA here is from genome assembly GCF_001698545.2 of Rhinopithecus bieti. Taxonomy (NCBI): domain Eukaryota; kingdom Metazoa; phylum Chordata; class Mammalia; order Primates; family Cercopithecidae; genus Rhinopithecus; species Rhinopithecus bieti. The sequence goes on from NW_016812730.1 coordinate 1,197,544, forward strand.
ATGTATTTTATCCATTGACTTTTTACCATAGATCATTTTATTATAATGCCTTAATTTAATAAAGAGTCCAAACACAGGGCTTGAGCTCAGCTCTTTAACATTCTGCTGACTGCTGTGTTGTCTTCTTTTCACATTAAGCTTGGTAGAGATGTGAGCACACACTTCGTCTTTAAGTGTAGAGTGTTAGTTTCATGCTTAATATTTATGACTCTTATAATTACTCTTATAAGAGATCCACTATTACTAGAAACTTCAGCTCTCAGGTTAATAATCCTGCATTTTAATGAGCTCTAGGTAATTATACTTTGAAGTCCAAGACTTCTTTTCAAAAATTGCAAATTGAGGTTCTTTTCTTATAACTATGTAATTTTAATTTCATGTTGAAGTGCAATGAAAATTTGCACATTATAGTACAACTGTAATTTTAGAGGGAAAATCAGTAATAGACTAGGTAATTTTAATTCAGGTCACTTCTACAAAGGATATACTGAGAAAAGTCAAAATACACTGAGAAAAATTTTCTTCAGAGACTACAGAATTAATCTTAGTCACTTTGAAAATACAGCATACAAATAGGAAAAAGTGTGGAACGAGCTGGGTTTCTGCTTTATGAAAATGGTTTTGTTAACGCCAAGTCTCACAAGTGTCAAATGGAAAATAGATATCTCAACTGCTAGCTTTCCTCCAACCAGGTAACGCAGCCAAATTGACATGACCAGAATCATAGGAACTTTGAGTCTTAAAGTAGGCACATTCTGCTCCCTTTCCTCCATTAAGCTGATTCCCTGCTGCCAGCTGACCTCACTTACGGCAGGTGTCTCTACTTGTACTTTCCTGACTCTCAAGGCTTAGTGGCAGGTAAAGTTTCTAGTTATGTAAAATCATGTTAATGCTCCCAGGCAAATTTAAGCTTTTATCTTGGCTTATTTTGAGGGCAAGGCAGTTGAATGCCTCCATGCTTCCCTCCCCAAATGTCCAAGCACCTGGCCTTGGAATGAGTGGAGTGCTGGAGTGAAGAGGCCTTGGAACAAACTCAATATACCTGGGATGATACTACCCTGTAGTGTTGCGTCCTATTAGATAGGAGATTATAAATAACTCAAAGAAGGAGCTCAGGCTTAGAGATCTTCCATCTGCTTAGCTCCTGCCACAATATTTTACAAATAATATAGTGGATAAGAGCAAGCTTGTGAAGGCAAGTTCTGACTGTTAGACTCATGCCTGTAAAACTTGATCGTGTGACCTCGGAAAGATTATTTAACTTTTCCAAGTCTGAGTTTTATCTCTATAAAATGGGATCAATAATAACACCTTCCCTACATGGTTTCGATTAAATAAATAATATAATCTGTGTAAAGTGTTTAGCATCGTGGTTCTAAGTGTTTGACAGAGATTTGTTCTCAAGTAATTATAGTACTGACTCCGCTTAGAAGTACTTGATGTGTTGAAAATTTATCTTTCTTCAAAAATTGTATGCTCCTCAAGGTTGAGCAGTTATCTTTTGGTTAAACAGCACTGACAGCATACTTTCCATATTAGCAAGATTAGTTGGCACATAGGAAAGATTTAAGGAAGTCCATTTTTAACCAGCCAGGCAACTGAAGGCATTCTCACTGATACCTACAATGCAGGATTGGATGAAGATCAGTTTCATAGTAAACAGACCTTGCTTTTTCTGTATGAAGCAGCTTATCTCCCTAGACTGCCTGCCAAATAAACATTACTTTGTGAGGTCAAATTCTAAAAGACATAGTATATTTTGTTATCTTCTCCTAGAAACACGTGCCTCATTTCCTTGAGCAACCTTGCTATCAGTTCACAGATTATTTACCTTTTTAAAAGTTTTTCTGGTAAGAAGAGATTTCTTTTATGAGAAATTAGCTTGAGCAAAAATTCTACTTAGGCAGTACTGAATATATACATTCCCCTTTTGTTTAAAATTAACCTCTTGTCTCTACTCGTTATATTTATGAGGCCTACAACAAGATGACTATAGCTTTGTGGCTTTTTTAAACAACTAAAGCTAAATACAATAAAGAAAACCATAAAAAGCAAAGTTTACTCTATCTCCTCCTCTCTCTGTGATGTGTTTGTAGTATGAATCACACTGGAAAACCCTGTCACACATTTATTTGAAATAGTAGTCTCTTGAATTAACACTGTTTACAGGAATATTATTTAGGTTTTAATTAATAATGAAAAATTCACTAATTCATGGTATCTTATTTCTGATTGTTTATATATTAATTGGGTCATTTAAAAAACCCTCTATTTTCCTAGGATGCAAGGGAAAGCACGAACTTGCAGGTTTATGCAAACTTTAATTAGGCATATAGAAAAATACATTAGCGTTTTAGAAAGGAAAATGTACTTAAGAAAAAAAATAACTTTTAAAAAATTTTTTTAGCTTTTAAAAAATTGTATGTTTGTTTCACAACACACACTGAGGCCTGTCGGGGGGTGGGTAAGGGGAGGGATAGCATTAGGAGAAATACCTAAGGTAAATGATGGGTTGATGGGTGCAGCAAACCACCATGGCAAAACCTATGTAACAAACCTGCACGTTCTGCACATGTATCCTAGAACTTAAAGTATAATAAAAAAGATTGTATGTTTGTTTCTTAAGTACATTTCCTTTTGTAAAATGTGAATGTTGACCCATTAAGCCATGTCAAAAGAAAGTCAAAAAACTTAAACCACTAGAAAATTGGGTCTGTTTCATGAAGAAACTGGGGCAACCTGAAGTGTCAAGCAAGTAACTCTGAGCAAAATCCATGCTTCAAATAAGATTATGCCACAAAAATCATAATAACAATTACCTGTTTTTATTATAATGTAACCTGAATTTCTCCAGACCTCACCAGCCTGTGGATACAAATGAGGTCACCTTATTAGTCATTATTGAAATTATGCTGACTCATTTTGTATACCTGAGTGATAGAGTTCTGAAATCTTTCTCAGTTATTTCTGCCAGTTTCTAGATGTGCTCAACAACAAACTTTTCCTTGCTATATCCTGTTACTACTTTGCTATTGATGATTCTCTAAGAACCATAGTCTCTTCCACTGTCCTTGTCAGCTACTGCCCTCTTGGGCACTGTGGTACCTCCACTTTTCTACCAGTTTCCATTACTGAGGCACTGAGACAGTGTCCATGCAATTTAATGAGCAAGTATAGGAAGAAGTATGGCTCTTTCCCCACTGGATTTTTCTCTATAAGTGAGAGGGTCCACAGTGGCCTTGAGAAGAAACAGCTCTTCATTGAGACTTTACTACTCTAGGTGGGATGCAGACAGGAGGCTGGTGGAGGCAGGGCCTGGAGACATATGTAGGTAACAGATATCCTTAAAAGATTATGGATTTCTTCTAAGTCGAGTTCTCATGCATTTTGATCATCACGTGTATTAAACTTTGAACAAGTCCACTATACCACTTTGTCTAGCCATCATTATAATCATTTTAATACGTAACACACTGAACACTTGTGTATATCAGAGACTGTTATATAACCCACCTAGTTCTTACAAACGTCACGTGTAGGTAATTATTATTATCACCTTTGTAGAAGAGGAAACTGAGGCCTAGAAAGTTTAAGTCATATGTCTAAGGTCATGGAACTAGTAAATGGGGGACTGCATTTCAAGGAAATCTGAATCTTAAGTTGGAGTAAAGATGAAAGCCAATAATAATAATAAATCATAGGAGCTACTATTATTGCTTTATTGATACTATCTTATATAATCATCATAAACTCACTAAGAGGTGTTAATCTCACTGAATTATGGAGATAAACAAACAGGGTAATAAAGAATAAATAATTTTTCCAAAGTCCTCTAGCTAGAAAATGAGAGAGCCACTTATGTTTGTCCAATTCTAAAGCTCTTTGTTACGTATAGAGTCTTAGAAAATTACTTCTGCTGTCTCTATGTATGCTTGGGGACTGGGTTTTGTCTTCAAGTGTTTAAACTTCTGAGTTCAACTCGTTAGTGAGGCAATTTGCTGCTGGGCATTCTTAGACAAGTTACTCAAACCTCAGTCTTTTCATCTGTGAAATGGAAATAACAATAATAGAGCCTACCTCATCAAATGAAATCATTCTTGTAGAGGTCACAGTTTCTGACACACAGAAGTGCTCAGTCTATATTAGCTGATTTTGGTATTATTAAGAAAATTAGACACCAAGTAGTATGGTGCTAAAGCAGTCAAATTATAAATGTTATGTAGAAAAACCAAAGCTGTCCTGTAAATCTTTAAAGAAATTTCAAAATTTTAAAACCAAACAAATAGTTTTCTTTAAAATTAGCTCTCCTACAAAGAAAACAATTCTGTACAACCGAAGAATGGGAATTCTCTTCAAAAGTTAGAATTGGGAAGGCAAGTCTGACCCTGCCTGCAGCAGAGAGATTGTTCAAACAATTGTTCTAAACAGATTATGATCCTTGTGGATGAGGAGGTCATGAGCTGAAAGGAAGACTTTGTAGATAAAATTTTAGCTAAATTAGAAGAGGCAAGCTATCTCCTGTGATCTTAGAAAGGGAATTTCAGCAACTCAAGACTTTTTGATATTTGAGTAGGCTTGAAGAAATTATTTACATTACTGTGGAAAGCAACTTGACATGAATAGAGAAAAACAGACAAAATTCACCTTTTCTTTCTCTTTCCATTTCTTTAATCATTTGTTTAAATAAGACTGGCAAAGACTTCGGTATACATGAAACTATAAACACAGAAAAGGAAGATGCTGTGAGAGTGAATATACTTATGTAGTTGCCAGTAAATATGAAAAAAAAATCTGTTGCTAAAATGTTATAATAAACTGCAATCTGAAAAGTCTTGATTTACTTCACCCAAGCTATTCAACTTTGTCTTCACACAAAGTCTTGCCTTTAGTTTGGCTCTCACATACTTCCCACCACATTCTGTTCTCTTTACTAAGAATGTGCTCTGCTCTTAGAACCTGTTCACCCACACAAAGTTCATCAATCTTTCTAAGCCAGTTCAATTCTCAATTGATCTAAAAAAGTGTGCTTTAATTACTTTAAGCATTTTGGTGAGTAGAAAAAAATGTATACTCTTAAATAAGACTTGTCTTTGTTCAAATGATGGCTAGGTCATTTACTATTTGACTTGACTTCAACCTCTTTGAGTCTCAGTTATCTCATTTTTGGAATATAGTGCTTTATAGAATTCTGTCACTGTGAAACATAATAATAGTAACCATTTTTATTCTGGGTCTTTTGTTGCTTTAGGCTCTTATTACATCTTATTTTATAACTATATAGTTTGGACCTAGGTTTGTAATTCTGGCCATGATAGAATAAGATGTATCAGACTTATCCTTCAAATATTATAAAACTAGAAAAAATACATGCAACATGTGTTTCAGTCTTTGCACCATGTATAGCATAGTACTGGGATCACTGACAGAAGGAAAACACATGAGGTAAGCTCCATATTCATTCAGACTTTCTGCATGGAAGTCCTTACAAAACTGCAGTTTCTGGTTGTGGAGCCCAAACGAAGAGCAGTGGTCTTATGAGATACAGACAATAAAAATTGTAGATGGGGACTAGTGAGGCAGCTGGAATTTGTGGATCAGGGCAGTGAAGAAGAGGAAATGTTTAGAGAAAGAGCTCCAGAAATCTGCACTGGGGCTGTCTTGAGTCTTTGGCTGAATACTAAGATGTGTACATATAAGGCAAGATTCCATGATGTCTGGCAGAGAATGGCTACTGGGACGTGTAAGCTGAGCAGTGTGATTCTAAAGAATTCACTGTGCTAAGAGACTCGAGTTCAGCTAGCCAGAGACCACAAAAGGCCACAACTTAGAAATAGTAAGGATAGGCTGGATGCGGTGGCTCATGCCTGTAATCCCAGCAATTTGGGAGGCTGAGGCAGGTGAATCTCTTGAGGTCAGGAGTTCAAGACCAGTCTGGCCAATGTGGTGAAACCCTGTCTCTACTAAAAAATACAAAAAACTAGCTGGGCATGGATGTGGGCACTTGTAATCCCAGTGACTTGGGAGGCTGAGGCAGGAGAATCTCTTGAACCCAGGAGGCAGAGGTTGCAGTGAGCTGAGATTGCACCACTGCACTCCAGCCTGGGTGACAGAGAGAGACTCCATCTCAATATAATAATAATAATAATAATAATAATAATAATAATAATAATAAAATAGTAATAGTAAGGATGTAAGGATTCCTCTGGACTCAACCTACCAAAATCTATAATTAAGTCTGATAAGGATTAAAAGAATCCACCAGTAAATTAATTGGCCAGTAATGTAAAACTTAAGACTTTCTAAAGATAAAATAAAAATCTAGAATCTCGACAACATTTCTAGACATCTGAAGAAGCAGCAAAATGTGACACATGACTTGGAGAAAACCAATCAATGGAAATAAATGTAAAGATATTACAAATATTGACACTGACAACTATTTAAAATAGCCATGTTAAATTTATTTAAAAATTTAGAAGAACTACTGCAAGAAATCATAGATGACATGAACCAATGAAACACAACCCTTGTTCATGGATGGATAGGATCAATATTGTCAAAATGACCATACCAACTTGATCATGGTGTTTAAGTTTTTTGATGTGCTGCTGGATTCCTTTTGCCAGCATTTTATTGAGGATTTTTGCATCGATGTTCATCAGGGATATTGGCCTGAAGTTTTCTCTTTTTTGGTTTGTCTCTTCCCAGTTTTCGTATTAGTATGATGCTGGCTTCATAAAATGAGTTAGGGACAAGTCCCTCCTTTCAATTGTTTGGAATAGTTTCAGAAGGAATGGTATTAGCTCCTCTTTGTATTTCTGGTAGAATTCAGCTGTGAATCTGTCTGGTCCTGGGCTTTTTTTTATTGGTAGGCTATTAATTACTGCCTCTATTTCAGAGCTTGCTTTGGTCTATCCAGAGATTTGACTTTTTCCTGGTTTAGTCTTGGTATGGTGTATGCATCCAGGAAGGTATTCCTTTCTTCTAGATTTTCTGGTTTATTTGTGTAGGGGTGTTTATAGTATTCTCTGATGGTAGTTTGTATTTCTGTGGGGTCCATGGTGATATCCACTTTATCATTTTTTATTGTGCCTATTTGATTCTTCTCTCTCTTCTTCTTTTTTTAATCTAGCTAATGGTCTATTTTGTTGATTTTTTCAAAAAACCAGCTCCTGGACTCCTTGAGTTTTTTGGAGGGTTTTTCGTGTCTCTGTCTTATTCAATTCTTCTCTGATCTTGGTTATTTCTCATCTTCTGCTAGCTTTGGATTAGTTTGCTCTTGTTTCTCTAGCTCTTTTAATTGTGATGTTAGGGTGTCTATTTGAGATGTTTCTAGCTTTCTGATGTGGGCATTTAGTGCTGTAAATTTCCCTCTAAACACTGCTTTAGCTATGTCTCAGAGATTCTGGTACATTGTCTCTTTGTTGTCTTTAGTTCAAGAAACTTCTTGATTTCTCCCTTAATTTCATTATTTACCCCGGAGTCATTCAGGAGCAGGTTGTTCAATTTCCATGAAATTGTGTGGTTTTGAGTGAGTTTTTAAATCCTGATTTCTAATTTGATTGCACTGTGGTCTGAGAGACTGTTTGTTATGATTTCAGTTCTTTTGCTTTTGCTATGTGGTCAATTTTAGAATAAGTGCCATGTGGCACTGAGAAGAATGTATGTTCTGTTGATTTGGGGTAGAGAGTTCTGTAGACATCTACAAGGTCCATTGGATCCAGAGCTGAGTTCAAGTCCTGAATATCCTTGTTAATTTTCTGATAGTGTGGTGTTAAAGTCTCCCACTATTATAGTGTGGGAGTCTAATCTCTTTGTGGGTCTCTAAGAACTTGTTTTATGTATCTGGGTGCTCTTGTGTTGGGCATATATATATTTAGAATAGTTAGCTCTTGTTAAATTGTTCCCTTTACCATTATGTAATGCCCTTCTTTGTATTTTTTATCTTTGTTGGTTTAAAGTCTGTTTTGTCAGAGGCTGGGATTGCAACCCCTGGGTTTTTTTGCTTTCCATTTGCTTGGTAAATTTTCCTCCATCCCTTTATTTTGAGATTTTGTGTATCTTTGCATGTAAGATGGGTCTCCTGAATACAGCACACTGATGGGTCTTGACTCCTTATCCAATTTGCCAGTCTGTGTCTTTTAACTGGGGCATTTAGCCCATTTACATTTAAAGTTAATATTGTTATGTATGATTTTGATCCTGTCATCATGATGCTAGCTGGTTATTCTGCACATTAGTTGATGCAGTTTCTTCATAGTGTCATTGGTCTTTACAGTTTGGTGTGTTTTTGCAGTGGCTGGTACCAGTTTTTTCCTTTCCATATTTAGTGCATCTTCCAGGAGCTCCTGCAGGGCAGGCCTGGTGGTAATGAAATCCCTCAGCATTTGCTTGTCTGGAAAGGATTTTATTTCTCCTTTGCTTATGAAGCTTAGTTTGGCTGGATATGAAATTCTGGGTTGAAAATTATTTCTTTAAGAATGTTGAATATTGGCCCCCAACCTATTCTGGCTTGTAGAGTTTCTGCTGAGAGATCCGCTGTTAGTCTGATGGGCTTTGTAGGTGACCTGGCCTTTCTCTCTGGCCGCCCTTAATAGTTTCTCCTTCATTTTGACCTTGGAGAATCTGACAATTATGTGTCTTGTGGTTGATCTTCTTATGGAGTATCTTAATGGTGTTCTCTGTATTTCCTGAATATGCACGTTGTCCTGTCTTGCTAGATTGGGGAAGTTCTCCTGGACAATATCCTGAAGTGTGTTTTCCAATTTGTTTCCTTTCTTGCTGTGTCCTTCTGGTACTCCAATCCATCATAGGTTCTGTCTTTTTATGAAGTCCCATATTTCTTGGAGGCTTTGTTCATTTCCTTTCATTCTTTTTTCTCTATTCTTTTCTGCATGTCTTATTTCAGGAAGGTGAGCTTCAAACTCTGATATCCTTTCTTCTGCTTGGTCGATTTGGCTATTGATACTTGTGTGTGCATCACAAAGTTCTCATGCCATGTTTCAGCTCCATCAGGTCATTTATGTTCCTTTCTAAACAGGCTATTCTAGATAGCAGCTCCTCTAACCTTTTATCAAGGTTCTTAACTTCTTTGCATTGTTTTAGAACATGCTCCTTTAACTCAGCATAGATTTTTATTACCTATCTTCTAAAGCTACTTCTGTCATTTCATTCATCTGATCCCCTGTCCAGTTCTGTGCCTTTGATGGAGAGACATTGTTATGATTTGGAAGAGATGGTCTTTTGGGTTTTTAGTATTTTTTCATGGATTCTTTTTCATTTTGTGATTTTGTCTAGTTTTGGTCTTTGAGGCTGCTGACCCTAGGATGGGGTTTTGTGGGGTCTTTTGTGTTGTTGTTGTTGTTGCTTTCTGCTTGTTTGGTTTCTTTCAATAGTCAGGTCCCTCTTCTGCAGGGCTGCTGCATTTTGCTGAGGGTTCACTTCAGGCCCTTTTCATCTGATTTGCTCCTGTGCCTGGAGATGTCACTCAAGGAGGCTGAAGAACAGCAAAGATGGGTGCCTTCTTCTGGGACCTCTGGCCTTGAGGGGTACCAATCTGATGCCAGTAGGATCACTCCTGTCTAGGGTGTCTGACAACCTCTGTTGGAGGGTCTCACTCTGTCGGGTGGCATGGGGAGCAGGACCTGTTTAACAAAGCACTTTGTCCTTTGATGGAGAGGGTGTGTTTTGCTGGGGGAAACCCACTTGTCTGGGTTGCCTGGATTCCTCAGAACTACCAAGAGGGGAGGCTAAGTCAGCTGATCTGCAGAGACTGCGGCAGCCCCTTTCCCTAGGGACTCAGGCCCAGGGAGATCCGAATTCTGTCCTTGAGCCTCTGGCTGCAGTAATTAGAGTTCCTGAAGGGAAGCTCCACCCAATGAGGAGGGATGGGTCAGGGTTAGGCCTGAAGAGGCACTCTGGCTGCCGATTGCCAACAGCCGGTGTGTTCAACTGTGGGACAAGCCTTGGGACCAAACTGTCTAGCCTCCCTGGCTCCAGCAAGGGAAAAGCGCAGCCTGAAGCTATAAAAACGGGTGCCGCCCTTGCCTCGCCCAGGAGCTTAGTGTGTTAGGCAGTTTGGGATTCCCAGTGCTGACTGCTGCCCCTCCCGCAAGGAGCTCAAAGGGCTTAGCAGGTAGCTGCAGCTGATGCTGGTCGCCCCTCCCACCGGGAATTGGTAGGTTTAAGCAGATTCCAGCTGAGAGGCTTTAAGAATCTGTGCTTTCTGGGGTTGGGACACTAGGCCCCGGTGGTGTGGGTTTGCACGTGGGATCTTCCCACCCTTGGGTTGCACAGTTCCGTGGAAAAAGCAGTTTCCCTGGTTGGGTAGCTCACTAACTCACCACCCACCTTGGCTGGGGGAAGGAGGTTCCCCTCTCCCGTGTGGCGCTCAAGTGGGTGCCGCACCACACTGTTTTTCCGAATTCTCTCCGTGGGTCACGCCAGCCTTCTAGTCAATTTTAATGAGAGAAACTGGCTACCTTGGTTACTGGTGATGGTGTTTTTTTTTGATGGGAGCCTCTGAACACCACTGCTTTAGTTGGTCATCGTGGCCCCTTTCCCCCGTGTTTACATTTTCATTTGTCTCAAGACATATTATAATTTTCTTTTCTAATTTCTTTATTCACCCACTAGATGTTCAGGAGTATGTTGTTTAGTTTCCATGTATTTATAATTTTTCTGAAAATGTTCTGTTATTGATTTCTAGTCTTATGCCATTGTGGTCAGAAAAGATACTTGATATGATTTCAATCTTAAATTTGCTAAGGATTGTCTTGTGGCCTAACATATGATTTCTCCTAGAGGATGTTCTGTGTGCATTTGAAAATACTCTCTCTCTCCCTTCAGATCCTTGAATATTCGCTTTACATATTTAGGTACTCCACAGTTGGGTGTATATATATTTACAGTTGTAATATCTTCTTGATAAATAAATCCTTTATTATTACAAAATATATTTTTTTGGTCTACTTTTACAGTTTTTGACCCAAAGTGTATTTTGTCTGATATAAGAATTGCTACTCACACTGTCTTGCAGTTTCTATTTGCATGGAGTATCTTATTCCATCCCCTCACTTTCAGCCTATGTGCATCCTTATAATGAAGTTTCTTGTAAACAGCATATAGCTGGCCTTTTTTTTTTTTTAAATTCACGCATTAACATGATGCCTTTTGTTTTTTTTTTTATTTTTTTATTTTTTTTATTTTATTTTCTTTTTTTTTTTATTATAAGTTCTAGGGTACATGTGCATAACATGCAGGTTTGTTACATATGTATACTTATGCCATGTTGGTGTGCTGCACCCATCAACTCGTCAGCACCCATCAATTCATCATTTATATCATGTATAACTCCCCAA
>NW_016812730.1:1213108-1237080 GCF_001698545.2 Rhinopithecus bieti
TNGGTATCAGCAGCAGAGGTTGCCGAAGATAGAATATTGCTGAACAGCGAGTGTACCTGTCTGATTCTTCCTTTGGAAGTTTCCTCTCAGGGGTGTACTCCACCCTGTGAGGTGTGGGGTGTCAGACTGCCCCTAGTGGGGGATGTCTCCCAGCTAGGCTACTCAGGGGTCAGGGACCCACCTGAGCAGGCAGTCTGTCCGTTCTCAGATCTCAACCTCCGCGTTGGGGGATCCACGGCTCTCCCCAAAGCTGTCAGACAGAGTCGTTCGCGTCTGCACCGGCCCCCGCTGCTTCCCCTGTTGGTCTTCAGCTGTGCGCTGTCCCCAGAGGTGGAGACTCTAACATGATGCCTTTTGATTGGAGTATTTAATCCATTTCCATTCAAGGTAATTATGGATAGGTAGAAACTTTCTGCTACCATTTTGTTACTTATTTTCTGGTTGTTTTGTCCACTTTTCCTCTCTTGTCATCTTTCTTTATGACTTAATAATTTTCTATTTCCTATGGTGGTATGTTTTGAATCTTTAATTTTTGTTTTGGTTATCGTGAGACTTTTATAGAATATCTTACATTTATAACAGTCTATTTCCAACTGATAATAGCTTAATTTTGATTGCTTACAATTCTACACTTTTATTCCTCCCCCTCAATTTTATGTTTTCAATGCCTAAATTTACATTCTTTTGTATTGTGTATCCCTTGACTATTTTAGCTATAGTCATTATTAATGATTTCTTTAATCCTTGTTCTAGAGATAAAATTACTTTGTATACCACCATTATGGTCCTGAAGTATTCTAAATATTGTCTATGTTACTTATACTATTAGGTTTTGTGCATTTGTAAATTTTATATTATTAATTAGGAGCCTTTTGTTTCAGTTTAAAGACCTCCCTTTAGCAATATCTGTAAGACAGGCTTATTGGTGAAGAACTTCCTTAGCTTTTGTTTGCCTGGAAAAGTTTTCATCACTCCCTTGTTTCTGAAAGACATTTTTGCTGGGTAAAGTATTCTTGTTTGGCAGTTTTTTCCCTTTAATATTTAAAATACATCATCTTACTTTTTAATGGTCTGCAGGATTTTTGCTGAGAAGCCTGCTGATAGTCATATTGGGACTTTTTTTGTCTGCCATGTATTTCTCTTATATTTTGTTGCTTTTAGAATTTTCCTTTTGTCTTTGATTTTTGCCAGTTTGATTATTATATGTCTTGATGAACTCCTCTTTTGGTATAATTTAATTTGTGACATCTGTACTTAGTATACCTGAATTTTTGTTTTTTTTTCCTGAGATTAGGAAGTTTACATCCATTATTTCCTTAAATATGCTTTCTGGCCCTTTCTCTTTTCTTCTCCTGGAATGCTATTAAACATAGGTTAGGTCTCTTGATGGTTCCCATAATTCCTATGGGCCATCTTCATTCTTTTCCATCTGTTTTTCATTTTGCTTCTCGATTGCATAATTTCAAATGATTCATCTTCGAATTTACTGACTCTTTAGCTTGATCAAGCTGGCCATTAAGCTTTCTACCACATTTTTTCCCCAATTTAGTCACTGTATTCTTCATCTCTAGGATTTCTATTTGTCTTTTAAAAATTATTTCTATTTTTTTGTCACAGCTCATGTGAAAAAATGGAAACAATTATTTTCCAAATAATTTAATTTTTTATCTCTATATTCCTGACGCTCACTAAATTTTATTAAAAGGATTATTCTGAATCCTTTTCCTGCCATTTTAAACTTCCTTTTATAGTGGCCCATTGTTGTAGTTTGCTAGTTTCTTCTGGAGATGTCATGATATCCAAAGTCTTTGTCTTCCCTGTGTTTTTGCATTGGTGTTTATGCATTCACAGAAAAGGCCACTTTTTTTCAGCTTTTAAAGGAGGTCTTGGAGGTAAAAACCTTCATTAATTAGTCTAGGTAATGATTCTAAATAGGCCAGTGGGTCATAACCCTGGAAAGTGCAGCTTCCTTTCAGATTCTCTAGATGGTTAGGCTGTTGCCTTTGCTTTGAAGTCAGATGAGGCACCTGGCTAGGCTCTGCGCTTTGGCAAGACCACAAGCTGAGCTCTGCTATCAGGCTGGGCTGCTATAAGGGCACTGCATTTACTCCTGATCTGGGTGAGCCACAGGCCATATTCCTTGGCTAGAGGTACTGATATTAGAGTTCAGCAGTTGGAAAGGATTGCAGGAGAGGATCTAGGGTTAAGTGAATCAGAATGGATGAATCAACTGCTATGCTCAGTAAAAATGCAAGACTCAGATTTGCCTCCTTCACTGTGTAAGATCTGGGGGAGCACATTAAACTTCTGGGCATGGGAAAACAATGCCTACTTGCCCAACTGCAGTGGTTCAGACAACTGCAGTGGTTGTCTTCCTTCTTAGGTGGGGGCTGGTGGTACACTTTGAGGCTGTGGGGAACACTGATTAAGCTCTTAGAGATGGCAGATCTAATACCTTTTTGTTGTGGAAATTTGCGTGTGGTAGATCTCCCTCCCTTGCCAGAACCCTGGGGTAGGGTCTGAGGCTGGGCCTGGAGGTTAACCATCTAGGGATTCAAGCCAGATAGCACTTCCACTTCTGAGAGTGACCAGCTCAGCTTTGCAGGTAGGCTATGCTGTTAGCTAATACCCTTGATTGAGTACCACTGCTTGATACATTAAGCTTACATCAAAATCTGCATGCTGGTCTCTGCGAGCTATACCTCCTTGCTTTGTTTCTATCTGACTCCAGGTGGTCTAGCTGTGCAGTTTCCTCCTATATTTTCTGTTCCCCATGAGGTAAAAATGAAAGGGGTTTCCTGGGAAGCATCTCAGTATGTTAAAGAAGCTGGAAGTCTGCCTCCCAGGTTCTCTTTCCCCACTGTAGAAACCATCAGCCCTGGAGAATCCTCTCTATGTGGGACTGTGCCAATTTGAGGGAGGGAGAGGGGTGACATGGTCAAAATGAGACCATGTCTCCTACTTTTAATGCAAATTTTATTCAGTTTCGTAAAACATGCAGGTGATTCTGGCTTATTCCCACATGTTTGGGTTTTCGCCAAGGTGTTTTTGTCTGTGGGTAATTGCTAGTTAGTATTTCTGTGGGGAGAGTGAAGCTGGGACATATTATTCCACCATCTTGCCAATGTCACTCTGTCCCCAGTTCTAAATGGAGTTATGCAACTCACGACAGAACTTCAAAATACATGAGGCAAAAGTGGATAGAATTAAATGGAGAAATAGACAAATTCAAAATTTGACTTTTGTATTTTAATACTCCTTTCTTAGTAACTGCTGGAGCAAGTATACAAAAATAATCAATGAAGATACAGAGATTTAAACATAACTAATAAAATGAACATAACTAATATTTATAAGAAATCACATCAAACTCCTGCTGAATACACATTATTTTCAAGCAAATGTAGAACATTCACAAGATAAAACACGTGCTATTTTATGTTTATTAAACCAGATAGATCATAAACCAAGTCATACATTTAAAAGTATCTTTTTTTCCACCACAGTGGAGTGAAATTAGAAATTAAAAAACCTCAAAAATTTACAAACATTTCTAAATTAAGAAACACACATCTAAATAGCCTATTTATCAAGAATAATGTAAAATGTTTAAAGTAAATTATAGTAAAGCAACAACATATTGAAATTGATATGATGCCATTAAAATAATGTTCAGTGGGAGTTTTACTGTTTTAACCTAATTAGAAAACAGTAACCATATACAATCAATCCTGTAAGTTTTACCTTAAGAAACTAGACAAAGAAGAAAAAAATTAAACACAATAAGATGAAGAAAGAAAATAAAGTTAAAAGAAAAAAATCAATGAAGTGGTAAATAGACAAACAATAGAAAAAAATCAGTGGAACAAAAAATTGGTTCTTGGAAAAGATCAATAAATTGAAAAACCGCTGACTAGACTGTTTAAAGAAAAATGAAATAACATAGAATTACAATGGTCCCGAGTTAAATATGAGGCAAGTCTGCAGATTCTATTGACATTGAAAGGATAACAATAGGATATTATAAACAATCTTTAAGTAATAACTATAACAATTTAGATAAAATAAAAATATCTTAAAACATATTACTTAACAACACCGATATAAGAAAAAAATCAAGAAACCTGAGTAGATCTATACATATCAAAGAGATTTAATCTATATTTAATAATATTCCCATGAAAAACTCAATTTTCAGATAGCTTCACTTGTGAATTCTATCAAATGTAAAAAAATGTAATGACTATCTTAACTAACTCTTTCAAAAAACAAAGAAGTCGGATCTGGCGTGATGGCCGAATAAGAACAGCTTTGGTCTGCAGCTCCTAGCAAGACCAATGCAGAAGGTGGTTGATTTCTCCATTTCCAACTGAGGTAGCCAGCTCATCTCATTGGGACTGGTTAGATAGTGGGTGCAGCCCACAGAGGGTGAGCAGAAGCAGGGTGGGGCGTCACCACACCCAGGAAGTACAAGGAGTGGGGGGCCTTCCTTTCCCAGCCAAGGAAACCCATGAGGGAATATGCTATCCAGCCCAGATACTATTCTTTTCCCATAACTTTTGCAACCCACAGACCAGGAGATTCCCTTGTGTACCTATACCACCAGGGCTCTGGGTTTCAAGCACAAAACTGGGCAGCTGTTTGGACAGACACCAAGCTAGCTGCAGGGTTTTTTTTCTTTTTTTTTCTTCCCCCAGTGGCTCCTGGAACCCCAGCAAGACAGAACCATTCACTCTCCTGGAAAGGGGGCTGAAGCTGGAAAGCCAAATGGTCTCGCTCAGCAGGTCCCACTCCCATGGAGTCCAGCAAGCTGAGAACCACTGGCTTGAAATTCTCGCTGCCAGCACAACAGTCTGAAGTCGACCTGGGATGATCCAGCTAGGTAGGGTAGACGCATGCACCATTACTGAGTCTTGAGTAGGCAGTTTTTCCCTGACTGCCCTAAAAAGGTCTGGAAGTTTGGATTGCGTGGAACCCAACACAGCGTGGCAAAGCTGCTGTGGCCAGACTGCCTTTTTAGATTCCTCTTCACTGGGCAGGGCATCTCTGAAAGAAAGGCAGCAGCCCTGGTGAGGCACTTACAAATAAAATTCCCATCTCCCTGGGACAGCTCCCTGGGGAAAGGGGAGGCTGTGGGCTCAACTTCAGCAGACTTAAATGTTCCTGCCTGCCAACTTTGAAGAGAGCAGTGTATCCTGACATAAAGGGTTCTCCTAGCATAGCACTCAAGCTCTGCTAAGGGACAGACTGCCTCCTCAAATAGGTCCCTGACCCCCATGCCTCCTGACTGGGAGAGATGTCCCAACAGGGGTCGACAGACACCTCATATAGGAGAACTCCAGCTGGAATCAGGCCAGTGCCCCTCTGGGATGAAGCTTCGAGAGGAAGGAGCAGGCAGCAATCTTTGCTGTTCTGCAGCCTCTGCTGGTGATACCCAGGCAAATAGGGTCTGGAGTGGACCTTCAGCAAATTCCAGCAGACCTGCAGAAGAGGAGCCTGACTGTTAGAAGAAAAACTAACAAACAGAAAGCAATAACATCAACATCAACAAAAGGACCCACCCCCAACCAAAAAAAAAAAAACAAAAAAAAAACCATCCAAAGGTCATCGGCCTCAAAAATCAAAGGTAGATAAATCCAGGAAGATGAGGAAAACCCAGTGCAAAAATGCTGAAAATTCCAAAAACCAGAATGCCTCTTCTCCAAATGATTGCAACTCCTCTCCAGCAAGGGCACAGAACTGGACAGAGAATGAGTTTGATGAATTGACAGAAGTAGGCTTCAGAAGGTGGGTAATAACAAACTCTTCTGAGGTAAAGGAGCATGTTCTAACCCAATGGAAGGAAACTGAGAACCTTGACAAAAAGTTACAGGAACTGCTAACTAGAATAACCAGTTTAGAGAAGAACATAAATGACCTGATGGAGCTGAAAACAGCACAAGAACTTCGTGTAGCATACACAAGTATCACAGCCAAATCAAGTAGAAGAAAGGATATCAGAGACTGAAGATCAACTTAATGCAATAAGATGTGAAGACAAGATAAGAGAAAGAAGAATGAAAAGGAATGAACAAAGCCTACAAGAAATATGGGACTATGTGAAAAGACCAAACCTGTGATTGATTGGCACCCCTGAAAATGATGGGGAGAATAGAACCAAGTTGGAAAACACACTTCAGGATATTATCCAGGAGAACTTCCCAAGCTACCAAGACAGGCCAACATTCAAATTCAGGAAATACAAGGAACACCACTAAGATACTCCTTAAGAAGAGCCACCCCAAGACACAANTCTAACACAAAGGAAGGAAACTGAGAACCTTGACAAAAAGTTACAGGAACTGCTAACTAGAATAACCAGTTTAGAGAAGAACATAAATGACCTGATGGAGCTGAAAAACAGCACAAGAACTTCGTGTAGCATACACAAGTATCACAGCCAAATCAAGTAGAAGAAAGGATATCAGAGACTGAAGATCAACTTAATGCAATAAGATGTGAAGACAAGATAAGAGAAAGAAGAATGAAAAGGAATGAACAAAGCCTACAAGAAATATGGGACTATGTGAAAAGACCAAACCTGTGATTGATTGGCACCCCTGAAAATGATGGGGAGAATAGAACCAAGTTGGAAAACACACTTCAGGATATTATCCAGGAGAACTTCCCAAGCTACCAAGACAGGCCAACATTCAAATTCAGGAAATACAAGGAACACCACTAAGATACTCCTTAAGAAGAGCCACCCCAAGACACAAAATTGCCAGATTCTCCAAGGTTGAAATGAGGGAAAAAATGTTAAGGGCAGTCAGAGAAAGGTTGGGTTACCTACAAAGGGAAGCCCATCAGACTAACACTGGATCTCTCTGCAGAAACCCTACAAACCAGAAGAGATTGGGACCCACTATTCAACATTCTCAAAGAAAAGAATTTTCAATCCAAAATATTATATCCAGCCAAAGTAAGTTTCATAAGTGAAGGAGAAATAAAATTCTTTACAGACAAGCAAAAGTTGAGAGATTTTGTCACCACCAGGCCTACCTTACAAGAGGTCCTGGAGGAAGCACTAAATATGGAAAGGAAAAATTTGTACCAGCCATTGCAAAGACACATCAAAATATAAAGACCAATGACACTATGAAGAAACTGCATCAACTGATGTGCAAAATAACCAGCTAACATCATGATGACAGGATCAAATTCACATATAACATTAACCTTAAAGGTAAATGGGCTAAATACCTCAATTAAAAGACATAGACTAGCAAGTTGGATAAAAAGTCAAGACCTATCAGTGTGTTGTATTCAGGAGATGCATCTCACATGCAAAGACACATATAGGCTCAAAATAAAGGGATGAAGGAATATTTGCCAAGATAATGGAAAGGAAAAATAAGCAGGGGTTGCAATCCTAGTCTCTGATAAAATAGACTTTAAACCAACAAAGATCAAAAAAGGCAAAGAAGGGCATTACATAATGGTAAAGGGATCAATGCAACAAGAGAAGCCAACTATCCTAAATATGCATGCACCCAATACAGGAGCACCCAGATTCATAAAGCAAGTTCTTAGAGACCTACAAAGAGACTTAGACCCCAACAACACTGCCAATATTACACAAATCAATGAGACAGAAAATTAACAAGGATATTCAGGACTTGAACTCAGCTCTGGGCCAAGCAGACCTAATGGATATCTGCAGAACTCTTCACCCCAAATCAACAGAATATGCATTCTTCTAAGCACCACATAGCACTTACTCAAAAATTGACCACATAATTGGAAGTAAAACACTCCTCAGCAAATGCAAAAGAATGGAAACAATAAGAAACAGTCTCTCAGACCACTGTGCAATCAAATTAGAACTCAGGATTAAGAAACTCACTGAAAACCGCACCACTACATGGAAACTGAACAACCAGCTCCTGAATGACTACTGGGTAAATAATGAAATTAAGGCACAGATAATGAAGTTCTTTGAAAATGGTGATAACAAAGTGACAAGGTACCAGAATCTCTGGGACACAGCTAAAGCAGTGTTTAGAGGGAAATTTATAGCACTAAATGCCTACATCAGAAAGTGGGAAAGATATAAAATCGACACCCTAACATCATAATTAAAAGAACTAGAGAAGCAAGAGCAAACAAATTCAAAAGCTAACAGAAGACATGAAATAACTAAGATCAGAGCAGAACTCAAGGAGATAGAGAAATGAAAAACTCTGCAAAAAATCAGTGAATCCAGGAGCTGGTTTTTGAAGAGATCAACAAAATAGATAGACTGCTAGCTTGACTAATAAAAAAGAAAAGAAAGAATCAAATAGATACAATAAAAAATGATAAAGGGGATATCACCACTGATCCCACAGAAATACAAACTACCATCAGAGAATACTATAAACACCTCTATGCAAATAAACTAGAAAATCTAGAACAAATGAATACATTCCTGGACACATACACCCTCCCAAGACCAGAAAGATGTCGAATCCCTGAGTAGGCCAATAACAATTTCTGAAATTGTGGCAGTAAATAGTAGTCTACCCATCAAAAAAAGCCCAGGACCAGACGGATTTACAGTCAAATTCAACTCAAGATGGATTAAAGACTTAAACAGATTCTACCTCTGTCCAGCATTATTCTGATTCCAAAACCTGGTGGAGACACAACAAGAAGAAATTTCAGGCCAATATCCTTAATAAACATTGATGTGAAAATCCTCAATAAAATACTGTCAAACAGAACCCAGAAGCACATCAAAAAGCTTATTCACCATGATCAAGTTGGCTTCAGCCCTGGGATGCAAGGCTGGTTCAACATTCACAAATCTGTAAACGTAATCCATCCCATAAACAGAATCAATGACAAAAACCACAAGATTATCTCAATGGAGGCAGAAAAGCCCTGCAATAAAATTCAACGTCACTTCATGTTAAAAACTCTCAAGAAACTAGGATTGATGGAACATATCTCAAAATAAGAACTATTTATGACAAACTCATAGCCAATATCATACTGAATGGGCAAAGATGGAAGCATTCCCTTTGAAAACCAGCACATGACAAGGATTCCCTCTCTCACTACTCCTACTAAACATAGTGTTGGAAGTTCTGGCCAGAGCAATTAGGCAAGAGAAAGAAATAAAGGGTGTTCAAATAGAAAGAAAGAAGTCAAATTGTCTCTGTTTGCAGATGACATGATTGCATATTTAGAAAACCCCATCGTCTCAGCCCAAAAACTCCTTAAGCTGATAAACAACTTTGGCAAAGTCTCAGGATACAAAATCAATGTGCAAAAGTCACAGACATTCCTATACACCAATAATAGACAAGCAGAGAGCCAAATCATGAAGAACTTCCATTAACAATTGCTACAAAGAAAATAACAACTTACAAAAGATGTGAAGGACCTCTTCAAGGATAACTACAAACCACTGTACAAGGAAGTAAGAGAGGACACAAACAAATGGAAAAACATTCCATGCTGGTGGATAGTAAGAATCAATATCATGAAAATGGCCATACTGCCAAAAGTAATTTACAGATTCATTGCTATTCCCATAAAGTTACCATTTGACTTTCTTCACAGAAATAGAAAAAACTACTTTAAATTTCATATGGAATGAAAAAGAGTCCATATAGCCGGGACAATCCTAAGCAAAAGTAACAAAGCTAGAAGCATTACACTACCTGACTTCAAACTATACTACAAGGCTACAGTAACCAGAACAGCATGGTACTGGTACCAAAACAGATATATATATACACACACACACACACACATATATATGTATATACACACACACACATATATATATACACACACACATATACACACACACACACACGCCAGTGGAACAGAACAGAGGCCTCAGAAATAACACCACACATCTATAACCATCTGATCTTTGACAAACCTGACAAAAGCTATGGGTAAAAGATTCTCTATTTAATAAATGGTGTTGGGAAAACTGGCTAGCCATATGCAGAAAACTAAAACTTGACCCTTTCCTTACACCTTGTACAAAAATTAACTCAAGATGGATTAAAGACTTAAATGTAAGACCTAAAACCATAAAAACCCTAGAAGAAAACTTAGGCAATACTGTTTAGGACATAGGCATGGGCAAAGACTTTATGACTAAAACACCAAAAGCAATTTTAACAAAAGCCAAAATTGACAAATAGGATCTAATTAAACTAAAGAGCTTCTGCACAGGAAAAGAAACTATCATCAGTGTGAACAGGCAACCTACAGAATGGGAGAAAATGTTTGGAATCTATCTATCTGATAAAGGTCTGATAGAATCTACAAGGAACTTAAATCAATTTAGAAGAAAAAAACAAACAACCCCATCAAAAAGTGGGTGAAGGATATGAACAGACACTCCCTGAAAGAAGATATTTATGTGGCCAACAAACATGAAAAAAGCTGATTATCACTGGTCATTAGAGAAATGCAATTCAAAACCACAATGGGATACCGTTTCACTCCAGTTAGAATGGAGATCATTAAAAAGTCAGGAAACAACAGATGTTGGTGAGGATTCAAGAAATAAGAATGCTTTTACACCGTTGATAGGAGTGTAAATTAACTCAATCACTGTAGCAGACAGTGGGGTAATTCCTCAAGGATCTAGAACCAGAAATACCATTTGACCCAGCAATCCTATTACCAGGTATATACCCAAAGGATTGTAAATCATTCTACTATAAAGACACATACATACATATGTTTATTACAGCACTATTTACAATAGCAAAGACTTGGAACCAACCCAAATGCCCATCAATGATAGACTGGATGAAGAAAGTGTGGCACATCTACACCATGGAATACTATGCAGCCATAAAAAAGAATGGTTTATGTCCTTTGCAGGGACATGGATGAAGCTGGAAACCATCATCCTCAGTAAACTAACACAGGAACAGACAACCAAACATCGCATGTTCTCACTCGTAAGTGGGAATTGAACAATAAGAACACATGGATACAGGGAGGGGAGCATCATACATTGGGGCATGTCATGAGGTTGGGGCCAAGGAGAGGGAGAGCATGAGGACAAATGCCTAATGCATGTGGAGCTTAAAACCTAAACGACAGGTTGATGGTTGCAGTAAACCACCATGGCACATGTATACTGAGGTAACAAATGTTCACATTCAGCACATGTATCCCAGAATTTTAAGTAAAATAAAAAATAAAAAAACAGAATGTGAAAAAAAGACAAAGAAGTCAAAATTTTTCAGCTAAGTTAATGAGGTCAATGTAACCCTCATACCAAAATAATTGAAAAAATATTATGAAAAATATATTACAGATTAATATTTTCATGAGCATAGAGATAAAAAAATTTTAAACAAAATGTTAACTAGTCAAATCCTACCATATATAAAAAAGCATAATACATCATGACTAAGTAGATTTACCCTAGGAATGTAAGAATCATTTAATGTTTTTAAATGATTTAATGTATTTCTTCATGTTAACAAAATAAGGGAGTAAAGTCATGATCATCTCAATAAACAACACTGGCAAAATTCACAGCCTATTTAAGATTAACATAAATAAATAAATAATCTCAGCAAACTAAGAATGGAAGGCAACTTCTTCAACTTAATGAATAATATTTTTGAAAAAAACCTAAAAGTAGCATCATGTTAATATGAAAGACTCTATTGCCATAAGATCAGGATAAGGCGAGCATATCTTCTCCTACCACTTGTATTAAACATTTGTAATAGGGATCTTCTCCAGTGCAATATGAAAAAAAAAAAAAAAAAAGTAAAAGTTTTGCACATTGGAAAGGAGAAAGTAAAATGTCAGATAACATAATCTGTGTTCAGAACAACTCAAAGAAATCTACATGAAAGCTACTAGAACTAATAAATGAATTTGATGATGTCTCAGGATACAAATCAATGTATGAAAATCAATTGTAGTTTTACACTTCATCTGTAAAACCAGGTCATTTACAATTGCATACAAACTATTTTGTGATGCATTTAACAAAGTATACGCAAATCAATGATTTTAAAACTGTAGTGCTTTGCTAAAGAAAGTGAAATGTTTTATAAGTTAAATAAAGATTAACTAAGTAGGGAGATACACCATCTCCATTAATTGGAATATTCAATATTTTTAAGACATAAATGACCCCAAATAGTTCTACAGATTCCATGCCATTGCAATCAAGATTGCAGCAGCTTTTTCCTTTGTTTTTTTTTTCGGTAGAAACAAACTGATTTTAAAACTTATATACCCCGAAAACAGCCAAATAATCTCCTTTTTAATTTTTTTTAATTTTTTAAATTTTTATTTATGTATTTATTTATTTTGAGACGGAGTCTCGCTCTGTTGCCCAGGCTGGAATACAGTGGCAGGATCCTGGCTCACTGCAAGCTCTGCCTTCCGGGTTCACACCATTTCCTGCCTCAGCCTCCCGAGTAGCTGGGACTACAGGCGCCCGCCACCTCGCCCGGTTTTTTTTTTTTTTTTTTTTTTTTTTTTATTTTTTGTAGAGACCTTGTTTCACCGTGTTAGCCAGGATGGTCTGGATCTCCGGACTTTGTGATCCGCCTGCCTTGGCCTCCCAAAGTGTTGGGATTACAGGCATGAGCCACCACATCCGGCCCAAAATAATCTTTAAAAAAAGATTTACAGTACCACATTTACACTATCTCAAGTCTTGCTATAAAGCTACAGTAAGAATACTTATAATGTCTTCATTTGTAATAGCCCAGAATAAGAAATTACTCACATCCATCAACAGAAGAATGAGTAAACAAACAGTGGTATAGTCATATAATGGACTATCACTCAACAATAAAAAGAACAACTGATATAGGTAAAACCATGAATAATCTCAAAGGCATAGTGCTGAACAAAAAAAGAAAAGGAAAAAACAAAAAAACCAAGCTCTGAAGAGTACGTACTGTATAATTCTACTTATAAGAAGTTCTAGAGTACATAAATAAAATACAGAATGGTATAAATCAGAGCAGTGGTTGCCTCTGGCGAGTGTGAGGGTGGGGACTGATTGAGATAAGGCATGAGGGAAATTTCTGGGGTGACGGAAAAGTTTGTATCTTGTTAGGAATGTGGCATTTACACAGGTATATGCATCTGTCAAAATCATCAAACTGTATAGTGTATGTAGATTATATTTCAATAAATAATCCATTTTTAATTTGAATAAATAGACACTACTCTATATTTTGTGTGTTTTAAAACAAACATTGCTTTGCTTTTAAGTACACGCATTTAAAAAATACACAGGCTAATCCCAGAACTTTGGGAGGCCGAGGTGGGTGGATCACGATGTCAGGAGTTTAAGAACAGCCTGGCCAAGATGGTGAAACCCTGTCTCTACTAAAAATACAAAAATTAGCCGGGCATGGTGGCAGGTGCCTGTAATCCCAGTTACTCGGGAGGTTGAGGCAGGAGAATCACTTGAACCCGGGTGGCAGAGGTTGCGGTGAGCCGAGATCGCGCCGTTGCACTCCAGCCTGGGCAATAGAGTGAGATTCCATCTCAAAACAAAAACAGAAAACAAAAACAAACAAACAAACAAATACACAGGTAGTACCTAGATGTCTTGTAGGTATTCAAGGCACATAGCTCTGTGTCTATATTTTAGCGAAACTGGGCTCATAGTACATAATTGCAAAGTAAATCTTTGTTGATTGGTAAAAAATTTAAAAATTGTCTTTTGCATTATGTAGAATTTTATTAGAAATGTGGGTTAATGAGGGAGGATGGGTTGGAGTAGGTGTTTTAAACACGTTAACAAGACCTTTCATAAATTCCAAGAAAGAAAAGTAGAGCAGGAAGATGTGGTCTTTTTACTAGGTGACAATCATAATATTTGTAAAATAGGGTCATAGCTTAACCATGTTGAATTTTTTTGTATTTAATAACACCTAGCAGATAGAAATTTACTGTATACTTGAGGAATTGAAATAATCAGGTTTCTATGGCAAACCTCGTTTAGCAAGATCAAATTTTATACTTTAATTATTTTTTCAAATGTTTTTTATGTTCCAAAACAAGTTATTCAAAACATAGATTGACCCCCAAAAGGTATCCATGGGTTTGAAGTAGGGAGATTCAAATTACATATTGCTAAGAAATACTTTCAGATAACTCGGTTTCTTAACTCAAGGAACATGCTTCTAGCTTGTCTTCTTCTTCTCCTTCCTCCTCCTCCCCTCCTCCTCCTCCTCCTCCTTCTTCTTCTTCTTTTTTTCCTCTTTTTCTTCTTCTTATTCTTCTTTTCTGATATCTTGAAGGATTAGTACCTATTTCCATGCAATTGGCCTGATTTTCTTCCTCTTCCTGGTATTGAGTATGCTATGTTAAAAGAAAGAGGAGGCTGGGCACAGTGGCTCACACCTGTAATCCCATCATTTTGGGAGGCCGAGGCAGGTGGATCACCTGAGGTGGGGAGTTTGAGACCAGCCTGGCCAACATGGAGAAACCCCACCTCTACTAAAATACAAAATTAGCCAGGCATGGTGGTGCATGCCTGTAATCCCACCTACCTGGGAGACTGAGGCGGGAGAATTGTTTGAACCCGAGAGGCGGAGGTTTCAGTGAGCTGAGATTGTACCATTGCACTCCAGCTTAGGTAACAAGAGTGAAATTCTGTCTCAAAAAANCCTCCTCCCCTCCTCCTCCTCCTCCTCCTTCTTCTTCTTCTTTTTTTCCTCTTTTTCTTCTTCTTATTCTTCTTTTCTGATATCTTGAAGGATTAGTACCTATTTCCATGCAATTGGCCTGATTTTCTTCCTCTTCCTGGTATTGAGTATGCTATGTTAAAAGAAAGAGGAGGCTGGGCACAGTGGCTCACACCTGTAATCCCATCATTTTGGGAGGCCGAGGCAGGTGGATCACCTGAGGTGGGGAGTTTGAGACCAGCCTGGCCAACATGGAGAAACCCCACCTCTACTAAAAATACAAAATTAGCCAGGCATGGTGGTGCATGCCTGTAATCCCACCTACCTGGGAGACTGAGGCGGGAGAATTGTTTGAACCCGAGAGGCGGAGGTTTCAGTGAGCTGAGATTGTACCATTGCACTCCAGCTTAGGTAACAAGAGTGAAATTCTGTCTCAAAAAAAAAAAAAAAAAAAAAAAAAAAGAGGAAAAAAATCCCAGGCACGGAAAACAGATTCATATTGGGAATGGTTAAAAATAACACTGGTTAGCAGGTTTGAAGTTACTTCCAATTCTCTTTCTCATTCATTCAAAATGTTCATTGAGGAATGGAATAACAAGACAATGTGCTCAGTGCTAGAGTCATAAAACTGAAGAAAGGAAAGTTAGCACCCTCTAAGAGATCCACAGACCAGTGGAAAAGATAAAATGAATAACTGAATACATGATTGTAAGCATACTCCATTCTATTATTGTTTATAAATTAATTTCTGTATTAATCACTATAACCATATACAGGGCATCTGTCTGGTGTTTTACAGATGTTGTTCTATTTGTACCTTCAAGGTAGGTGTTATTCTAATTTCAAAGCAGTGGAAACCAAGGCTTAGAGAGGATACACCACAGACATGCCGAGGATGTAGTTAAGATTTGAACCCATTCTGTCTAACTTTCTAGTCCTCAGTCTTTCAACCAGAGCCCTCCATCATCTAAGATGGACTGTAGCCAAACTTTTCAGCCTGCAGTATGAATGCATAACTTTGTAACCATGCCCAAGGTAAAAAACGTCAAAGGATCTTGAAACTGATTTTCCCTTGTTTTGGTAATTTGTATTTTATTCTTTCTTAAACTCAGATAAATAAATAATCACCAAACACACAGAGGAAAGAAATCAGATTTGTTTTGTGTTAGCCATATGCTTCCATTTAAAATATCATGTTGGGAGAGGATGGTGGTTAGGAGCAGCATGCATGTGGTGATTTTGCACATAATGTCACATGCTGGGTCCGTGTTCTGTTAGGAAGTTTCAGTTGCTCTTTGAAGCAGTGCTTTCTACTTAGTGGAGTCATGCAAAGCCTTTCTTTGTCCCAATTTCAATTCTATAGCAATCAGAGTAGATGATGGGCCTGGGCACTAAGAGCTTCGTGCACTCTTTAGTGTTGTAAAACTGTTGGCTCTCTGCTATGCTAAAGAGACTGAGCTAGCTGCGGGGAGGGCTACAGTTCCTTGGTCCCTTGCTATTCTGTAGCTTGCTTTCTGGTGGGGGAAAGCCTCCTATGACGAGGGATATATTAAGTAAGACTAAGAGAAGTCAGAGCACAATGTTCTAAGAATGTGACCTCCAACAATCTCAAAGGAGTACTATTGTCAACGGGAAGCTGACTTTCAGGCAGAAGCATGAAGAAAGGAGAGCAAAATTTATTGACTCTACTGTGCAATATTGCTTACTCCTCAACACAACAATGTGAAGGATGTGCACTTCTTGTATTTTTTTTTTTTTTTTTTTTTCATTTTGAGCTGGAGTCTCACTCTGTCGTCTAGGCTGGAGTGCAGTGACATGATGATCTCGGCTCACTGCAACCTCTGCCTCCCAGGTTCAAGCGATTTTCTTGCCTCAGCCTCCTGAGTAGCTGGGATTACAGGTGTGCACCACCATACCCAACTACTTTTTGAAAATATTTTTACTGGAGACAGGGTTTCACCATGTCGACCAAGTTGGTCTTGAACTCCTGACCTCAAGTGATTTGCCCATCTCGACTTCCCAAAGTGCTGGGATTACAGGCATGAGCCCCCATGCCTCACCTTGTATATTTTTTATTTACAAAATGAGGTAAGTGTAACTAAAAATTTAAAATGTTAGATCATATACAATGAAAAATAACTCCTCATCTCACTTCAATCTCTCGGTCTATCCCCAAGAGCAAGCAGAGTAAAAGGTTCCTGTTTATTTTCCTGGTAATATTCTAATTAAATATATATGCATTTCATTGTATGCATCCTTTATTTCTATCCAAATAAGGGTACACTAAATACTCTGTTCTGGACCTGAGAGTTTTCCCTTAACAGCATATCCTAAAGTACTTTAAGTGACAATAGGTACATATGGCCTCACCTCTATATTTTCGTTTGTTTGTTTACAGCTACATAGTTTTCCATATATATATATTGGATTTTTGACAGACCAATAAATAGTGCCCCTCTATCTCTGCCCCCTTCCCCTGGGTTCTGAAGAGTTTGAGAAGGAAAACAAATAATTGGCATAAGGAGGCCACAAATTTAATTTTATTGCAGACAGAGGCAAGACTAGAAGTTAGAGTTTTATGTGGATAGTCAAGCAGGCTTGTTATTACTGAAGCTGTGCATATAGATCTTGTTGTGTAGCCTACAGCAGTTCCCAAAATGAAAAGTACAGCTGAGACAAGATCTACCAGTCAGATAAGTGATACCACCTTCTCACAGGTGGAGCGAGTCAAGGAAAAAAGCAAGATCATCAGGGTGCTTAAAAAACTCCTTTGCACAGAAACCTGAAGAGAGTAGAAGGCACTCCTCTGTGACTGTACAGGCGGAGCATCCTTATTTAGCTAGTCCCCTGTGGATGGTAGTTTAAGCTACTTCCATTCCTGCTACTGGGCATGCATTTTTGTTATTTTATTTATTCATTTATTTATTTTTTCGAGATGGAGCCTCACTGTATCACCCAGGCTGGAGTGCAATGGCTCACTGCAACCTCCACCTCCCGCGTTCAAATGATTCTCCTGCCTCAGCCTCCCGAGTAGTTGGGATTACAGGTGCCCACCACCATGTCTGGCTGTTTTTTGTATTTTTAGTAGAGACGGGGTTTCACCATGTTGGCCAGGCTGGTCTCGAACTCCTGACCTCGTGATCCGCCCACCTCAGCCTCCCAAAGTGCTGGGATTACAGGCCTGAGTCACTGCACCCAGTCTGTCATTCTTTTTTTTACAGAAAAAGAAACCGTGGTTTTGTGAGGTTAAGTGTTCAAGGTTACACAGCTAACGAGAGAGGGAGTCAAAATTCTGATTCACATCTGACTTCAATTCCAGGGCTCTTCATTTCTCATATCCTCTACGCACCCAATTATTAGCACCTGTATGGAAAATCAGTAACAGTCTGAGTCCATTTTTGTTAAATCTTCTTATTGTTTCCTCATAATCCCCATGTGAGGCAGTTGAGGCAGGAGTTATGGTCTCCATTTTCTAGAAAAATAAATGGAGATTCAAAGAGGTTGTTACTTCTTTACTTAACATCACTAGTTAATGGCCAGGTCTAAGACTTAGCCTCCTTTCACTTCAGACCCTTCTTCTTTATCTCAGAGAGCCTTGGACTAGCCAGTGAAATATGAATGCAGACCAAGGGATCAGTGTTATCGGTGGCACGTTGATGGGAAAGGGCAGTGTTCGCCCAGGAGTGACAAGGAGTCTCCTTTCAATGACATCTAGATTATGTCCTTTTTAGGCATCTGTGTGTGTGGTCTGTGTGTCAAAGCTTCCTGGGAAATGTCTAAAATGTAAATTCCTAGGGTTCACTTAGACCTAGAGACTATATGGAAAGAAAACCTGGAATCTGCATTTTAACAAGATACCTAGGATATTTTGATGGAAGTTAGTGCATGAATTGGGATGGAAGAACCCTGCTTTGAGGAATTTTAAACAGTTTTGGTTTTTGGTATATAGTAAATGAGTCATAATCAGAACTGTGTCTTGTGGCAGTGTGTTATTGTGGAAAGAACATGGACTTTGGCATTAGCTAAACTTAAATTGATTCCTCATTCTGCCATTTATTAGGTGGATGAACTTAGAGAAGTTCACTGAATTCAGCCAGCTCACGTCCATCACAAGTCTGTAATGAGGATTAAATGAGATGATGTATGTAAGAGCCTGCCCCCAAGCTCTTTAATGTGACTTCCTCTCCATTTTGGTTTCTTCTAGTATTTTTTCAATAATCTATCTCACCTTCTCTACCCATAATCTCTCTGAAAAGCAGTTTCTTGGTCTCTTTTATCATCTCATTGCTATTACTTATGATCCCTGCTATAGAAAAAAAAAGGACAACTGCCCAGCAGGGTCGGGTTTTCTTTAATTGGACTGCTACATGCACAGGCCTTGTTACTCTACTTGTTCTTCAAGATCCATGGAGGAAGATGAGCAAAGCACATTTACCATGTGCCTTCTCAGAGGACGTGTACACTTGTTAATGAATTCTGAGTAATTAACAAAATGTTGTCTTAAAATGGTTTACATTAAAATGAAATTGTACTTGTGTTCCTTAAATGTCTTAGAATGTGCTGGGACTGCTGTAGGCAAGCTGTGGAAGTAGACCCTTCTCATTTTCCTGTTACCTTCCATCTCTCTGGGTTCAGTGGGCTTCAGTGTGTTCAGCAGCTACCAGCGTTCGCCTAAGCAGCATTTAGGATCTTTCCTTTCTCTTGTTATAGCTTCAAACCTGACAGCTCCTGTGTGCACCCGCCTTAGTGTCCTCTAAGGAACACAGTGGCTCACACCTGTAATCCCAGCACATTGGGAGCCCAAGGCAGGAAGATTGCTTAAGTCCGGGAGTTTGAGACCAGCCTGGGCTACATGGTAAGACCCCATCTCTACTAAAAAAGTAGCCAAACATGGTAGCATACATCCGTGGTCCTATAGCTACTCAGGAGGCTGAGGTAGGAGGATCCCTTGAGCCTGGGAGGTCGAGGCTGCAGTGAGCTATGATTGCACAACGCCTTCTAGCCTGGCCAACAGAGCAAAATCCTGTCTCAAAACCAAAAAAAAAAAAAAAAAAAAAAAAAAAAAACAGAAAACAGTCCCAACAAGGGCATTCATTGTAATCATAACTTGGAATGGTAGTTACCTGCCATTTGAAAAGAGGCTTTTCAAAAAGTAAAACAAAATGAAAGAGAACCACTGAAATTTTGTATATCTTAGCAGTTTTAGGACAATATCATGGAAGAGGGTAAAGTTCCAAAAAAAGAAAAAATTAAGAAGCAGAATAACCTTTTGAGGGAGTGCATAATCTCAAGATGGGTGAGACTTGCTCTACAAATGTATTAGTGTCTTTAATAGGCAGAAGAGCAAGATACAGGAATGGAAAGACAGGAACATTCTTATGGAAATAATGTGAAGAAATAGTCTACATCACAATTAGACTGTATATATGATCATAGATGTAAACCTATTGCTGTAAAATTATACTTTTAATTTTGCAAACTTCAATGTGTAATTTACCTGAATTTTTACCTGATAGAAAAATGATTTATTTACCATGAACAATCAAAGAAAAAACCACAAAGATAAAATACACTTATAAAACTTACTTTTCTTTCTTATAACAAAGATAATACATATTTTAGTTGAATATATAGAAAATATTTAGAAAATTTAGAATAAAAGAAGAACATAAAAAGTATAGCACCCCGCGATCATTACTGCATACATTTTCATATGTATCCATCTATTCTTTTTTTCTATCCATGTAGTCATACTCGAGGGAGTCAAAATGGAATCATAATATACATATTTTCTTTTGCTTAAAAAAATACAGCATATGCCAGTGCTTCTCAAACGGTAATGCATAAAGAAATCATTTGGGGGACTTTGTTAAAATGCAGATTCCTATTCAGTAGGTCTGGGTGGGACCTGGAATTCTGCATGTCTAACAAGTTCCTGGGAAGCACATGCTGCCAGTCACGGGAACACACTTGGAGTAGCAGGTGTGTACCCCATTACATGTCATTACTGATTCCTTACAAAGTTATCAGTATTATTTGAGACGGAGTCTTGCTCTGTCACCCAGGCTGGAGAGCACAATTTCGGCTCACTGCAACCTCTGCCTCCCCAGTTCAAGCAATTCTCTGCCTCAACCTCTCAAGTAGCTGGACTACAGGAGCATGCTACCATGCCCGGCTCATTTTTGTATTTTTAGTGGAGATGGGGTTTCACCATGTTGACCAGGCTGATCTCGAACTCCTGACCTCTAGTAATCTGCCTGCCTTAGCCTTGCAAAGTGCTGGGATTACAGGTGTGAGCCACTGTGCCTAACCTTACCAACTTATTTTTAATCGCTGCAAATCTTCCATTATACAATGTATATATCTCAACATTGTCATGTAATTGGCTAGTTAAGTTTATTCCTTTGCTCTTATTATACTATTAAAAAAACTATGATAAATATTTTTGGGGTGAGAAATCTTTACACATGTCCATTAACATTTCCTTAAGGGAATTTTCTTGAAATGGAAGTACTTCATCAGATTTATTCAGAATTTTAAAGACATTTAATACATACTGCCAACTAGTTTTTAGGGAAGAAAACAATGCAGTTTTGAAAGGTACACGTTAACCAGTTAGTTACATTACCCTGACCTGAAATTTCTTTTGGTTTGTTGTTTCCATTTCCATAATAAGCCCATTGAGTTCTCTTGTATCTTTTTTAGTATTCTATAATCGATGTTTGCTCATGAGGATGTCTGCCCCAAGCTGGCCAGACTATTAGCCTGAATGCTCAGCACAGCACTAGATGCTAAAGAAATGAGAGAAGGATGAATAGTTAAGTGGAAACATGTATCTTTCACTAGACAAATACTTCTTTAGAGCACTGCAGGGGGGGCAGTATCAATTTAATTTCTAATACATCAGACACTTTGACCACTAATTAAAATCTAAGCATGAAAAATTACTTGCTGCTTCTTATGGAAAATAAGCCACGACATCCTTTGGTGTTAAACTATTTCCTAAAACTCCCAAATCTGTGCATAGCTGGCCATAGTTTTAAAACTACGTGCACCAAAACTGGTGGGCTGTTATTATTATGCTTAAGGTTTTATTAATGGCATTATATAATAATGCTTTTGTAATTTTTTGATATAGTATAGCTCATCATATAATAGTTCTCTTATAATATTTTGCAAATCCATCCCACATGGACCTTGTTTTTTATTTATAATTGTGTTATTTTATTCATCATGATTTTTTGTATTAATTTTGTTTTTAAAAAAATCTCATTAAATGTTATTTGCACCCCTTAAATTTTGCACCCAATATGAGTGCCTGACTTGCTTTATCCTAGTTCTAGTCCTAGAAGTTAACTGTAACTTAAGATTTTTGCGCAGTAAGGTGAAAGTTATAACTTAAATTTATACAGGTAATATCAAGTAATACCACTTAATCAAATAACATTTGCTTTAATTTTTACTGGTGTATTTAATTATTTTTCTTCTAGTTGTTACTATCTAATCAAGAACCTATTCAAGTCACTGTACCTGTGGGCGTGGTATGAAATATGCTTGCTTTTTGTAGGCAACAACAGGGGACGTTTGGAGTCAGGGAGCTATTCATACCAATAATTTCCTTTATCCATTCAAAATTCTTCCTTTTGTTCAATTATGACTTCAAAAAATACCTTTTGATTGCTGTTGTGTGATAGGAACCATGACAGGTAAATGTTATGAATGAATAAAAATGAGTAAAACGTGATATTTACCTTCAAGTTGTTCCACATTTGCTAGTGGAGGGACATAGTCATATGAAGACCAAATTAAACCCGGAGTTTAAATGGGACCAGAGAGGAAAGACAGGGACACCTGGAACACAGGAAAGATGTGGCCATGCCTAAGTTGTCTCTTCCAGGAGTGGATTTTGTGCATGTGTTATACTCACCACACGCCATCACATACACCCCCACACAAACACACACAGAGATATATTCTTTAGCATTTAACCCATAACAATTTTCTTGGGAGGATTTAGATGTTTTGGCCAAAGTATATTTAATCTAGGTCAAATTTTGCAAGAGAAAACATGGAGCATATTTGTTTGAGCAGGGAAATAATCCTGTCTTGGTCTTGAAGCCCATATGGCATCATGCATAGATTGAGAATCATCATGTCTGCTGAATTGTGTTATACTGACTTCAAAGTTTATCATTGATGAGCAGCAGCTGCTGCCAGGAATAGTAAATCACATCTTGCATTTTTATAAGAAATGGTATCATGGCTTTTCTGAATAACTGATTTTTAATAGAAGGCACAAGTCATCACTACACTATATATAGGAAGGGTATAGATTTATTTATATCATTCATTTTTGGCAATTTTATTCGATTTCAAAATATTTAATTGAATGTTCACTATGTGCACATGAATAGGCTTAAGTCCCTATTTTTAAGGAGCTTAAAATCCATTTAGGAAAAGGACATTTCTGTAACTAGAGTTTAAAGCCCAATGTCGTATGTGTTGAATATAGATATAAATCACTTGGATGGGAGTGAGTGGGAGAAGGGAGCATTTGGCTCGAACTTTGTTGGTTGTGCAGGTTTTGTTTTATTTAGGTGGTAAAACACTGCAAGGCATTTGATGCCAAGAAGATAGGACGGGCAAGAAAATTATGAAGGTAAATGCCAGTTTGGGGAATTGGGAAGTAATTAAGTGTTGCTTCTCAGTGCTTCTGAACCCTGGCTGCACATTGGAATCATCCTGGGAGTCTTAAAAATACTGGTGCCCGGGTTTAACCCCCAGCTACTCTGATTTAATTGGTTTTGGTATGGCTTATGCATCAGGATTTTAAAAGGTCCCCAAATTAATTCTCATGTGCAGCCAGGGTTGAGAACTTCTGCTGCAGACTAATAATTTAGCCTGACTCTATGGGAGGTAAGGCAGAAAAAAAAATAAAAAAATAAAAAAGATAACAGAACATGCTTTTCTTGTGCTGCAAAAGAGCATAGAGAATTTAAAGGAATATTCCTATTAGTTCATGTGGAATATGTTAAGGGTCAGGGATTCTAGTTTACCTTTACAAACGAAAAAATAAGACAGTCAAAGAAGGCTTGAAACTAAGGTAACGTGACCAGTCTCTAGAACTCATCGTGAGAAAGGACAGGGTTTGAGGTTAAGGCGAGAGAACTTTGATTACAAGAGAAAGAAAATTATAACGAAAAGAGTCAGCAGTTTGGCTCTTCATGTTTGTCTTTGGCTTGAATTGGAAAGTATGGAAACTTCATCTAAAACTATTCTTTTTTTTTTTTTTTT
>NW_016812730.1:1237366-1267381 GCF_001698545.2 Rhinopithecus bieti
TTTTTTTTTTTTTTTTTCCTTTCATCAACTACCAAATATGTATATGAGAAAGGGAACACACAAAGGGAAGTGAACAAAGTAGGGTGGGTGAGCTTTACTCAGAATAGATGGAGGGAAGTACACAGCCACTGTGCTATCCTTTCTCACCTTGAATTGGTCTTGTAGGTGCAAGGCTTCCTGGATTCTTGAAAAATTACTAACTTCAAAAAATTACTAACTTCTCACCATTCAGGTCTTCTTAATTCTGCCTCAGCAGTGACTCCTACATTCTGTCAGATGATAGCCTTCTTTAGGAAATAAAATGAAACCTCCTCATCTAAAACTTGGATAAATATGCTGGGTGCAGTGACTCATGCCTGTAATTCCAGCACTTTGGGAGGCTGAGGCGGGCGGATCACTTGAGGTCAGACCTCAAGTTCGAGACCAGCCTGGCCAATATGGTGAAACCCTGTCTCTACTAAAAATAAAAAAAATTAGCTGGGCGTGGTGACACATACCTGTAATCCCAGCTACTCAGGAGGCTGAGGCAGGAGAATGGCTTGAACCCCAGAAGTGGAGGTTGCGGTGAGCCGAGATTGCTTCATTGCACTCCAGTCTGGGTGTCACAGTAAGACTCCATATCAACAACAAACAAACAAACAAACAAAACAACAACAACTTGGATAAATAAAATTGCCCACAGGAGAATCTTCTTCTTCGAAAAATATGTATACTTCCAAGCCAGTGTTTCTCAACTTTTGCAATTATTCTAACACTCAGACATGCTTCGATTATGACATGCCCACCAATTCCCCACTGCAGTTACAATTCTTCACCCTCTACTGTGGGCTGTTTAATGGCTCCAATGGTTATAATTGTTTTATTTTTATTGCCTAGCACAGTGCCACACATATATTCAATAAATGTAACACTTTTACTTCTAGGTTCCAAACAAGACCTTGTTTCCGTGGACTTATAGTACCTAAATAAAGGACAAACTCTTGTAACATTTAATTTTCATTAATTTTCTATCTTTCCATATTCCATAGTGTCCTCCCACTTCATTCTGGTTTTCACCATAAAAGAAGATTTAGTTTATAACAGTTTTTTTTTGTGTGTGTGGTAGTAAATGTCTGATATTTTTTCCATTCATTGTTACATTTCGTGAACTGGCTCTTGCAGGAATATCAGCATCAACTCACTGATCTGCATCTGAAACATTCCATGATGGACTGTCACTCAAGGGAACCATTATATTTCCACATGTAGAGAAGTCCCTTTGCCAATCACAATAAAATGATACAACAACCATGACACAGAAAGAATGAGCGTGCATCTACCAGCTCTTATCTTACTGCTTCTCTTTAGTTCCTACTCAGTACTTCCTTTCTAAAGAGACAGCTTCCTAATTTCCCTGCCTCCTAATGTATCCACTATCTTCTCTCTCCATTTCCGTCAAATACATAACTGCCAGATACATTTTTCTTAAATATAGGTATGATAGTCATTTTCTTACTCAAATCTTTCAGTGGATCTCTATTTCTAACTCAAATGTGTCCTTCTGAGTTGGATATTTGTAAAGAACTTCACACTCTGGCCTAGCTTTCCCTTCCCGACGCCTGTCCTGCTCACCTTTACATGAGGCTCCAGCCTATTGTGCCTATTTGGTGCCCTTTCAATGCAGCACATTCTTTCCTACCACATTGTCTTTGTCTTGGCTGTTTCCTTCCTATGAAATGTCTGGATTCCCATCAATAGAACATTAATTCATCCTCAAGGTCAGTTCAAAATCAGTTCCTTCATGAAGAATTCCCCAATTCCTGTAAATAAACATGATCTCTCCCTTCCTAATCTCTCCTGAGATCAGGAAATCTCAGTTCTGAGAAATAGAACTGTCTTTCTGTTTCTCTCAGAATCCTCCGCTTGGCTTGTTTTATAAATATCTGTAGCCTACAGTATTTCCTGAGATGATAAAGGACTTGAGGAAATGGTAGGTACATTTGGTACCTACCTTGAGGAAATGGTAGCAACACAGTAGGCATGCCTCAAGTATTTGAGACATGTTTCCTTAAAGTGTAGTGAAAGATTAGGGCCTAGAGGCATATGCTATATATTTTACATTTGAAATATTAAAAAGGAAGCCTAATGGGAAGGCAAAGAAATTATCTAATATAGGGCTTTGTATTCCCATAATTTTGAACTCTAAAATCACTATATATTTTTCCTTGCACCAGCCTTCACCTCCCCAACCCCATATACACACTCACACATGTACACACGGGTATAGAGGGGACTTTTGCTCTGCATAAAAGATAAGCAGGTTAACTCACTATGATTATTCCGAATTAGATAGAAATATGTAACACCCTTGACATGAAAACAGTCTTTGGTGAAGAAGAAAAGCTTCATTAACAGTTCTTTAAATGCTACTTTGGAAAGGAAATATAAAACAGTGTGATTATATATTTAAGAAGAAAACTATAATGTATTTCAGCTCTACCTGGTAAAATGTGGAATAAAAAGTAATCTGGACATACCAAAAAAAAAATGTCCAAACAGCTTCTGTTCAGTACATGCCAAAACTGTGAACATTTGAACATTTAGTGACATCTGGGTAAAAGAGTCAGCCGGAAAACAATCTGTTTTGTGACACATTTTGAGATGAATTCAAAGAGCAACTTTTAAGGACAAAAAAGTAAATTAGTGTTTTATGTTGGGGAGAATATTTTATTCTTCCTTTTGCAGGGCTGCAACTCAGTAACCACATCCCCTATAATGCTGGCACTTACGTCTCATAAATGCTCCGTAGGTTTAGTGACATGGCTCATCTGGGATCTCACCTAGGCAACTAACATTACCACTTCTAGTTTTTGCTTTCGATGATAGACCTAGTAAAATTTGGATGTCCCTGATATGTAATGGTAACAACTGAAAACGCCATTCTAATATTTTCTGTAGCAAAGAATGAAAGAGCTAAACGGGCTTTCTTTGTTAAGTCAGCCTAGGTAACTCAAACATTCTCCTTTCCAGCTTTTTGTTGATCTTATTGTGATTAAAACACCATCAAATGAAAAGCTGAATTTACTGTTGAAACTTAAAGTTTCTTATGCACAGTCCAGCTATTGCATTACCAAAAGATGCCAAAGGAAAATGAAATGTTCTCTCTACGTGCAGATTGAATTTAAAAATTAATCTTACTTTTTAAATGCCTGGCACATTAGCCTATACATACTTTTAAACTGTGTTCCGTTTTCTACTGTGTTCCATAGCTCCACTCTGACTGCTATGATTCAAGTCCTGGAATGGAAAGGATTACTTTCTTCTGGATGTATCCCTGCCTAATCCCTCACCCTCTTCAAATTCACTCTCCACCCTGAGGCCACAGAGATGTTTCAAAAAGTACATTATATCATGTCATCTGTTGAAATTCTGAGGTTTCTCTTTGTCAGGCCATCTAAGGCTTGTGAAGGCCTGGCTTTGCCTTAGTTCTTACCATTTTGCCTCTTGCAGCCCTGGCCCCAGTACATACAGTCAGGCTAGACTGCGTCCTGTGCCCTGACCTATGATACTATGCTGGGCTTTCATTTCCTCTCTCGAATGTTCTTGTTTTCTGCTCCCAGGCTGTTTCCTACTCAACCTCTCATTCTCAGTTCAGCCCTCACCACTGTAGAGATGCTTCCTTGGCCCCCTCTCACATGCCCACAGCCTCTTGTGATTCTTCTTTCATAGAACTTGCCCCACTATACTGTGGAAGTGACTTTCTGCCTCTCCATCTAGGCAGTCAGCTCCATGAGGATCACTTGCTATGTCTTTTTTTGATCTTTCTTTCAATATTTCCTAGAACAGGACCATGAACTGGGGAGGTGTTGATTATGTCTTTGTTAAAATAACATCCAATCTATATTGCTTAAAAGTAGCTCACATATTTTACACCCCTATTCATTTCTCTTTTAAATTAATTATCCCTTTTCTGTACCTGCTTCAAAACAAATAATACAGTACCCAAAGCCTTTCAACAGGCTTGAGCACAAGACCATAAACAAATCGGTTTAGCTCACTAAACACTGTTCATTTTCTAAATACACAGCAGATATTTCTGATTTCAGTAGCTATTCTGATTGGTTCATTTTAGTTGTTATGTTTGACTAAATTGATTAGAGGAAACCACACTCCATGAAGGGGTGATCAGAGAAATTGGTGCTTGTTAGTCTCTGATGAAAAATGGACCAGCCTATTTAGCATATCATCTAAAGCTACCTTAGGATTTTTTCCGAAAATTGTTCTGCAGCTGAGTCTGCAGTCAGGGTCCACAGCGTACAGAGGAAGTCACATACTTGGAGGCGGTGCTCTAAAGAAGTGTTACTGATGGTGATGAAAATGTGCACTGAAAGAGAGCAATGAAGCAGGAGCTGTTTGACCCATTGCATGAACTGCACTACATGTTAGATTTCCCTTGTGTACACTCCTCACTGCATTCACCATCTATTCCCACACTCCAGGACAAAACAGACACACAAACACACACATTCTGGCAAGATTTAGGTAGGAAGTAATCCAGCCAGGAGAGATAGACACAGTGAGATCTAGAGATTCTATTTTTATAGAGGTCTTGTAACTTGCAGTCAGAAATGGTGTCAGGGAAAGTGGCGATTGCTGTTTGACTGGGTGAGTCTGTCATTAATTAGTAAGAAAAGCACTGTTGGTATTTTGAACAAAAGTTGTTATTATAATTAGGACAGTTGCCTCATTTGTAAGGAAATTCAAACTGTAATTTTTGGCAATGATTTAAGGTTAACAGGTGAAGAAGCTATGCTCCTTCAATTAAAGAAAAGATAACTAAGGATTTATGTGTGTTACTATATATGTCTTTCCCGTTAGAGTCTAAATTCCTTGAAGGCAGATATGAAAGTACAACTACTGCAATGATGGTGACCAAAATTCCATGCCTCTTGTACATGACTATGTCTAGACTGGGGCATTTCTTATCATAGAAAAGTATGAACCTGGCTCAAATATTGTTTTATTTTTACTTGAAGCACAATCTCTTTTGGAGTGGATCTGTTTAGATTATTTCTTTTTTTTTTTTTTTTTTTTTTTTTTTTTTTTTTTTTTGAGACGGAGTCTCACTCTGTCCCCCCGGCTGGAGTGCAGTGGCTGGATCTCAGCTCACTGCAAGCTCCGCCTCCCGGGTTCACGCCATTCTCCTGCCTCAGCCTCCCGAGTAGCTGGGACTACAGGTGCCCGCCACCTCGCCCAGCTAGTTTTTTGTATTTTTTAGTAGAGACGGGGTTTCACAGTGTTAGCCAGGATGGTCTCGATCTCCTGACTTCGTGATCCGCCCGTCTCGGCCTCCCAAAGTGCTGGGTTTACAGGCTTGAGCCACTGCGCCCGGCCTGTTTGGATTATTTCTAAGGGTTTTTTTGAAGAGTCGTAAAGGACACACTTGAAGGCTATCTGATCTTTCCTTGACATGGGCAGAATTATGGGGAGCATTTGATGAATGGAGCACCCAGCTAAGTCAGCAGCTATGGGCAGTGGAAAAGAATGATGGATGTGAGCTGGGCTGGGAGGCAGGGAATGGGAAGCAGTCAGAGGAGAGAGGGGCTTTCTTATGCCTTATTTCACCAAATCCTCACAAGAAACTTGCAATGGAAATTGTATTGTTCTCTTTTATATGTGAAAAAACGGAGGCTCCTGGAGATTGAGAGACCTGTTTGCATAGGCAATGCATGGAAGAGGCA
This sequence comes from Rhinopithecus bieti, assembly GCF_001698545.2. Lineage (NCBI taxonomy): Eukaryota > Metazoa > Chordata > Mammalia > Primates > Cercopithecidae > Rhinopithecus > Rhinopithecus bieti. Next base: position 1,243,087 of record NW_016812730.1, read on the forward strand.
GGGTTTAAATCCAGGTAGTTTGAAGCAGTGCTCTTCTTTACATACTACAACACATGGCCTTACCCACAGCAGACTTGGAAGTCATTGTTCTTGAGTTTTCTTCGGCTTTGACACGGTGTGGCCTTGGGCAAATCACTTAGTCTCTCAGGATTTGTTTCCTCAGCTCCCAGCACAACAATGCCTTCCCTGTGTTCATTACAGCAGTGTTGCAGTGGCCTAACAAAATAGCGCAAGTCAGAAATCACTTTGTATTTGTAAATTGCAAAACACAAAATGAATATAAAGGGTTATTATTATACTTATGGCCCTCAGCCTGCACCTGAAGAAAGAGCAAAGCACTTTGAGAGACACTGGTAGTATGGAGTATGAACTTGCATTTGCAATTTCATAAAGACTTTTTTTTTTTCCTGCTGCAAGGGTCTATTAATTATAACTGCCAGTCTTCAGTGCACTGCTTATCTTACGTACAATTAATTATTCCATAAATCAAATAAGCGAGTTGTTGGCAAATGACATTTACAATCTTTGAGCTGACAGCAAAATACATTATGAACCATACATATCTCAGGCCAACTTTTCTTTTCTAGACATTTTGGTGCTGCTACCCAGGAAGAGATTATAACTCTGAAAAAACACTTGTGCTTGCTGGTGATAGCAGAACATGTTCAGCCCTCTCAGCAACTGAGGGAGCAGTCCTTTAAGTTCTGATCTCAGGTCAGCAGGCTCATTTGACAAGACCAAAGTGGGATAATGGAGACATCATCAAAGTCATTAGTCAGGCCTGCTAACATCCTTTGTTCTGAGAACTCTGGTCTCTGAATACTACTTTTCTGATCTTATGTGATCCTAATTCCTGTCTTTGCTAGCAGCAACTGGAATAGTGCCTGGCACATAGTAGATACTCATCAAATGTCTACCTCAAACTCCAGTCTTTGACTATTTACTTTCTATTTCCTCCGCACTGTTGACTGATTGTTTCTTCTCCTGAATGTCACTTGATTAATCTCTATGGTCTAATACTGTGTGCAGACCCTGCTGTATTCTCCTGGTTGAGCCTTAGCCTAAGGCCTTGGTTATCTTATTGGCTTCCAGTCAGCTCACAACTGACCAGTTATAGTTTTGTACATATTCCTGGCCCTCCACTGCTCTCTACCCTCCTGTGAAAGCATTGGCCTACTCAGGGAGAAGGGCGACCCTTTGCATAGCAATTTTGACAGAATACAGTCACTCTTGGTGGCTTGATTTAATGTATTTTAACATCATCCACAAAATATCTTTTTCCATTTTACAAAAGGGTTACACTTCTTAAGGAAATTTGCAATGTAATCTACTCATGACCTAAAGAGATATAAGTAGTTTTCAGTTATTTAACTTAGTAAATTGTTTGTATATTGGTAGATTATAAGATATCTCTTCCAGTCTTTTACCATTCTATTATCCCTTGCTCTTTTTTCTCTACACACTATGCCAATTACAATGGAAATATCAATTTATTTTAACTTACCAATGTTTCTTTAAAACAGCAAACTGCTCTGTAGGTCCAGGCATACCAGCATAAAAGGCCATACCATCACAATCTGTCATGAAATATGTACTATATTCTATTGATTCTAACATGCACATCTTTTAACATGTTAATATCTCTAAAATTGGCTGCATTTTACAAATGAAGGCATCTTAGTACTATTTCAGGACTGAATGGACAGTAATTTTTATCTCTTAGGACTATATAAAATGGTGGCATATTGTGCAACCAAGGTACCTTAGAATTGATGAAAATTAGTCTAAAGCTAATCATAGCTAAAAGTTTTAATTCATGTTTGGCAGATATTGTATGGTGTCTCATTCAATCTCCTTCCATTCTCCTTTTGCTGTGCTTTCCTACACAATAGTTCCAGTGGTGGTATCAAAGTAGTGACTTTGTGTTGCTTTAGAAAAAATTCCTGGAGTCCCAGCCCATAATCAACTCTTCTAGCCTTTCCAGCAAGTTCATAAACACTGAATTCCCTGTATTGAATCCCTTGCTGCTTAAAATACCTAGAGTAGTTTTGGTTTTCTTTACTGGTGTATTTGACAATTACATCAGATTATTATATGTACCCTAACACAAATAAGTCTATCAGAGAAATAAGAGGCCCTTTACCTGTTTTCTTTAAATGAAATGTGGCTATTTATTTATTTATTTATTTTGAGATGGAGTCTTGCTCTCTAGCCAGGTTGGCGTGCAGTGGTGCGATTTTGCCTCACTGCAATCCCTGCTTCCCAGGTTCAAGTGATTCTCCTGCCTCAGCCTCCCAAGTAGCTGGAACTACAGGCATGCGCCACTACGCTCAGCTAATTGTTTTGTATTTTTAGTAGAGATGGGGTTTCACCTTGTTGGCCAGGATGGTCTCAATCTCTTGACTTCATGATCCACCCGCCTCCGCCTCCCAAAGTGTGACAAACAAGCATCAAGATTTGTCATCATGATTACAGTAAATGCAATGCAAAAAATTGCCTCCAGAAAAACAACAGTACTTAGAATTTCTATAACCTCATCATATGACCATAAAAATAAACATTATTGTTTTAATAATATCTTTAAGTTCTTTAAGGCCAAGAAGAATAAGCAAACAAATAAGTGGACACATAAATAAATCACTGTTAATTTATGAAAAGAGAATTCACAAAATACTTTCACATTTATCTCTCCATTTGTCACTTGGAAAACTGAAGTTTGAAGAAAAAGCAAAACAAAACACTCTATGGGATATCAACATGAACCATCTTTCTGACCTTAAATAAGTCATTTCATTTTGCTGTGACTCAGATCCTTTTTCTATAAAATATGGAAAATAAGACCTGTCAATTGCCTGGATTTCAAAGATATTGTCAAGAAAAATATTACATAATGCCCTTGCATATACTTGAGAAAGAACTTCTAAATTTTGGATATTATTAAACTTGGATTGTGTACTTTTAGTATTATTATTAATACTTCATAAAGTGTCACAAAAATTTGAAATTAACCATATGTAGGAGATTGATCTAATAGAACACATCTACCTCATTTTCTTTCTCAAAACTATAGTTTCAATCTGCACTGTGAAAGAGCTCTGTCCATTGATGTGATAATGAAATACATTCCAAGGTTAAACCAGGACTTCTCTGAAAGCCATTAGGGATCAGCTCGATGCTAAAAATAATTCACTAATAAATGTTCCTCATTTTAAGTTCCCTTCTCAGAAATAATTAAAGGGTACATCTCAGAGACCAGTAATTTTCAGGCTAACTGCCACTTTTTAATCTAAGTTTTTTCTTCTTCTTTTTTTATTTTTTTTTTGTTTAAATTTATGATACTTAAGCCACACATCAACATATTCAGTGAAAACACTCCTTTAGGATATGTCAGTTATGCTGAACAAAGAGAGAAGAATTAATTACATATCTTTGCCTAAGAATAAGATTTTCATTTCTATTAATTCTCATGTATAAAATCAAACAGATGCCTCCTGCAAGCATCTTTTGTATGATTTTTCATTGGTTTAAGCAGAGTTAGATGTCAGAGTTCATTTTGATATAAAAAAATTAAGTTTTAGGATTTGACAAATGTATTTCTTTCAATATGCAGCTATGGAAGACACTTAAATACACGAGCTATTATATCTATTTTAAGTAGCAATAATAGAAACTTCAAAATAATTACATTTCTATAGCTAATGCTTAAAGATAGTTTAATGTGGTGGTTGGATGTACAAACTCCGGAGATGACTGCATGAATTCAAATTCTGTATTTCTCTATTTGAAAAGGAGACAATGCACAATATTTGCTTTTCAAGCATTTTTCATCATACAGCATAAGCATTAAATAAATTAATACATTTAACAACTGTCTTTTTTTTTTTTTTTTTTTCTTTTTGAGTACAGGGTCTATCACCCTGTTGGAGTGCAGCAGTGTAAATCATGCTTACTGCTCCCATGAATTTCTGGGCTCAAACAATCCTCCCACCTCAGCTCTCCCTATGGCTGCGGATTTAAAAGTGTGATCACACGCCTCATCATAATGTTCTTAACAAGAGCACCCTATTTCATGTAAGTGCTCCAATAACTGCTTACCACGTTACTGTGACAATGATACAAGTCTATCTCACTTTTTTCGTCCACCAGGGGTCTATTCATATTTAGAAACTTGCTGTCCTGATATGTTCTAGACCAAATAAAAATGTTTTCTTATACTTCACACATAATACATATATTAAATAGCAGGAAATAAAAACAAGTAGGGAAATAATCACAAATAGTGAACTCAGGGGATGGGTCCTTGTCTTTAATTTTCAAATAGTGCCATGATTTTCTATATAATTAGAGTACATGGAAAGAGAACCAAACAAATCTAGAACATCTCTAACTCTATCATCACAAGCAAAACATATTTGAAAACATTCAACAGTTGATTGTATTCTCAGCCTTTCCTGCAATGCGTTACTAATTGCCCACACTTGGGGAGGAAGCATTTGCCCCCCAAAATGTGTCTGTTAAACTTTAGTTTTCTAGGCTGGCTCAGTGGAAAATAAAAATGGAGTACCATAGTCAAATAAGCTTAAATAAATGAGAACAATTGCACACTATATTCTTTCCATTAAATGTATCACATTGTTCATTAGCATATATAGTCTTAAAATAGAAACCATTGAATTATGTCTCTAACCAAACTTTTCCAAACATATTTGCATTGTAAGGATCAAATTTGTCCTTCATTGCTGGCAATATCTACGAACTTGATGATTCAAAGGATGTACATCTGAAAATTGGACAGCATAAAAAATAAAACAAAGGTCCCTAATTATGCATATTTATGCAAAATTATACCAGCTAAATATCAAACTATCGTTTTCATTTATTCAGACTTTCTGATGGCACTTGATATGGGATTATATTAAAATTCCATGCGAGCAAAAGTGACATCAGTACCAATGCGTGAATTGGAGTTTCCTACCATAATCTCCACATAGTGCACTGATTTTGACAATCACTGATGCGGATGACAATAATTTGCCAGAATCTAGGAGTTAAAGGAAAAGGTGGCGCCGGGGCGCGGGTTGCTCAAGCTGTAATCCAGCTCACGTTTTGGAGCGAGACGGCGGATCACGAAAACGTCAGGAGATTCGAGACCATCCGGCTAAACATGGTGAAACCCCGATCTCTACTAAAAATACAAAAAAAAAAAACTAGCCGGGGCGTCAGGTGCGGCGCGCCTGTAGTCCCAGCTGCTCGGGAGGCTGAAGGCAGGAGAATGGCTGGCCGAACCCGGGAGGTCGGAGCTATGCAGTGAGCTGAGAATCGGCCACTGCCCCACTCCAGCCTGGGCGACAGAGCGGAGACTCCGTCTCAAAAAAAAAAAAAAAAAAAAAAAAAAAAAAAAAAAAAATGGAAAAGGTAACAGCACACTGTTGGAGAAAAATATCTGAGAGTAGATACATTCAAGAGAGTATGAAGAACAATTACATGCATCACCTCACCCCCAGGGTCCACTTCTTAGTGCCCAGATAGACTCCTTTCAGTGGGCAGTTCCTCCCATGGGGAAAAGGAGAGTATAATGAGTGAGTACCCAGGTTTTCCAGCTGTGTGAGGCACATCCCAAGAAGCCCATCTTTCTTTCACTCAACTTAGAATATTGAACTAAGTGGCTGGGACAGGGCAGTAGCAGGAAAGAAAGGAGAGGACTCACAGCAACCAGGACTTGAAACTCAGTACAGGGTACATATCCTTTGAAGCATTTCACAGAGCCCATCAGGAGGCCCACCCATGAACCACTTGGGACACCATGTCTGTAGCATCTCCCCACAACTGGCCCATAGGCACCCCCAATGTTTTGTACATATTCCCCTTCCCTTTCCCCTATAGTCAGTTGCCTGCACATGCACTCCAGATGGTGAGTGTGAGCCTTTACATATAGCTTTTGAGTACATGCAGTCAGCAGGCTCAACTTTGAAGGATTGGGAGGCATACAAAATTGAGCATTTCAGGACACTGTCCCAGAGGAAACAAACAGAAGGCTTTCAGGACCCAGTTTGGTTTTGTGGATTTAAGAGAAGATACACAATCATCAGAATTTCTTCTCCACCCATCCAAGAAGTATAGATTGGGTGAATCCATAGAAAAGATCTGAGAGAAACTCAGATTCCCTAACCAGGCTGACTGTTGAATATATTTCTCTCAAATCTGGTCAGTAAAGACCAGAGAAAGTGACTCCTTCAAATGTGAAGATAGCAGTGCAAGACTTTGAGGAACATGAAAAATCAAGGACACCTGGCACCACCAAAAGAACGTAATTTTCTGGTACCCAACCACAAAGAAATGGAGATACACAAATTGTCTGACAAAGAATTCAAAACAATTGTTTTAAGGAAGTCAGTAAGCTACAAGAGAACACAGAGAACTTAATGATATTAAGAAAGCAACACATGAACAAAATAAGAAGTTCAACAAAAAGATAGAAATTATTAAAAACAACAACCATGATTTTGGAGCTGAGAATACAATGAATGAAATGGAGAACACAATAGAGTTTTAATAGCAGACTTGATCAAGCAGAAGAAAGGGTCTATCAACTCAAAGACTAGTCATTTGAAATTATTCAGTAAACGAAGAAATAAAAGGAATGAAAATGCTTATGAGATTGATGCAACACCATGAAGAGTAGTCATATATGCACTATGGTAGTCTCAGAAAAAGAAAGAGATAAAGGGGAAGAAAACTAGCTTAAAGAACTAGATCAGTCTCCCCTTATCTTTAGTTTTGCTTTCCTTGGTTTCAGGTACGGTACAATGATATGTTTTAAGAGAGACAGTGAAAGAGAGCATGCAAATATTGACATAATTTTTATTACAGTATATTGTCATAATTTTTCTGTTTTATTATTAGTTATTGTTATTCTCTTACTGTGCCTAATTTATAAATTAAACTTGATCATAGCAATAGTGGTGGTGGCTTGTCTGGAGTGGCCACTGCCATGATGACAGCTGCAGCAGGGGAGGTGTAGCTGGGGCTGTGTGCTCCGCAGAGCCAGTGGGGTCCAGGAACAGGTGATCCTAGTGGGAGCCCTATGTGCTACTAAGTTGCTGGGGTGGGACCCTGTGCTCCCAGGCATAGCTGCAGCTATCCAGTCATGGCTCCAGACCCAGGCATCCCTGTGCTCTAGGGGCCCTGGAAGTCCCCTGCCCTTATAGGCTTGAAAGGGTCTGCTCCTGTTCCCTGGTCTCTTTCTACTGCTGGTACCTGCTCCATGGCAGAGCAAAGTTGTGGATGTGTTGTGATAGCTGAGCCTGGGAACGGTTGAGACCTGGTCAGGTGTGTATGGTCAGGGCGGTTCTGATATACCAGCCTCCCTACTGCCTTGGCCCCCTCTGGAAACTGCTTCTGAGGCTGAAACTTTGGATGCTAATGAGGAAGGATGGTGGGGGAGACCAGGAGGTCTGAGGACATCTAGGTGTGGGCCTGTGGACACCCCTTAGTGTGGATAGCCTGGGTGCTGTGGAAGGCATGTTGATGGCAGTGAAGCAGACACATTCCTAGGTGGGAACGGGTGGGTCCCTGGTGAAACCTCACCTTCAAGCCAGGAACATCTTGAAGCATGGGGGACTGGCTGCCAGTTCTGATTGCAGTCTGTGATCTGGAGTGCAAACTTCATTGATGCCTTTCAGCCAATTGGATGGTGCTTTTTCCAGACCCACAAATGACTGGCCAAGGACCAAGCAGTATGCACTTCCTCCATTCTGAGCCCATGAAAACCCCAGACTCAGTCAGACTCAGACACTCATCAGGATGACACGCCAGCAGATAGGACTTACCCACTTTGGGTATGTACTCTGTTGAGAGCTGTCTGTCACTCAGTAAAGCTCCTTTCTGCCTTGTTCACTCTCCAGTTATTCACATAACCTCATTCTTCCTGGATGTGGGACAAGAACTCAGGACCTGCTGAATGGAGGGAGGGAAAGGAGTTGTAACATTTTCCTGGCCAGGTCGCCAAGCTGCAGGTGGTGACATACTCCTGGACTATGGGAGTGAAGAATGGTGACCCTTCTGGGGGCCCAGACCTTGACATTCTCCAAGCCAGAGCTGCTGTAACACTATAACTCTCCTGCCCTCTGTTGGTGCTGGGTGGCCACCCCGTGCAACAGGAAGCAGCAGCAGGCCTGGGCCAGACCAGGAGCTGGAGGCCTGAGTGGGGTGGTGAAACTGAAAGGGCTATAACACAAACCAACCAAAACACGCCCCACTCACTTGCTGCACTGTGGGTGAGGAGAAGGAGAAAAGAGCTGCAGCCCTTCTAGGAAGCCAGATCTTGGGGTTCCCTGAACTAGGGCTGTGACATGCTGTAACCCCTTCTTTAGGATTCTGCACTTCCTGGCATCTCTGAGATTTTGGATACCACTATGTTCCCCTTGTCCAGATTCTGGTGTCTGCAGCAGAAGCCACTTGTTAAACATCTGGTCCAGCTGCAGCTTCACATGGATGCAGTGCCTGTGCCAGTGCCTGGAGCTGCCCAACCCACCAGGGTTGGTATGCCTGGCCGTGTGCAGTGCCAGATCCCATACTACCTCACTCACACACACCTCACTGCTCCACGCCTGGCTAACCCTTGGCAGGAGTGAGATCCAGGCCGGTAGCATGAGCCAAGTACAACCTACGAGGCTGAGTGGACAGAACAAGCTCAGGGGGTATGCACAAAACTCAAGCAGAAGCACTGCTAGCCACAGAGGTTTCTGGCTGGCAAAGTAAAACCCTAAGGATCCTGTGACAATAGGTACATATGTATAGGCAGAAACATAGTATATATAGGTTTTGGTACTATCCATGATTTCAGGCAGCCATCAGGGGGCTTGGAATATGTCCCTACAGATAAGGGAGGAGGATTTTAATAGCTGAAAACTTCTCCAATCTTGGGGAAGATGGGACATTCAGGTACATGAGGCTCAAATGTACCCAAATAGATTTGACTTAAAGAGGACTTCACTGAGACACATTATAATCAAATTGTCAAACATCAAAAATAATTTTGAAAGCAGCAAGATAAAAGAAACTCATCACATACAAGAAAATCCCATTAGGCTATCAGATTTCTAAGCATGAATCCTGCAGGCCAGGAGAGAGTGAGATGACATATTTCAAGTGCTGAAAGAAAAAAGAATTGTCAACCAAGAATACTTGACCTTGCAAAACTATCTTGCAGAAATGAAAGAGAGATAAAGACTTTGCCAGATAAAGAAAATATGAGGAATTTTATCAGCACCCGATATAAAATTATAAAAAATGCTAGAAGGAGTTCTTCAAACAGAAAAGTAAGGATGCTAATTAGCAATATGAAAACATATGAAAATGTAAAACTCACTGGTAAAGGTAGCATATATTGTCAAGTTCAGAATATTCTGATACTGTAATGGTGGTGTATAAACCACTTTTCCTCTAGGATAGAGGTGAAAAGACAAAATTATTAAAAATAATCACTATGGGCCGGTGCAGTGGCTCATGCCTGTAATCCCAGCACTTTGGGAGGCCAAGGCAGATGGATCTCGAGGTCAGGAGATTGAGACCATCCTGGCTAACATGGTGAAACCCAGTCTCTACTAAAAAAAACACAAAAACTTAGCCGCGTGTGGTGGCAGGTGCCTGTAATCCCAGCTACTCGGGAGGCTGAGGCAGGACAATGGCGTGAACCTGGGAAGCAGAACTTGCAGTAAGCCAAGATGGCGCCACTGCACCTCCAGCCTGGGTGGCAGAGTGAGACTCCATCTCAAAATAATAATAATAATAATAATAATAATAATAATAATAGTAGTAGTAGTAATCACTATGTGCCGGCGCAGTGGCTCACGCCTGTAATCCCAGCACTTTGGGAGGCTGAGGCAGGTGAATCATGAGTTCAGAAGCTTGAGACCAGTCTGGTCAACATAATGAAACCCTGTCTCTCTTAAAAATACAAAAAAAAAAAAAAAAAAAATAGCTGAATGCGATGGTGTGTTGCTGTAATCCCAGCTACTTGGGAGGCTGAGGCAGGAGACTGGCATGAACCCAGGAGGCAGAGGTTGCAGTGAGCCGAGATCATACCATTGCACTCCATCCTGGGCAACAGTGCAGGACTCCATCTCAAAAACAAAAACAAAAAATCACTATAATTATTTGTTAACGGATATACAATATAAAAAAAGTAAATTATGATATCTAAAGCTTAAACTGTGGAATAGGGGAGTAAGCATGCAAAGTGTATGCAACTGAAGTTGAAATCAGTTTAAAATAGACTGTTAAAAATATAAGATGTTTTCTGTAAGCCCCATGGTAGCCACAAAGTAAAAGATAATAAATAAAGATAATAAATTAAAGCATACCACTGCAGAAAATCATGAAATTACAAAGGAAGAACAAGACAGGAAAAAGGAACAAAAGAACTACAAAAGAGAAAACAATTACCAAAGTGGCAATAATAAATCCTGATGTATCAATAATTACTTTATAAATGAACTAAATTTGGTCATCAAAAGACCTACAATGGCTAAATGGATAAAAACAAGCAAGAAAGATTCAGCAATATGATGTCTACAAGAGACTTATTTTAGCTTTAAGGACACATATAAGCTAAAAGTGAAGAGATGGAAAAAATACATTCCATGCAAGTGGAAACCAAAAAAGAGCAGGATGAGTATCTGCCATTTATATAACATACAATAGGTTTTAAGTCAAAAACTGTACAAAGAGACAAAGATATTTATAATATAATACATAATATCTCTATAAATTTGTAATCACATATAATGCACATGTTATATAATGTATATCCTTATATCTAATATATATCCTTATATCTTTATATTATTATATATGCCATATGTAGCTGTAAATATATGATATATAATTATAAATATCTTTGTCTCTTTTGCAGTTTTGACTTAAAGTCCATTTTATCTTATGTAAATAACAGATATGTTTATCTTATATATTTATATAATGAGAAAGGGGTTAATTCATGAAAAGGATATAACAATTATAAATATATAGGCACCTAACATCACAACACCTAAGTATATCAATCAAATATTAACTAGTCTGAAGGGATAAATAGATAAAACAATAATAGTATTTCAAGATAATATGCATGGTAGACCACATATAATCTATTGAAATTGTAAAAAATAAAAACACAAGTGGACTTCCTCATAGTTACACATTAGTGAAAAGAAAGTTCTATTTACCACTCTTGCACATTTGGTGGATATTCTCAATGTCCTACACTATACTAGGTCTTAAAGAAGTGTAAGACTTGCACATGTATCTTGAAAGAGTAGATCATTGCCAATCATAGAAAGAGAGAGGAGTAGAAAATTCCAGGCATGGATAAAGGTGCAGAGGTGCAAATATATATACACTACTCAATAATAGGTAAGGGAGTAATGGCAACAAACGTTAAGGAACGTTGTCTACAATATTGCGAAGGGTCACAAAAGTCATGTGTAGTAACATGATGGTTAACTGTCTATAGCAAAGCTTTGAGTAAAATTTAAATTATATGCAGCCCAGGTATTGAAATTTGACTGACAACCAATATAAATGAATTCATATGTTTATGAAAATTCTTCTTTATTTCTTTTAACAATGACCTAGTAGATTCAGAATAAAATTTTCAGTGCTTTTCAAGATAATTTTGTTACTATTTGAAATAAATAGTTCTAAATATTAAAAGACAACCTGAATTTTGCAATGTTCTTTCTAAATTTATAAGCATGAAATTTTCATATTGCAGAGATATTTGGGGAAAAAATATTTGTTGTTTATATATATTCACCCAGAATCTACACAATTATAAATTTCCTTAAGTTTCTGACAGCAAAAAAGAAAATGAATAACTACAGAGAATCACAATTGGAACATATTCAAGAGGTGGAGAATCTATTTAAAACTGACAACTCAACAGATGTAGTCTAGTCAATGGTTATATTTGCATAAGCATGAAAGCCAAACAAACATGTCTGAAATCTCATTGGTAAAATACTTCATGATTTTAAAAATTTGGGGGGGAGGGGTTGGCAGAACTCCTTTTTAGATTTGTTGCATCCCCTCAACAGAAGAACTGACTGCCAAGGAAATCCAAAACACATCCATGAAAGCAGAAAATTATAACGTGACAATTCTTCACATTGAATTGAAATGGATTCACCCTAAAAGCAGAGCCAAATATCAGCCATTGTCATGGGCCCCCAGGAGGACTGAGTCTGGTGATGCAAGAATACCAGAATGCAAATGTGGTGCAGTGACAGCAATAACACATGTGTGCACCTTGAAGCCAGAGGGATGGAAACCCCAGCCAATGCCTCTTTCTCTTTTCGGTCATTTAAATTCCAATCTTGATCAATAAGCAATCCAGGAGGCAATGAAAGTGGAAGGAATACATATTCCTCCTCCCACAAATCTTAAACATTAATAGCAGCAGGGTTCTTGTTTCACAGAAAAGCATGATTGTAAGGTTTTGGCCCCTACTTAAGAAAAATTCTCAAGATACCAATGAAAGTACTTTGATTTATAGATTAATCCAGACATTTTTATGTTCTGTAGGCCTGACATATGCTTGACAGAAACCCCACAAGGTCAGAAAATCCTGTTGTCTAAGAAAGAATTTCTCTTCTGCTTTCTTGCTCATTTTGGCCTGAGAGAAAGGTGATACTACAGTTAGTTGTGGTCTTAATAAAAAGCATTTAAGTCAGAGTTCATAAGTTTAGGCTTCTTTCTTTCTCAGAAATTATTGAAAAGAATGGCTTGCAATTTTTAAAAATGTATTTTGGGAGAGATAATTATATTATTTAGGGAGAGAGATAATTATATTATTTTTCTGAATCTCTCAAGCATCACGTAACAGTGAAAGATTCGTGAACCACTGATTTAAAAAAGGTACAAAGGCAAAAGTTTTTAAACCACCTGCTATATACTAATTTGACAATATTAAGGGGCAATGCTTCTGGTGTTTTTAAAGAAATTGGAGTAGTGGGCAGGAGAGCTATAATTAAGGAGGAACACAGCACTGGGATTGGACCAAGGTTTTATATTAAGAACAACATTCTGTTTTATCCTAATTAGTATAACTTATTCATTCCACAAACATGTATTGAATAACTTCTGAAAATAAGGCTCTTTTGCCTTCAGCAAGATCTCTGCATGTAAAATAAAATACTAGCACTAGTTATACAAAAACTGTGAAATAATACATCAGCAGGAGGCAAGATCAAAACAAAATAGGGCCAAGTGTGGTGGCTCATGCACTTTGGGAGAACGAGGTGGGAGAATTACTTCAGATCAGGAGTTTGAAACCAGCGTGGGCAACACAGAGACTTTGTCTCTACAAAAAATAAAAACATTAGCAGGGTGTGGTGGTGCATGCCTATAGTCCCAGCTACTTGGAAGGCTGAGGTGGGAGGATCACTTGAGCCCAGAAGGTAGAGGCTGCAGTGAGCTACGATCATGCCTCTGCACTCAAACCTGGGCAGCAGAGCAAAACCCTATCTTTAAGCAAACAAACAAACCAACAAAACAACAGGAGCCCTGTGGTATCTCTCCCCATAAATAATAAAACAGGCAATTTCTTGAATCCTAAAACTGGTATTCCTTATAGATTATTATAGTGGCCTCACGTTAAAGAGAAGAAGCCGAAGCCCGAGAAGGTGAGGTCATTCCTTTAAATTAATAGAAAGTTGCAGAATCAAACAGACTCAGTTCCCTAGATTCCTAGCCCAGTTAAATTTTTTGAGTATGACACTATCACTGTTAACAACAACCAACAAAACCCAAACTGCTCAAAACATTTTAATCCAAGGCAAATCTTTGTTTCTTCTGGTTTGCTGGAGTGGGAGGTGGGGTGGAGGGACTTGGGAAGCAGTAGGAGGAGACAGTGGAGATTTAACATTCTTGTATATGCTGGAGTGCTGTGCTAGGTGCTTCCAATTTTAATCTTTTTAAATGCAAGAACTCTGTGAGATCAGTGCTATCCTCTCCATTTTCCAGATGAGGAACCACCAGTCTCAGAGAAGCTAAGAAATTTATCCAGACAGCCACATTTTTGTGAGTGGTGGACTTAAGATTTGAACTTGTTTTGTTTCCAAGTTCTTTGGTCTTTTTGCTGTTCCTTAATTGTTGCCTGTTACAGGATGCCTTGCATTTCTTCGTAAATGAGTCCAATTTTTGCCTGCCACCTGGTTTATATGACTGTCCAGATTGATTTTTCTTTTAAATTTACATTTTGCAACTGTAGGCTTTTTTCCTTTCCATTTATCTCCTGCCTCAGTCATGAGGTTGGAAAAAATGAGAAATATGCTGGTTTTGTTTGGACTGAGAAGATTCCAAAATGTTTGGCTGCACCTCAAAACCCTGTTAAAATAATATTATTTATAACTTTCTGCTTGGTCAATTTTATTTTAAGTTTGGCTATCTCCCATAGGAGGCTATTCTTTCTCCTTGATGGTAAGGTTTGCTGCTTGAAAGCCTTAATCTTAAACATTTTTCAAGTAAGACTCAGGTCCTTGCCTTATGATTAATACGAACTCGTTAGATAACAGCCCCAACCACTCTGAAGCAGTTCATTGCAGAAGCTCACTCTCAGCAGTTGTGGGTGGGGTGTTAGCAGAATGAATGCCATAGGTTTACACATGAACCATCAGCCTTGCTCACAAAATATGATCTGTCCAGCACCGTGATAGGTTGCATTTTAGAGCTAAGCTTTGGTGTGGTGTGACTGTTTACCAGAATGCCTTCTGAGGAACATAAAGTAAATTTTTCTTTTTTTTTACATTCCTCCTCAGTAAGGTTATTGCTGTTAGCAGATTTGTTTAGCTGCCCTAGCAGCGTAAGACATTTCATTGACTTTTGAGCAGATAATTTGATTTTTCAGGCTCAGATGGGGGAGAAACAGCTAGCAGAATCATTACAATGGAATATCTACCACAAATACCAGGGAGGCAGGCTTTTGACAGGACATAACTAAAGAGACTTGTCTTTGCCTCAATGTGTAACTGAACACTGTCTAAAGCTGACGGCAAAGCAATGTGAATTATAGGGCCCAAGGATTTGTTATTTAGAAACTTAAACAAATAAAGCTTGTTCTAAAAGGCCTTTCCTTTTCACACAAAAACGATGGTCAGTGAAGCGGCAATTCTCAGTGAAACGACAATGCTTCTCTCTCAGGAGCAGCTACCCTAAAGGAAACACAGCCAAAACACAGAGACTGAATCATTAACCTAAAAGTGTAGTTACATAACTGCTAAAATTCCACACTTTGCAGGCGTGTGGCCTGACTTTCGCCTTTAGAGACATTCCTATCTCAGTGGTCGCTAGCAGCCACTGCTCACATTTCTCCATCTCTCTGCCTCCCACCAGCTAAACACCTATTGATTTTCCCAGAACTCTGAGCTGTCTCCATAATAGAACGATTTGGCAGATGTCCTGTCAAATGCAAAAGGAAACCTCTGCCAGACTGAGCATTAGAACATGGTGTTTTTTAATAGAAATGTGAAATATCAGTGCAATTATAAATCAATAAAAACCCAGAGGGAAAGAGAATCTCATTTGAGGGAAGATCTTTAAGTTTTTTTTTTTCCTTTCTTTTTTCTTGTAATGAAAATTAGATCAGGGAACCAAATTTATGAGGTAAAAATTGTCAACAAAGTATTCCTAGCTGTTGCTGAGGCTGAGAAAAAAGAAAGCTAAATTATGCATGCAATGTGAGTATGTGAATGACACATTTTAATATATTAAGGAGTCAAAATACCTCTCCTTTTTTATTTGTGTTTTTGGCTGTTGCCCAAATTGTTATTGTTTTATTTATTTTGCTAATGTCATTCTCTTATGCCTTTTTCCAAACCATATTTTCTCCATATGCTGGATGATGTTTGTGGATTTTCAGTATGTGTTTCAGAGTCTTAAAAGCTCATGCTAGCTTGCTTAACATACCTGCCTTAACTCATGATATAGAACCCTATGGAGAACTATGTTGTAACATGGATGCAGTGCCTATACTAAGGCACACTGCCAAGCTGAAGACTGTCAGAGAGCATCACTAATGGAGGTAAGCCAGTAGGGTCTAAACAGTTTCACAGAGAGAAGGTATGACCAGATGATAGTCCATTAAATTGCATTGAGGTGCAGCACTGTGCTCTAAATTGGTGTACCCCATGAGTTTACATGTTGAGGCCTAATACCCAATGTGATAGTATTAAGAGGTATGGCCTTTGGGAAGTGATTAAGCCATAAGGTGAGGGCTTGACCCTTATAAATGAGAATAGTGACTTTTTAAGAGGCTTGAGTGAGCTCCCTGGCTTTTTTTTGCCATGTGAGGATGCAGCAACAAGTCACCATTTATTAAGCCATTACCAGATACCAAATCTACTCATGCTTTGATGTTGGACTTCCCAGCCTCCAGACCTCTAAGAAATAAATCTCTGTTGTTAATGAATTACCGAGTCTAAAGTATTTTGTTATAGCAGCCTGAATAGAGTAAGATATGCAGCAAGTAAATAGATCACTCACTGTAGCCCGGATCTGTCCTTCATTATGACAGGTTTGTTTCTTGCACTGGACGTAGGTGCCCTTTGCTAACCTCTTATAGGAATTCTAAACTTTGTGAGGGAAAATGCAGAAGTATGAGAGAAGAACAAGGAGATATGTGAGGAAGAGAGATGGAAATGGATTGAGACTGTTGAAATAGGAGAAAATATCTTGGTTTTGACATCATTTTCAAAGGATCATAGTTATCAAATAAAAAATTTCACAATTATCCAACATTATAATAAAAATTCAGTGGCTAGCAAAATGGCTGAATAGAAACAGTTCCAGTGTGCAGCTCCCAGTGAGATCAATAGAGAAGATAAGTAATTTCTGCATTTGCAACTGAGGTACCTGGCTCATCTCACTGGGACTGGCTAGACAGTGGGTGCAGCCCATGGAGGGCAAGCTGAAGCAAGGTGGGACATTGCCTCACTTGGGAAGTGCAAGGGGTCAGGGAACTCCCTCCCCTAGCCGAGGGAAGCCAAGAAGGACTGTGCCATGAGGAATGATGTACTCCAGCCCAGATACTACCCTTTTCCCATGGTCTTTGCAACCCACAGACCAGGAGATTCCCTCGGGTGCCTACACCACCAGGGCCCTGGATTCAAGCACAAAACTGGGCAGCCATCCCGAGCTAGCTGCAGGAGTTTCTTTTCATACCCCAGTAGTGCAAGGAACATTTAAGTCTGCTGAAGCTGTGCCCACAGCTGCCCCTTCCCCCAGGTGCTCTGTCCCAGGGAGTTGGGAGTTTTATGTATAAGCCCCTGACTGGGGCTGCTGCCTTCCTTTCAGAGATGCCCTGACAGGAGAGGAGTCTAGAGAGGCAGTCTGGCTACAGCAGCTTTGAGGTGCTGCAGTGGGCCCCACCCGGTCTGAACTTCCGAGCAGTTTTGTTTACACTGTGAGGCAAAAACCACCTACTCAAGCTTCAGTAATGGCAAATGCTCCTCCCCACAGCAAGCTGAAGCATCCCAGGTTGACTTCAGACTGTTGTGTTGGCAGTGCGAATTTCAAGCCAGTGGATCTTAGCTCACCTGTGAGATAGTACTGTTCACTCCCCTGGAAAGGGGGCTGAAGCCAGGCAGCCAAGTGGTCTAACTCAGCAGATCCCACCCCCATGGAGCCCAGCAAGCTAAGATCCACTGGCTTGAAATTCTCGCTGCTGGCACAACAGTTTGAAGTCGACCTGGGATGCTCGAGCTTGCAGTGGAAAGGAGCATTTGCCATTACTGAGGTTTGAGTAGGCGGTTTTCCCCTCACAGTGTAAACAAAACTGCTGGGAAGTTCAGCCTGGGTGGAGCCCACCGCAGTGCCTCAAAGCTGCTGTAGCCAGACTGCCTCTCTAGACTCCTCTCCTGTCAGGGCATCTCTGAAAGGAAAGCAGCAGCCCCATTCAGGGGCTTATACATAAAACTCCCAACTCCCTGGGACAGAGCACCTGGGGGAAGGGGCAGCTGTGGGCGCAGCTTCAGCAGACTTAAACGTTCCTGCCTGCTGGATCTTAAGAGAGAAATGGATCTCCCAGCATGGAGCTCAAGCTCTGCTAAGGGGCAGACTGCCTCCTCAAGTGGGTCCCTGATCCCCATGCCTCCTGACTGGGAGACACCTCCCAGCAGGAGTTGACAGACACCTCATACAGGAGAGCTCCAGCTGGCATCTGGCAGGTGCCCCCTGGGATGAAGCTTCCAGAGGAAGGAACAGGCAGCAAAATTTGCTGTTTTGCAGACTCTGCTGGTGATACCCAGGCAAACAGGATCTGGAGTGGACCTCCAGGAAACTCTAGAAGACCTGCAGCAGAAAGACCTGACTGTTAGAAGGAAAAACAACAAACAGAAAGGAATAGCATCAACATCAACAAAAAGGATGTCCACGCAGAAACCCCATCGAAAGGTCACCAACATCAAAGACCAAAGTTAGATAAATCCACGAAGATGAGGAAAACCAGCATAAAAAGGCGGAAAATTCCAAAAACCAGATCATCTCTTCTCTTCCAAAGGATCACAACTCCTTGCCAGCAAGGGAACAAAACTGGACAGAGAATGATTTTGACAGACAGAAGTAGGTGGGTAATAACAAACTCCACTGAGCTAAAGGAGCATGTTCTAATCCAATGGAAAAAAGTTACAAACCTTGAAAAAAGGTTAGAGGAATTGCTAACTAGAATAACCAGTTTAGAGAAGAACATAAATGACCTAATGGAGCTGAAAAACACAGCATGAAAACTTCGGGAAGCAGACACAAGTATGATACACAAGTATTAATAGCTGAATTGATCAAGTGGAAGAAAGGATATCAGAGATTGAAGACCAACTTAATGAAATAAAGCATGAAGACAAGATTAGAGAAAAAATAATGAAAAGGAACAAATAAAGCCTACAAGAAATGTGGGACTATGTGAAAAAACCAAATGTAAGTTTGATTGGTGTACCTGAAAGTGAGGGTAAAATGAAACCAAATTGGAAAACACTCTTCAGGATATTATCCAGGAGAACTTCCCCAACCTAGCAAGATGGGCCAACATTCAAATTCAGGAAATACAGAGAACACCACAAAGATACTCCTCGAGAAGAGCAACCCCAAGACACATAATCATCAGATTCACCAAGGTTAAAATGAAGGAAAACATGTTAAAGACAGCCAGAGAGAAAGGTCTAGTTCCCCACAAAGGGAAGCCCATCAAACTAACAGTTGCTCTCTTGGCAGAAACCCTACAAACCAGAAGAGATTGGGAGTCAATATTCAACATTCTTAAAGAAAAGAATGTTCAACCCTGAATTTTATATACAGTCAAACTAAGTTTCGTAAGTGAAGGAGAAATAAAATCCTTTACAGACAAGCAAATGCTGAGAGATTTTGTCACCAGATGTACCTTCTAAGAACTCCTGAAGGAAGCACTAAATATGGAAAGGAAAAACTGGTACCAGCCACTGCAAAAACATACCAAATTGTAAAGACAATAGACACTAGGAAGAAACTGCATCAACTAACGGGCAAAATAACCAGCTAGCACCATAATGACAGCATCAGATTCACACGTAATCATATTAACATTAAATGTAAATGGGCTAAATGCCCAAATTAAAAGACACAGACTGGCAAATTGGATAAAGAGTCAAGAGCCATCAGTGTGCTATATTCAGGAGACCCATCTCATGTGCAAAGACATGCATAGGCCCAAAATAAAGGGATGGAGGAATATTTTCCAAGCAAATGGAAAGCAAAAACAAAAACAAAATAAAAAAGCAAGGGTTGCAATTCTAGTCTCTGATAAAATAGACTTTAAACCAACAAAGATCAAAAAAGAAAAAGAAGGACATTATGTAACAGTAAAGGGATCAATGTGACAAGAAGAGCTAATTATCCTAAATATATATGCACCCAATACAGAAGAACCCAGATTCATAAAGCAAGTTCTTGGAGACCTACAAAGAGACTTAGACTCCCACACAGTAATAGTGGGAGACCTAACACCCCACTGTCAATGTTAGACAGATCAACAAGACAGAAAATTAATAAGGATAGTCAGGACTTGAACTCAGCTCTAGATCAAGCAGACCTAATAGATATCTACAGTACAGAACTCTCCACCCCAAATCAACAGAATACACATTTTTCTCAGCACCACATAGCACTTACTCTAAAACTGACCACATATTTGGAAGTAAAATATTCCTCAGCAAATGCAAAAGAACTAAATCATAACACAGTCTTTCAGACCATAGTTCAATCTAGTTAGAACTCAGGACTAAGAACTGAAAAACACAGCATGAAAACTTCGGGAAGCAGACACAAGTATGATACACAAGTATTAATAGCTGAATTGATCAAGTGGAAGAAAGGATATCAGAGATTGAAGACCAACTTAATGAAATAAAGCATGAAGACAAGATTAGAGAAAAAATAATGAAAAGGAACAAATAAAGCCTACAAGAAATGTGGGACTATGTGAAAAAACCAAATGTAAGTTTGATTGGTGTACCTGAAAGTGAGGGTAAAATGAAACCAAATTGGAAAACACTCTTCAGGATATTATCCAGGAGAACTTCCCCAACCTAGCAAGATGGGCCAACATTCAAATTCAGGAAATACAGAGAACACCACAAAGATACTCCTCGAGAAGAGCAACCCCAAGACACATAATCATCAGATTCACCAAGGTTAAAATGAAGGAAAACATGTTAAAGACAGCCAGAGAGAAAGGTCTAGTTCCCCACAAAGGGAAGCCCATCAAACTAACAGTTGCTCTCTTGGCAGAAACCCTACAAACCAGAAGAGATTGGGAGTCAATATTCAACATTCTTAAAGAAAAGAATGTTCAACCCTGAATTTTATATACAGTCAAACTAAGTTTCGTAAGTGAAGGAGAAATAAAATCCTTTACAGACAAGCAAATGCTGAGAGATTTTGTCACCAGATGTACCTTCTAAGAACTCCTGAAGGAAGCACTAAATATGGAAAGGAAAACTGGTACCAGCCACTGCAAAACATACCAAATTGTAAAGACAATAGACACTAGGAAGAAACTGCATCAACTAACGGGCAAAATAACCAGCTAGCACCATAATGACAGCATCAGATTCACACGTAATCATATTAACATTAAATGTAAATGGGCTAAATGCCCAAATTAAAAGACACAGACTGGCAAATTGGATAAAGAGTCAAGAGCCATCAGTGTGCTATATTCAGGAGACCCATCTCATGTGCAAAGACATGCATAGGCCCAAAATAAAGGGATGGAGGAATATTTTCCAAGCAAATGGAAAGCAAAACAAAACAAAATAAAAAAGCAAGGGTTGCAATTCTAGTCTCTGATAAAATAGACTTTAAACCAACAAAGATCAAAAAAGAAAAGAAGGACATTATGTAACAGTAAAGGGATCAATGTGACAAGAAGAGCTAATTATCCTAAATATATATGCACCCAATACAGAAGAACCCAGATTCATAAAGCAAGTTCTTGGAGACCTACAAAGAGACTTAGACTCCCACACAGTAATAGTGGGAGACCTAACACCCCACTGTCAATGTTAGACAGATCAACAAGACAGAAAATTAATAAGGATAGTCAGGACTTGAACTCAGCTCTAGATCAAGCAGACCTAATAGATATCTACAGTACAGAACTCTCCACCCCAAATCAACAGAATACACATTTTCTCAGCACCACATAGCACTTACTCTAAAACTGACCACATATTTGGAAGTAAAATATTCCTCAGCAAATGCAAAAGAACTAAATCATAACACAGTCTTTCAGACCATAGTTCAATCTAGTTAGAACTCAGGACTAAGAAACTCAATCAAAACCACACAACTACATGGAAACTGAACAATCTGCTCCTGACTGACTACTGGGTAAATAACGAAATTAAGGAAGAAATAAATAAAAGTTCTTTGAAACCAATAAGAAAAAAGACACAATGTACCAGAATCTTTGGGACACTGCTAAAGCAGTGTTTAGAGAGAAATGTATAGCACTAAAAGGGAAAGATCTAAAATTGACACCGTAACATCACAATTACAAGAACTAAAGAAGCAAGAGCAAACAAATTCAAAAGCCAGCAGAAGACAAGAAATAACTAAGATCAGAGCAGAACTGAAGGAGATAGAGACTCCTGAAGGAGATGAAAAACTCTTCAAAAATCAATGAATCCAAGAGATAAACAAAATAGACAGACCACTAGCCAGACTAATAAAGAAGAGAGAAGAATCAAGTAGATGCAATACAAAATGACAAAGGGGATATCACCACTGATCCCACAGAAATACAAACTACCACCAGAGAATACTATAAACACCTCTACAAAAATAAACTAGAAAATCTAGAAGAAATGTATAGATTCCTGGACACATACCCCCTCCCAAGACTAAACCAGGAAGAAGTCAAATCCCTGAATAGACAAATAACAAGTTCTGAAATAGAGGCAGTAATTAATAGTCTTCCAACCAAAAAAATCCCAGGACCAGAAGGATTCACAGCTGAAGTCTACCAGAGGTACAAAGAGGAGCTGGTACCATTCCTTCTGAAACTATTGCAACAATAGAAAAAGACGACTGCTCCCTAACTCATTTTATGAGGCTGGCATCATCCTGATACCAAAACCTGGCAGAGACACAACAAAACAAGAAAATTTCAAGCCAGTATACCTGATGAACATCAAAGAGAAAATCCTCAGTAAAATACTGGCAAACTGAATCCAGCAGCACATCAAAAAGCTTATCCACCATGATTAAGTCAGTTTCATCCCTGGGATGTAAGACTGTTTCAACACACACAAATTAATGAATGTAATCCATCACATAAACAGAACCAATGACAAAAACCACATGATTATCTCAATAGATGAAGAAGGCCCTTCTGATAAAATTCAACACCTCTTCATGCTAAAAACTCTCAATAAACTAGGTATTGATGGAACGTATCTCAAAATAATGAGTCTCTTATGACAAGCCCACAGCCAATATCATACTGAATGGGCAAAAGCCGGAAGCATTCCCTTTGAAAACTAGCACATGACAAGGATGCCGTCTCTCACTGCTCCTACTAAACATGTTGTTGGAAGTTCTGGCCAGAGCAATCAGACAAGAGAAAGAAATAAAGGGTGTTCAAATAGAAAGGGAGAAGTCACATTGTTCCTGTTTGCAGAGGACGTGATGTATATTTAGAAAACCCCATAGTCTCAGCTCCAAAACTCCTTAAGCTGATAAACAACTTTGGCAAAGTCTCAGGATACAAAATCAATGTGCAAAAATTGCAAGCATTCCTATATATGAATAATAGACAAACACAGAGCCAAATCATGAGTGAACTCCCATTTCACAATTGCTACAAAGAGAATAAAATATCTAGGAATACAAGTTACAAGGGATGTAAAGGACCTCTTCAAGGAGAACTACAAACCATTGCTCAAGGAAATAAGAGAGGACACAAACAAATGGAAAAACATTCCATGCTTATGGATAGGAAGAATCAGTATCATGAAAATGGCCATATTGCCCAAAGTAATTTATAGATTCAATGTTATCCCCATCAAGCTATCATTGACTTTCTTCACAGAAATTGAAAAAACTACTTTAAATTTCATATGGAACCACAAACGAGCCTGCATAGCCAAGACAATCCTAAGCAAAAAGAACAAAGCTGGCAGCTTCATGCTACCTGACCTCAAACTATACTACAAGGCTACAGTAACCAAAACAGCATGGTACTGGTACCAAAAAAGATATATGGACCAATGGAACAGAACAGAGGTCTCAGAAATAACACCACACATCTACAACCATCTGATCTTTGACAAACCTGACAAAAACAAACTATGGGGAAAGGATTTCCTATTTAAAAATTGGTGTTTGCAAAACTGGCTAGCCATATGCAGAAAACTGAAAGTGGACCCCTTCCTTACACTTTATACAAAAATAAACTCAAGATGGATTAAAGACTTAAATGTAAGACCTAAAACCATAAAAACCCTAGAAGAAAACCTATGTAATGTCATTCAGGACATAGGCCTGGGCAAAGACTTCATGACTAAAACACCAAAATCAAGGGCAACAAAAGCCAAAATTGACAAATGGGGTCTAATTAAACTAAAGAGCTCCTGCACAGCAAAAGAAACTATCATCAGAGTGAACATGCAACCATCAGATTGGAAGAAAAATTTTGCAATCTATTCATCTGACAAAGGGCTAACATCCAGAATCTACAAAAAACTTAAACAAATTTACAAGACAGAAA
>NW_016812730.1:1268038-1290084 GCF_001698545.2 Rhinopithecus bieti
TCTAATAAAAGTAAACTTTAATGTTGAAAATGCAAACTTGGGGAGTGCAGAAGTATCACACACAAGGCTGTCACTTCACATTTGGATGATTGCACAGCGCCCCGGCAGAGGTGCTCCTCACATCCTAGACCATGCCGGGCCGGACCGAGGCACTTCTCACTTCCCAGACTATGGGCAGCTGGCAGAGGGGCACCTTACTTCCCAGACAGGGCAGCAGCCGGGCAGAGGATGCACACATATTTTTATTGCAGCACTGTTCACAATAGCAAAGACTTGGAGCCAACCCAAATGCCCATCAATGATAGACTGGATAAAGGAAATGTGGCACATATACACCATGGAATACCATGCAGCCATAAAAAAGCAGTCACAAAAAAGCATGACTTCCTGTCCTTTGTGGGGATGTGGATGAAGCTGGAAACCATCATTCTTGGCAAAGTAACACGGGAACAGAAAACCAAACACCACGTGTTCTCAGTCATAAGTGAGAGTTGAACAATGAGAACACATGGATACAGGGAGGGGAACATCGCACACTGGGGCCTGTCAAGGAGTCGGGGGCGAGGGAAGGGATAGCATTAGGAGAAATACCTAATGTAGCTGATGGGTTGATGGGTGCAGCAAGCCAAGATGACATATGTATACCTATGTGACAAACCTGCACATTCTGCACATGTATCCCAGAACTTAAATTATAATAAAAGACATAAATAAATAAAAATTCTGAGATTTTTTAATCCATGAGGGGTAAAGATGAGAAAATAAGAAGACAAATACAGTCACGCTCTGCATGATGAGGCTTCATTCAACAATGGAGCACATATACAGTGGTGGTCCCATAAGATTATAATATTAGGTTGGTGCAAACATAACTGTAGTTTTTGCAATTACTTTTAATAGCAAAAACCAGAATTACATTTGCATGAACGTAAGAAAATATTTTTACTGTGACACTTCTATGGTTAGATATATTTGTATACACAAGTAGTTGCCACTGTTGCAGCTGCCTACAGTATTCAGCACAGTAACATGTTGTACCAATTTGTAGCCTAGTGTGTAGTAGACTATACCATCTCGGTGTGTGTAATTACAATCACTCTATGATGTTTGCACAACCACAAAATCACCTAATAATGTATTTCTCAGATTGTATCACCATTGTGATGTATGGCTATACTCATATATGTGACGCTGGCAAGGGAACGCAATCACTGTGTCATCTCCATATGCTTTGAGCCAATAGTTTTTCTTGTTTCTTTTTCTATGTCAACAAAAAATTGTGAGGTTTTAAATAACTTCTCAAGATTAATAGTAATAACACATTTCACAATTTATTGAGCTGACTTCATGTACTTTAAAAATTTCTCTCATATTTTCAACAACTGCAACTACTTTGGACTTCTAGAAAGCTCAGAGAGATGAACAGTCTATGTACTGCCTTGTTCCTGATTTCCACACCCTCACCTCTACCACCACATCTGCCTCTGGCACATCACTATGTTTTTGGTTTAAAGCTTGATGTAAGATGGTAGGTGGTGGGTCCAGTTCTGGGAGATTCCTTAAAACGTAGCCTTAATGAGAAAATGAACATATATTCCAAAAATTAGGGGTTTAGTAGTGAGGAATGGGTTGTTTCATCTTCATTTGCCTTTCCTTATATATTTTGTACATTTCTTAAAATTAAAATTGTAATACAACTGCATTAAGGGTGATTGGAATTTAGGGACTGCAGAGGGGAAAAAGCATCTGCTTTGATGTACTGTAAATTTCAGGGAATCTAACCAATGGTATGCTTATTAAAATTATAATCTGTGCTTTTCCTAGAAGTTGTAGTTAATGCAAGAATTAAACATTTGTAAATATTGTATAGTGAATTCAGTTTTGAAAAAATTTATTGTGAGTTCTTCATAGAAATTATATAGGTGTCTAACTCGGGATATTCCTGCAGCGTAAAGCAGTACACTGAATCCTAAATCTACACTAAAATTTGAAGTGAATGTCTAGATCCATCCTTAGGGTAGAGGCAAATGTAACATAAAGAAGGTCTTTATATTTAAAGTTCAAATGGAAACATTACTTAATAAACCCAAGCTTTGCCAAAGGGTCATTTGATTTTTACTTGGCTTTGGAAAATAATATAAGAAACCCATTTTCCTCAGAAGGCTGGGAAGGAATTGAAATAGAAAACCATTTGCCCTTCAAAGGAACATATCCAATTGTCTAGATCTGGAAATTTTAGATGACGATATTGCGTTCTTTGAAGTGACTGAATCATGTGGGTCACAATTACTCATGAAAAATGTATTTAGACATGTCCTAAATTATTTAGAATGAGGCTCAATACTTCCATTACTAAGGAAAGTATCTAAGGGGCCTTATACAGCCAAAATATGGTGCAAAAGTGAGGTATTCACCAACAACTTGGAAATGGCATCACCCTTAGGGAGTTCATCTAATAAAATCTACACATGACATATTTGATTACCATTCACTATGGGTAAACCAGGAGATATTTGTAAATGTAAGACTGGAACATCTTAATAACACCGAAAATTCTAACAAGGGAATGTCTCAGAAAAGTAGAATGGGAAGATGCTTGTGGTGTAGTAAGCTAAATTTGATCAATCTTATGATACGCTTTTGTAGAAAGGCCCTGTTAAAAGAAGAGACTGGCTAGACTGGAATAATTAAAAAGAAGGGTCAAGAACTAATATTTGTCAGAATATCTTCAGCACTCCCTAGGGTTCTTGTTAGTTCTGCAAATTCCCCAGACCTTATGGCAGGCAAATTCTATAAAGTGGATAAATACATTTGGCCTTTATAGCTCCAAGACACACATCATTAAGGTGGCCTACCTCAAGAAAGTTACTGATTATAATTTAGTTTCCCATGCATATTATCTTAAGGAAAGTAATGTCTGACCAACTGATGTGAACTTTCTTATCTTCTGAGTGATGGCAGCAGTGGCCCATCTAGATTGGCTACTGCCAACATGTCGGCTGAGGTGGGGAGGCATAGCCAGGCCTCCCACTCCACAGAGCAGGCAGGAGTTCCACCCCTGGGGCCCAGGCCTCCTGCTCCAGGGGATAAGTGCGAGCCCTGCCCCTTCTGAATTGGCAGGGCAGGAGCTCCTCATGGGCAGCTGCAGCCACCCAAGCCCGGCTTGGGACCTGGGCATCTCTGTGCTCTTGCAGGGCTGGGAAGGCCCCCCTACTCCCCACCCCCACAGACACTGAATTGCCTGCTCCCACTGTCTGGCTTCTCCCCACTCCTGACGCCCACTCAGATCATGGAGCAAGGTTGGAGCCCTGCTGAGTGGGGGCATGCTTGGGGCAGCACTGACATATCAGCCCCCCTGCCACCTTGGTCCGCTCCAGACATTGGGTGCTGATGAGCATGGCAGGGAGTCAAAGGAGGGCTGAAGGCAGCTCAGTGCTGGCCTGCAGGTGCCCCTTAGTGTGAATAGCCTGGGGGGCCATGAACAGCGGGAAAGGCAGACAGGCTCCTGGGCTGAAGGGGTGGGTCCCCAGTGAAGCCCCACCCTCAAGCTGGGGAAAGTTGAAGCCTGGGGGCCTGGCAGCCTGTCCTGTGGACTGAAGGGGAACTGGTGGTGCTTTTCCTGGGCCCACCCATGGCTGCTAATGGACCAGTCAGCACACACTTTCCTGCTTCCCCCCAAGATTCTAAAAACCCCAGACTCAGCCAGAGCAGAGCAGATACCTGGACCACCAGCAACAGAGAAGAGCTACCTGCTCTAGGGTCCCCTCTCTACTGACAGATGTGAATGATTTGACAACCAGCAGTACAAAAGAGCTACCTTCTCTACTGAGAGCTGAGCACTTGTCAGGACAAGCTATCTGCAGAGAGGAGCCCCCACTTCAGGCCTTCTCTTTGCTGAGAGCTGAACACTCAACAGGATGACCAGCTATGGAGAGGGACTACTCACTCCAGGCCTCCTCTCTGCTGAGAGCGGAACACTGACAGGATGACCCACCTGTATAGAGGAGCTACCCACTATGGGTCTCCTCTGAGCTGTTCTAACACTCAATAAAGTCTCCTCTTCATCTTGCTCACCCTCCACTTGTCTGCCTCATTCTTCCTGGACACAGAACAATAACTCGGGCAAGGTGCCACTGGCCACAGATGTTTCTGGCCAGGAAAGCAACACCCCAAAGATCCCATAACATTAATGGATCTTTTCATCTTAGTATGTTGATAATTGCCTTGCTGGTTTCTATATCAGGTTCTTAATGATTTGATTAATAGGAGCCAGATCCCCAGAGCCTGATCCCTTCTAGATGCAATGACACACTGAGTTCTAAAGTTAAGGTGCTGGTGACCCCATGGTGACACTCTTTGGCCTTCCCTTAGTAGCCAAGGAGACTGATGTTAATGTTATTTCATTTTGTCCTAACTGAGCATCAAGTATTCTCAAATTCAGTAAAGTTGTTTCTAAGTGAAGAGAATGGAGCTTGAGAAAGACTAGGGTGGTGAAAAATAGTGTTTAATAAAATTAGATGCTAAGGGAATAGAAACTGGGATAAAAAATATTGGGTGAAATGAAAGAAAAAAAGGATTTTATTATACTTTATACTTTATTTTATTTTATTTTATTTTTGTCTTTATTTATTTATTTGAGATGGAGTCTTGCTCTGTTGCCCAGGCTGGAGTGCAGTGGCACCATCTCGGCTCACTGCAGCCTCCACCTCCCAGGTTCAAGTGATTCTCCTGTTTCAGCCTCCTGAGTAGCTGGCATTACAGGCATGCACCACCACACCCAGCTAATTTTTGTATTTTTGGTAGAGACAGGTTTCACCATGTTGGCCAGGCTAGTCTCGAATTCCTGACCTCAGATGATCCACCTGCCTCGGCCTTTCAAAGTGTTGGGATTACAGCCATGAGTTACTGCACCCGGCTGTATTTCTTATATTTTAATATTACATATTTATATTTTTCAGATAATATACAATGAAAATTCATTGCAATTGGAATGTTAAAATAAAATAGTGTATGTTAAGAAGAAATAGAATACAGATGCTTTTTTCTCCCCAGTCCTTAATTATCTCTAACCTTATATTTACACTAGTATCTCTGAGTGATTCAGATATAATTAACTGAGCATCTAGTGTTTGCAGGTAATGTGGTAGTCATTTTATACACTATACATCATGGAATTATTTTGCCAAAAATAATTGATCAATTGAGCAATAAGTATTTAGAATGACTATTTTCCTTTTGTCTTGAGACTGCTTTTAAATGACCTGAAAAAGACTAATTTAGGTCCCCTTCCCTCCCAACCTCCACAAAATGGAAACTCAATTATTATTATTTTATTAGCAATGCAAAACCAGTAAAAGCTTGATTGGATTTCTCATTCTACAGGGGAGTGACAGAGTAACTGGTGAAGCATCTGGTTGCAAAACTGAAGAGGTCCAAGGAAAACTCAGCTATGGGGCAGTTTTCTCTTCCTATCTGAAAAGGAGTAACAGTTCTCTGTTAACCTTCTTTCGTGGCAAATACAGGAAATTAGTGCGGTTTTTAAAATATCTTCTGCAAGTTGGTCAGTGTCCTTTTATTTTTTGTTTTTCTGATTTTATCCCTTCATGAGTATTGTTCCCTTTTGTTATGCAGGAAACCTGCCTGCTGGGCTATTTTTCCAGGTAATCCAACTTTGCTCCAAGGCTTTAAGACTCCTTGTTGAATCAAGCTGGTTTCTTCCTTGCATCCCTTCTTCTGTTCAGAAACCTTATTCCTTGTTGGTGCTTTTGTCAGTTTTGTGCTTTGCTTTGTGTCATAAAACCTTTTTAGATAAAACTATATGTGTTGGGGAAGGAGACCAACAAAAATATTTTATTCAATTACTTTAATCAAATCTCTTTGGGTTGATGAGTGTGGCCTCAATTATGGCAATTTTTAGAAACGTAGCTTTTGATTTGAAGTTCTTTTGAAAAAATAAGACTACTTATTAGGGGTAGAAAAACAAGGAATAGTTTTATTCTGCTTTTGAAACACTGTCAGATTTAAATAGTACTGGTACAATAGAAATCTTGGGGCTTGGGATTCAGAGATCTGAGTTCCAGTGTTTGCTTTGCTTGTAAGTAATATTAAGGTGATCAGGTAAATTCTTCTTAGTTTCTTTCTCTAAAAAGATGGGATTAAATTAGATGATTTTTTAGGATATCTAGAAATTCTAAGACTCTGGAAGGCACAGTGTTATGACAAGGTCCTTTTAGACATAAATCAAAATTATTCTGAAATTATTATTTCATATTTTAGAGGCATCAGTAGGGCTTATTATAAAATAAACTGGTATGAAATGACATTATTATCTTTATTTCACATACTGTAGATATAAATACATACTCTAACGAACTTCAAATAACTTAATTAAACTGTTTGAGAAGACACACCCTCTAATCTTTTTTGTAAATAAAGCTGCCCAGTAGAAATATGTGAGCCATACATGTAATTTATATTTTCTAGTAGTCACATTAAAAGTAAAAAAAGTAAAATTAATTTTACTATTATATTTTAGTTAATCCAATATGTCCAAAATATTATTGCTTCAATAGGTAATCAGTTAAAATTAATGAGTTATTTTCATTCATTTTCTTAATAAAACAATTTAAAGAGGTCTGGTGTGTATTTTATACTTACAGCACACCTCATTTTGGATTAACCACATTCCAAGTACTCTATAGCTACACATAACTGGTGGCCACTATAGTGGTCAGTGCTAATCTAGATAAAATACTTTATTCCAATCATAACTTTAAAACTGTGTATTAAAAATATGTGAGAAAAACTCTTCATTCTTTGTATTCAACTGAATTCCAATTAACCTTTTGAGAAGATTGTGTTTGCCCAGGTTTTGACAACATGGCCACTTTCACACAATACAAACTGCAGGGATGTCAATCATCTTTCAGAGAATGTAGGTTGTGCAACGAATCCCAATTATCCAGCATCCATGACAGGGGCTGTGATGGCTTTGCCTGGAATTTCAAAAATGGACTCAACTTGAAAGTGACATATTTCATTGTGTTCGTTGCAAAACTGATGTCTTATCAGGAAACCTATTTTTCTACTGCTTCTAGAATACTGACCGCTGCAAACAGATTTTTGAGGGCTTCATATATACTGTGGACAGTTCTTTCAAAGCCCCAAAGCAGAGAAAATTAGTCCAAATTTGATCTTTGTTGCAAACGTTTTGCACAACATTGGACTATGTATTTGAATAGTGGTGTCGCATAGTAAATTAGCTCTTTGAACTAAAACATTTAAACAAACTTTCTGTGCTTTTGTTTTGGCTCTATATTTATTTATTTATTAAAACTTATTATTAATACTATTTTTCATTGATAAACTATAATTGTCTATATTTACGGGGTACAGCATGATGTTTTGATATATGTATATATACAATGTGGCATAATTAAATCAAGCTAGTTAACATCCTTATCACCTTGCTTACCTATAATCTTTATAAGACATTTAAAATTTTCTGTCTTATTTTAAAATACACATTATTATTGACTATAGTCACCCTGCTGAGAAACAACTTTCAAAACGTATTACTCTTGTTTATCCAAAACTTTGTACCCTTGGATTACCAGTCATCATTCCCTTTCTTCCTAACCCTCCCTACCTGCTACCCTAGCCTCTGCTAACCATTGCCCTACTCTGCCTCTATAAGTTCAACTTTATTTTTTTAAATTAAATTAAATTAAATTAAATTAAATTTTAATTCTGGTAGAGTTCAACTTTATTAGATTTCACATATGGGTGAGACCAGGCAGTATTTGTCTTTCTGTGCTTGACTTATTTCACTTAGCTCCATGTCCTCCAAATTCATCCGTGTTATCACAAATGGCAAGATTTCCGTCCTTTGTAAGACTGAATAGTATTCCATCATGTATGTGTACCCACATTTTCTTTATCCATTCATCTGCTGATGGACATTTAGGTTGTTTCCATATCTTGGCTATTGTGAACAATGCTGCAATGAGCATGGCAGTGCAGATATCCCTTTGACATATTGATTTCAGTTTCTTTGGATATATACCCAGAAGTGAGATTACTGGGTTGAATGGTAATTCTATTTTTGGTTTCTCTGGGAAGCTCCATACCCGTTTTTCATAAAAGCTGTATAAATTTTATTCCCACCAACAATATATAAAAGTTCAATTTTCTGCATCCTGTTAATGCTTGTTATCTGTCATCTTTTGATAAAAGTCACTCTATCAAGCATGAGGTAATATTTCATTGTGGTTTTCATTTACATTTTCTAATTAGTGATGGTAGGCGTTTTTCCATGTACCTGTTAGTCATTTGTATGTCTTCTTTTGAGAAATATCTGGGTCTTTTCTCATTTTTAAGTTGTTTGTTTTCTTGCTATTAAGTTGTTTGAGTTTCTTATATATTTTGGATATTAACCCCTTATCAGATGTATAATTTGCAAGCATTTTCTCCTATTATGTGGGTTGTTTTTTCACGTTGTTAATATTTCTTTTTTTGTGCAGAACATTTTAGTTTGATGCCATCCCATTTGTCTATTTTTATTTCATTGACTATGCTTCAGGGATGTTATCTGAAAAATGATTGTCTAGACCAATATCATGAAGATTTACTTCATTTTCTTTTAGTAATTTTACAGGTTCAGGTGTCTTATATGTAAGTCTTCAATTCATTTTGAGTTGATTTTTGTATATGGTTGATTTTGTATATGGTATAAGATAAGGGTCTAATTTTATTCTTCTGCATGGGGATATCCAATTTTCACAACAACATTTATTGAAGAGATTGTCCTTTACCTATTGTGTATTCTTGGCAACTTTATCAAAAATCAGTTAACCATAAAAGGCATAGGTTTATTTCTGGGTTTTCTATCTTGCTCCATTGATCAATGTATCTGTTTTTGTGCAAGTACCATGCAGTTTTGATTACAATCACTTTATAATATGTTTTGAAATCAAGGCGTGTGATGCTTCTAGCTCTGTTATTTTTGCTCAAGATTCTTTTGACAATTTCTAACTCAGTGCTCTGACCAACTGTATTGAAATCACCTATAGTGCTGACCATAAATATGGATTTCTGGTTTCTTTCCTCACTCTCAAATCAAGATCTTTCAAGGTAGTTCTCAATATTTTAATTTTTATCAAAGCCCTCATGTTATTTTTCTATAGTCAGGTGAAAGAACGCCCCTGTCTTTTGTCCCATATCTGAAAAAATAGAAGATGAAATAATTTAAACTATTTGTCTCACATTCCAAAACCAGTAAATATCAGGCCTAGAATCAGAGCCCACCTAAGCTTTCTCTCTTAATAATGTTTCTGAAACGACCCTGTATCCACTAATAATGTTCAACATCATATACTGAACTAATTAAAGGAGGAGAAAAAAGGACATATTTTAGACACATTTTTAACAATAAAGATTTTTAAAAATAGATTCACTTGAATTAGATTTAATCAGAATCTCTTTCCATAGTTAGTCTATTTAATCAAGCATTCAGAGAACCTTGCAAGCAACTTCTCCTAAGCACTTCTTTCAAAGGCATATGAGATTTAAATAATGGAAGAAGATACCCATATATTTTTCCCCTGGTAGCTGAAATCATTTAGGTAGTTTTATGTAAATTTTATGCAAATGCAACACATTTTATGCCCCCAAACTTTTGGCAATCATAACTATTTTATTCACCAAAAGTTGGCCTTCAGTAAGATTCTACTGAGGACTGATGATCTATACAGTCTCCTTCTGCCTGGATTTTTGTGACATTTATCATCCTCCTACTTGGATGCTCAAAAGACTTGCAATATGTCAATATGGGACTGAAATAAGACCCTGATTTTCCTTCAACCAAGCCTGAACTACCTACCACAAGCACCTGGAGATCATTTTTTTGTAGTTTCTTCTCTAGTTTCTTAGTACAAATCCTCTTGATTCATTTATGTCATAAAATAATAGACATTCAAATTATAATTTTACTGAGTAAAAAGACACACCCTGGTATGTATGGAAAGTATTACTAAATTTTATTAGTTTTTAAGAGTGACTGCCAATAGTTAAATTTAGAAAGAATATGTTCCTGACAGTGCAACTCTAGAGAAAATTTTGAGGGATGATGATTTCATTAATTTTAAGAGCATTACAGCCAGCTGGCAAAGCCTTTTCTATACCATTGTGGCTTACTGCCTTTGAAATTACTTTCTTTTCTTAAATTAACCTGTCTATGTTAAAATGACAAAATAGCAGTAACGGTGTGATAAAATTGGCCTCTTTGTACAATCTTAAAGTAACTTAACTAACTTAAATAATAGTATCCTGAGTTTATGACTGCTGCAGTGTACTCCATAAAATGAAATTGGTGTTAGGAACATTTACAGAGCCCCATATTAGTTTTATTGATAGATAAATAACATTTAAAAATTCGAATCATATATAAAGTAGAAGGAGACTTCTTGCTCAAAAAGAAATTCCCCATTTAAACCCTCAGGACCTAGTTGTCTCACCTGTGGTGGTGGAAAGAGCACCAAACTTGGAACCAGAGGGTCCAGGTTCAGGTCATTTTCATTGTGTGAACATGGGCAGGTAAGAGAACTTCTCTGGGTCTCAGTTTCCACATCTGCTAAATGGGAATACTAATATTAATGCTGCCTTCTTCTCAGGGTGTTATAAAAATAAAATAATAAATATGAGTGAAAACAGAAGAAACATATTCCCGGCATTTCTGAGGAGTTTGTCTCATAGAGAGGAAAGAAGTCAGAATGAGTGGTTAGACTTTTTAGAATATGCAAATCCTACAGTGTGTGCAGGGGAGGGTGCTAAATGAGGACAATAATGTCTGAGCAGCAGCAAGGAAGGGAAGACACAGGAAAAGAGAATGTCATGGGAACCATGAGGATGGTGCTTCTGGGAAAGAGGGGTTCAGAGGGAATTTTTTAATAAGGATAATGAATGAATGAATAGATAGATGTTGGATGGACAAATGGATGGACGGTTAAATGGTGAGATGGATGAATGGACTAGGTAAGCCCCTGAACCACCCTATAAAGAAAACCATCAGTCAAAATCTCCTTTAGGGTGACTGTTCAACTGGCAGAGAAGGTTTCATGATGGCCCAGAATTCTTCAGGTTTAACATTTAAGTTTTTTGGTCAGTTTTATTTTAAATTTTTGAACAAATACCAAGTATCTCTGTTTCTTGAATATGGGCAATGGTGGCTGAGCTGGATACTTCAGGAGGAGCCTCATTCCATTGTTGGAAGGCTTGATTTTCTTTAAATTGAATTGAAATCTTGACCCTGGTGACTGCTACCTTGGGTCCTGATTTTGTCTTTGGAGTCACAGAACACTTTTCTTCCTTTTGACATACAGCAACACTTCTCTAAACAGCATGTTCTATACCTAGATAGGGTGGAGATCTGCCTTCTGTTTGTTAGCTCACGATTGTCAGCATTTAAAACCTCCATAAAGTATTCCAAGTCATGTTAGATTTATAGTATTGAAAGTTAATTTCTACATTATCTTTCGGATATTCTCCAATTCATAAACACAAAAAGCAGATATACAAGCCACGTACTAGTCAGGGTTTTCGAGATGAGAGCACAACTCAGAATTTTCAAAATGTCAAAGTATCACTACAGGAACAAACAAACCCACAAAAGCTTACTTTATCCATGTTGTTTGTGGAGTAATAAATTAATTTTTTTAAAAATAGTAGCTTTCTATATAGTACTATGTTATCGTTGAAAAATGGAATTTTCATCCAAAACCTATCTTCTACTTTTTCAGTGATATGAAGAATTGTTTATCACAGACATTTATCATTCAGCCCTTTAATATTCATCCACTTCTTTATTTATACATCATTCATTCACCAAACACTTATCTAATTTCTGTTATATACTAGGCATTTGGCTAAGTGCTAGTGCTAGTGGTACTAATTTATAAGGCATGACTTTTGGTCTAAAAGGGTCTGGTCATCAAGTGTCTGAAGTAAGAGGCCAAGATGAGGTGTTAGGAATGAGGATAAGAAAAAGAGTTTGCAGGCTGGATGCAATGGCTCACAGCTGTAATCCCAGCACTTTGAGAGGCCCAGGTGGGTAGATCACTTGAGGTCAGGAGTTCGAGACCAGCCTGACCAACATGGTGAAACCCGTCTCTACTAAAAATACAAAATTAGTCAGGCATGGTGGTGCACACCTGTAATCCTAGCTACTTGGGAGGCTGAGAGGCAGGAGAATCGCTTGAACTAGGAAGGTGGAGGCTGCAGTGAGTCGAGATCATGCCACTGCACTCCAGCCTGGGCAACAAGAGTGAAACTCTGTCTCAAAAAAAATAAAAAATAAAAAAATTAAAAAAGAAAAAGAGTTTGCAGCAAGTAGTAAGTAACTGAAACAAGAAAAGGGAGGATTTGTAGTGGGAATAGCAGGGCAATATGGAATGTCCATATGGAGGTAGGACCTGCCAGAGCTATAAACCTGTAGCATTGGAAGAATCATATTGCTCTAAATTATTTATCTACCATAAGAGAAAACAGAGATTCTGGGGGATATAGGGCAATGTATGATTTCCTCAGGGCTAGGTCTTCTCAATCCTTTCCAGTGGTTTGATGTAGCGCCAGATCAACTCATCCTGCTATTGGAAGGCATCATGCAACTGGGAACTACCTACTCCCTGTAGGATTTTGTTCTATTGTATTACTGTATTGCAGTGCCATCCATAGTAGCATATTTTTTATTTTCTGTTATAAATATATAATCTCATAGAATAAGAATGTATTCTTTGAGCTGCTCATTAGTTGAGTCTAGTTCTCCTAATATAAAGACTTTTTTTTAAATAAAAACACCTATTTTAATAACACTTTATGGAAGACATCTTTAATTTTCCAGATGAATTATTCACTAATTAGTATCTCAGGATTGTGAGTGCTATAAATGATAGATACTCTTAATTTTAAAACTAAGATGGCTTGGAGAAGTTTTAAATTTAAGTCCCAAGAAAATGTAACAGAAATGCTGATAAAAATGATATGTCATTCTATGCTTATGTTCAGTGAAAGAAATTGAATAACATTTATTTTGCCCAAATAGTTAAGTTTACAGAGTTTCTTAACAAACAGTGGTGATATAGTTTGGGTCTGCATCTCAGCCCAAATCTCATGTCAAATTGTATTCCCCAGTGTTGGAGATAGGGCCTGGGGGAGGGGATTGGATCATGGGGTCAGTTTGCCCTCAGTGTTGCTCAGTGATAGTGAGTGAATGCTCACAAGATTTGGTGGTTTAAAAGTGTGTAGCACCTCTCCCCTCTCTCTCTTCCTTCTGCTCTGGCCATGTGAAGTTGTGCCTGCTTCCCCTTCACCTTCTGCCATGATTGTAAGTTTCCTAAGGTCTCCCCAGCCATGCTTCTTGTACAGCCTATGGAACCATGAACCAATTAAACCTCTTTTCTTAATAAGTTACCAGTCTCAGGTATTTCTTTATAGCAGTGTGAGACTGGACTAATATAAGTGTATGCCCTAAATTACCAAGCAACTTTTAACTCAAAGGGAGAGATTAAATAAGATGACATTTTTGATTATTAAAATAACCATGTATTTTAAAATGTTCATTACTTAATAATGACCTATAATATCCCTTTAAGCATCAAATTGGGCAAAACTTATTTACAAAGTTCTTACTTTTGTTTCTCTCTTTAAATAAAATATTGACTTCAGAGCACTCAGTAAATTAATAGACCAAAGAGAATTCTAATCTTTTGATTCTCAGCCTAATTTTCTCCTTCCACTTTCAGTATGAACATGGGGTCCCAGGTACACATTGAGACAAAACTTAAGAAGGATGAAAAAGGAAGTAAGAACCAAACAAGGAAAAAATAAGAAATAAAAAAGAATGGGGTAATCTCTCCCATGACAAGCTCTGAATATAAATAAGGGTGTGGTTTTGAAGTGAGTCATTATTCCATTGCCTACTCCTTTCATGGCAGAGACGGTGATGTTGTGGAATAGAAGCTGTTAAAGAGGCTTTATATAACTATTAGCCTCTGAAACAATAGACAGGCAGCAGGGTGTTGTTCCAGAAAATGTTCAAAGAGGAGGAATAATTTTGTCTTTTACAAATTTAATATCTTCTCTTTTCTCCTATATCATCTGGAGGAAGCGCCTTTTCCTTTTCTCTTTTTTAAGCAAACTAAGTGTTATGCACTAGTAGTAGGTAGTGAGTGAATTCTTTTGCCAGCAGGAAGAAAAGCAATTTTGAATGCCAAAATAGCTCCTTTGTGTGAAAATATCACATAGCCCAAGACATTTTTGGGAGAAAGCAAAGATTCATATTCTGAATTAATATTTTTTAAATATACAGGTAGAGAAATGTTAATAATAGAAAAGACAGAAATTGATGATCATTTCAAAGTCTGAATGTTTACCCTGTTTACAATGTACTCAGACTTTTGTGTGATCTCAGAGTCATAATTTCTCTCCCAGACTGTGTCTATAGGAGATAGGTATTCCTAATTATTCTGTTTGGGTCAAGACATTTTTTTCCTTCCCTACCTTTTACTACCTGTTCTTATGCAACATTACAAATGAAGCAAAGCATGAACTGACCTGTATATAGGAGATGGCCCTAGAGCTGTAGACAGAAGTCAAAATCGTATCTTTATTTATTTTATTTTTTATTTTTTATTTTTGTAAATCGCCCTGACACCTTTGGGAACCATACACTCTAGGGAATCTTTTTATCCATTATTTGCACATAACAGACCATCAGCCAGTTACAAAGACTTTTGACAGAGGAGGTGGGCATCTATTACTTTCACCCAACCAGTATCCCTTTCTGCTTCATTTGGTAGTAACATATCCCTTTCTTTTGAAAAACTAACCATTCTTATTACATGTCATTTTGGTGGCACTGTCAGTCCAACTGCCTTCCTTCTGGCCAGTGAGTGGATGGCCATGTGAACCAGGCTTGGACAGTGAGATGTATTCCTATGAATGTGAGTATTGAATGTGAGTAAGAATGGAACATGGTCACTGACTCACTTTGCTAGTGGTTCTACTTGTCTGAATGCTGAATGAACTCTAACTCCTGACTGACAGATTTTGGAACCTGGAAGTAGAGTGCTCTCATAGCAGAATCTAAAATGAGACAGTAGTTTTGGAAATAGGCGGTATGTAGAAGGTGGAAACTGTGTGAGAATTTTGAGGAGAGTACTGGTGGAAGATCAAGTACCTTGAACCCATTGTACATACAATTTTGAATTACGAGGAGGCTGGCAGTGAGGCCTTAAAGGAATGGGAGAAAAATCTTATTGGAAACTGGAGGAAAGTGCAGAAACTTAACACTATGCTTGTCTGCAGGAACGTGGAAAGTAGAAAATGTGCCTGATAAACTAGGGGATCTAGCTGAGATTTCCAAGCAGAACAGTTAGTTAGCACCCATTTCTTTTTTCTTCCTACTTATAGTAAAATGGGAGATGAGAGAGAGCTAAACTAAGGGAAGGACTGTTAAACAAAAAGAAGCTAGATCTTGATGGTTCTGAAAGCTCTCACACTATTCAAAAAGTCAGAGATGCTAAAAGGGAGATAATGTCTATGGTGTGGCCATAAATCTTTTTATTAAGATCTTCACTATACTCTGGTACCTCAGAGAACCTTCAGTCAGACTAAAGGACCCGTCAAGGAGATTAAGAGTGTGCCACACAGATTCCCTCAGTCAAAGAGTAGAGCTTCTAAGAAGCCAAAGGGCATTGTCCCCAGTCATCTCAGTAGAAGCCCAAAGTGGAAGGGAGTTTATCTGTAAGAGATGTGTGGGTGGGGCTTTTGCCTGATGGATTTAACCTGGAGAAGTTTCACAGGAAACCCATAAAATTCTCGAAAGAGATACATACAGAAACATTGCTACTTGGATGGAATGAGACGGTACAGAACAGTACAGAATGAAGACAGGGCTTTGAAGGTGCACAATTTTAACACTTGCTATATTTTGCAAAACTAGAAAGAAGACTAAGAGGGTGAAACCAAGAGCTCAGAGGGCAGAGTGGAGAAGCATGAATAATTATTTCAGACATGAGACCTAATCAAGGATCTTTCAACATTTGCCTGGCTGAATTTTAGAACTGCCATGGACCCGTAACCCCTATGTCTTCCATCCCTCACCCTTTCTTTGAACAGGGTCATACAAGTACTTATCTTGTATCTGTCCCACTGTTGCATGATGGCAGAGGGAGATATAATTTGCTCTTGTTTTACAGGTTTAAAAATAACAAGGAATTGCACTTGAAGAGCTGTGCTTAAAGAACTACACTTGAGAAACCACGTTCATACTTGGACCTGATTTAGATGACGAGATTATGGACTTGAAGCTCATATTGCAATGGAATGAGAATTTTGAAGTCTTTGAGGGCAGTGAGCACATTTTGCATCTGAGAGATAAACAAATCATTGGGCACCAGAGGATACACTGTGGTAGGCAGCCGCTAAGGTGGCTCCCAGTGATCCTTGCCTTCTGGTATTCACGTCCTTTTTTAATACTTTCTTGCTGAGTGTGGGCTGGGCTTATTGACTCACATAGAACAAATAGAATGCCTCAGAAGTGATAGGACAGTAATTGAGGGATTAGGTTGTAAAAGGCTGCACTTTTCATCTTGGAAGCGCTCTCTCACTCTCTTTTGAATGACTTACCCCTGGGGAAGCAAGCTGCCATGCCATAAAGCATAAGGCAGCCCTGTGGCAAGTCCCATGGGAGTGGACTTGAAAATAGACTTTCTGAGACCTGCCCATAGCTATGTGAATGGGCTTGGAAGCAGATATCCTTGAGATAACTGTAGCCTCATCCAAAACCTTGACTGTAGCCCACGAGAGAACCTGCGCCAAAATGACACAGCTAAACTGCTCCTGACTCGTGATCTACAGAAACTTTTGAAAAATGATTGTTTGCTATTTTCAGCCTCTCAATGTTGAGATAATTTGTTATGCAGAAATGGATAAAAATACACTCTTATTCTAGAGGATACACTATGTTAGAATGCTCTAATTACTGTTATTCAACATTTTGGGAAAAGGCAATTCCACTGTCTTTAAGAGGAAGATATTGTCAATGAATCTTTTAGTCACTATTTGAAGAGTGCCAACTTTGACCACAATTTTATCTTTTAAAATTGAGCTAATGCCAAATTCTTTTTTAAATTTGATTTCTCAAATATTTTGAAATATAAAGTTTGGCCTCCTACCTCCCCACTGTCTTAACTGATCTTTTGATGAATTATTTTCTTTAATTACAAAATGATAGCTTAAAATGGCATGAGGGCATGGTGTTCCCTTGGTCACTGGAATTCTCCCAGGTTAGAGTGCTCAAAGATAAGCTACATTTATATATAATAATAAGTTACCTTTATGGGATGCTTATCTGTACCAAGAACTTTGAAACTTGCTTTCTGTAATCATTTTAGACAATTCTCATACCAATTGTTTGAATTAGGCATCATTATTATTCCTCCTTTAAAGAGAGTTGCCCAATGTCATACATTGGTGAGAGGTGGATCTGAGATTTGAACCCAGATTTGCTTATCTTCAAGAAATCCTGAGCTCTTAATCACTTTAAGCAAAGAAGATGTCCTGTGCCTCTTTGCATGAATTAATAAGCTGTGATAAGTGGATTTGCTCCTTGGTCCAGTGGTTACAAAACAGAACCTGTGCAAGCCCATTTCATATCCTCCTGGATGCAGCCTGTGAGGGGTTTTG
The DNA here is from genome assembly GCF_001698545.2 of Rhinopithecus bieti. Lineage (NCBI taxonomy): Eukaryota > Metazoa > Chordata > Mammalia > Primates > Cercopithecidae > Rhinopithecus > Rhinopithecus bieti. The sequence goes on from NW_016812730.1 coordinate 1,285,781, forward strand.
AATCCAGAGAAGCCCTTTCGTCACATGTGAGCCCAGGACATTTTTGAAGAGAGAAGTGCATGCCCAACCTGAAAAAAGTTCTGTCACCAGGTTATAGCCTTTGCCTTTAAGAAAACTTCGGGCGATCTTAAACGTTATTCAGAATGTGGGAGATACTTGAAGTGGTCAGTTATATGGATTTTTCAGAATCAGGAGTACATGAATTCTAAGAGAGAAATGAGAGGGTTTCAAGAGGCATTTGGCTGAGTGGAACAAAAACTCCCTGGCTATGCCCGTGACCAAGACTATCACTGTTCATTTCCCACTAAGGGAAAACAGGGGCGAGCATGTTTGGGAAATTGTTACATGCCAGAGCGTTCACTAAATGCTTTATGCATTCGGGTCATTCTGACAAACTCCACTGACATTTGTTGATTATTTAAAAAGGACAATTGAACTATAAAATATGGTGAAATTCTTGGTATTAATAAGTATCTTTGTTCTATTTGAGAAATCAGATTAAAAAAAGAATTTGGCATTAGCACAATTTTCAAAATAAAATTGTGGTCAAAGTTATTAATGAAATATTTATTTTTATTTGCTTTCTTCCCTCACTAATTTTCCAAGAGACTTAATTTCTTCAAAATTGAATCCTTTATATTTCTTAAAGTTTCAGTGTAATTTTACAAATTGTTGAAAATACATTCCATGTTTTCCTGGTCTTGTTTCTCATACCTAGACTGTGTATTCAGTCAAACAGGGTGATGGTCAGGCCAAAGTTTATCTTATCACACCAGAGTTTTTAGGTCATTTCCAGTTTTCTTATTTTTTTTTTTCTTTTCAAACTTTCACTTGAAAAGAAATTAATTGGAAAACACTAGCAAAGCTTTTTTCCTTCCTCTTTTGGCTACTTAACTGCCAACTGCCAATTGTTTCTGCATTCTTTATCTGATGTGCACAAGATACAGGAAAATTGTGGCTGTATTTGGAGTTGGCAATAGTTAAATGGAATTATAAAGAGTGACTAAAACCAACACATATTTTGTAGAGTCTTTTGATTACACACAGCTTTCTCTGAGACATAAAAAAACCTCTTGAAGGATTAGCTTGCTAGGGAGAATTACCATTTTGAAAGATTTGTGCCACATTTCAATGACAAAATTATTCAGAAAAAAAATGCCCCTCTGTAAATAGTCTCTAAAGTCTCACAAACATCTGAGCTCTTGGGGACCAGAATCAGGGCACACTTTGCATAAATTAAATACGCACACACATTTGATAATCCAAAGGTCTCTCAGATGTGTTTTGACCCTCTCTGGAAAGTATCAATAAAATAACTGTACCATTTCTTCAAAAAAGCCTGTGACATGGAGTATAAAAACACGGTTGTAGAAATCTTATTTTAACCACTGATGTATTACAACTATGTTAAAGTGGCAGCTGAATTAACTTGGTTGAAAACCAAGTATGTTATATATATATTTTCCTTAATAGACCAATGTGAAATATAAAACTTATTTTTTATATAACTCCTTAAATGATCTAAATCCTTTATTTAAAACAACTTACCTTATGATAACTCTTCTGACAGAGTTAAATAGTCTTTTTATAATATGAGACTTCGCATATTTCTATTAAGTGAGATAACTACATCAACACATTTCCTGAGATTAGTTGTTCTTAACAATTCATTTTAATAACATCTGATATGCTGGTTGGAATTTGTGGTTGTTTCATGTGCCTATCTTATTAGAATTTCAAGCATTCCTAAAGCATTCATGTTGGAAAGTGACTTAGACAAAATATTGCACAATTGGTTAATTTCCCATCAGAAAAACTCCTGAGAGGTTGAGTAATTTTGCAGTTAACTGATGCTCGACCACTGTAAACAAGAAGCAAAATGTGAATCAAATGCTACCTTCTCTGTGAAGATGGAATCCATGTCAAGCAAAAAATGTGACTTCAGAAATTCGCTTTGCAAATTAGTCCAATAATTGTCTATCATGTCACCTGGCATTGGCCCACAGCCTTCCAGTAAGACACCTGATAGAGGAAAGACAGCAGAGTGCGAATGTGGTATCCCTTCTCGTCTAAGCCCTCCTTAGGCAAGGCTCCCTCAATCCAGCTCTCTCCTCCCAATACAAGTTGGGGTAAGATGTTTTGGAGGGATAAGCTCTAGTTATGAAATGCTCCAAGACAGGAAAAATTCAGAGAATGTGCTTGTGTGACCATGAGAGTGTGTTTTACTGCTGGGATGAGGTGAGTCATATAGAGAGCTAGGTGGAGGGGTAGAAGAGAGCTGTGATATTCCTGGAAATAATTTGCTCCCATGTCACCCTCGGAAAAGGCATCTCCCTTAAATCAATCTGGCATAATGAATGGTGTGATACCCGGTGGCCTGCACAGTTATAAATACACAGCCTTTCATTCTAGAGATGGCCCATTACCACTCACTAAAACAGTCTGTCACAGTGGTGCTCTGGGGCCATTCATTTTTCATGACCTTCTTGGCGACGTGACTGGGATTTCCTGAAACCACACATAGGTCCCTGCCCAGCAAGTGCTCTGCATTAACATCCCTTAATTCTTCTCTTCCAAAGGTTATCATGTCCTGTGGGGTGTGTGTGTGTGTGTGTGTGTGCGCGCGCGCGTGTGTGTATGGCTTCCCTAGCAGGCAAAGAAACAAACAGCACAAACTAAAATTGACCTTGTTGGAAATACAGTTTATCCACAGAGTGAATGTTGGCTAAAATTTAATCTTATGACATCAGGAATGTTCCAAATTTACACAGGAGGTAAGAAATTTTAAAAATCAGTTTAAAAAGTTATCTCACCATCCCCAAGGTTCAGATTTCACATCATGAAAGGCACACTTTAGCAGAGCAATTGCAGCAAAGCAGGGCCTTCTTATTTGCTGGCTGCTTCAAATAACAGTTGTCCCTTTGATAATATTGACACCTATCTCCTTCACAATCTAGTGCTTCTCCTGCACTTGGTAACATATCCCATCTGTTTTTTTAGGGCCACTGTCATAAGGACGCCTGGAAGAGTGAAGAAAGGCCTGATTGATCACAAGGTCCTATCAAATGTCAAAGCTGGCCCTGGCTGACCTCCCATCTATTCAGAGCTGCTTTGATTTAATCTCCAAACTGGCTGCTTCTCCAGGCTGTGAGTTCTGTCTGCAACCCATGTGTCAGCATTGAGATACGACCGGCTTCACGCTCCATTCATCTCATTTGAAGGACGGAAATTAAACTCGAGGGTCGAAGAGGGGAACTGCTCAAAATACACACACATTAACTGAAGCCTTTTGTGTGGGTACATTATAGGAGTTTGAACAACCATTAAAAATTATATTAAAATGAACTTGATCTTTACTCCACTGAAATGGTTTAGAACTTTTCCTCCCCTCACTGCCCCTTCATCTATTCTTTTTTCCCTCCCGTGTTTGTAGTAATCATATGAACCTGATCTCATTAAGGTTCAAAGTGAAAGAAGAGAAAATTTACATTTTTTCAGTTTCTTTAAAATGGTGTCCGTTAGAAAATTCACTTTGCCTATAATTTGCACAGTAAATATTTTTTTAAAGAGATAGGAGAAGCCAGTAACCAGACTAATAGAAATGCAGACTGGTTTGTTTAGCATTATTGATTCATTTCAGTTTCACTTTGTAAGGTTTTTTAAAAAATGAATTAAAACTCAAACTTTGGGAATAGTTCTGTAACTATCAAGACAGGTTCCGTTCTTATTTCTAAACTCTTTTTGCTCTTTTCATTGGCCCTATTATACTATCAAGGCTAATAACTAAGTGAAACTTGATTCCTTACAGATTTGTTTGCATAAAAAGTTCAAAAACAAACTCTATGTTATTTACTAGAAGTGTCTCAAAAGTATTAAAATAAAATAATTATAAATGTGTTAGAAAAGTTAGTTGCATTTATTTCTGTGTTTATTCATTTGCTCATGCATTCATACATTTAAACTCTGTATGATAATGGCATCCAGGTAGGAAAAATGTTGTTGTTTGTTTAATTAAAAGGATATGCTGTACATTTCCACTATAATAGTAGTACATATTCAATATAGAAAAGACAATTGGCAAAGACAGGCAAGAAAGAGAGAGGGAATAGCAGACATCAAAAATACTATTGACCAGAAGTAACCAACATTAACACCTTTGTGTTTATGTTTTCTTTTTTTTTGGTAAATACCCACTTTTATTTTCCTTATATAAAATCATACTGTTTCTGCTTGGGAGAAGACTACATTTTGATTGTTATGTCACTTTTATGGAAATGATTATTTTGTTTGGTAATATTGTATTA
>NW_016812730.1:1290361-1325580 GCF_001698545.2 Rhinopithecus bieti
ATTATTATGTAAAAATATAATTATATAATATGTTATTTATAATGTTTCCTTTATTTTCTTCAAAATACTCTAATTTGGGGAAAAAAGATGTGCTCAGTTTAATGGTTTAGTTAAAACTGTGGTCTTTTGTTTTATGGTTTTTCATTTGAATGCTCACTTGGAAATAACGTTCCTTCTCAAGTAATCACTTGTGTTTTCTTTAAGACATGTCATTTGTTTTATATGTAACATATGAACAATGGAATGAGTACTGTAGTGAATACTGATACTATTTCTACATAAACAATTTCATGGGACTTATGAAAAATCTTTCCAACTATGGTCATATGGAGAGAAACATTTGAGCATCTGAGGCATTCAAATAATGCTGTTTAAGCATCTAGTTTTCTAAGTAGGGAAGCAGAAGAACACAGGATGATTGTATCTGTCTTGTACTTCTCAGTAAAATCTTTCTTTCTCCATATCCTTATGTTAATATCTTATTATTCATGGCAGAAATGTTGAATAAATGCACTTTGCAAGTTAATTCATTCTTTGCAGTGCCAGGTGGAAAGTAGGCTCATTCTTTTAATATGGCATAGCATTTTGCAACAGAACTTTTTGCAATGGTGGAAATGTTCTGTAATTGAACTGTTCAGCATGGTAGCCACCAGCTACATGTGGCTATTGAACACATGAAATGTGACTCATGTAACTGAGAAACTGAATAAAAAATTTTATGTAATTTAAATTTAAATCAATTAAACCACATGAGATTAGTGGCTGTCATATTGGACAACACAGCCTTAATAGTCTTAGCATTGTTAAGACCATTTTAATAGTTTGTGAAGCATTGTAGACGTTTACCCAGTTACTCAAGTTTATTTCATTGAAGAATAAATATAAGATGATGAAGAACTTCCAGTCTCAGAATATAATAACAATAAACAATTACATTTGCCCTGAGAGATGTTTTTCGCAGTTTCTTTCAGGGAAGAGAATTGAAAATTTCAACAAGGCAAAGGTGATGGAAGTGTCTTCATGGGACCCTTGGGTAACATAAAACGGCAAAGAATAGGATGATCTGGGTTCTAAGATCTGGCCTTAAAACTAGCCATTTATTTGATTGAGTAAGTTACTTCACTTTTTGGTCCTAGTCTCTTGATATTCACAACACAGGGTTTGGAAACAATGAATTTCTTTGTTCCTACTATGGCTAAATTATATGAATTTTTTCTGTCCTGTATTCAGAATCAAATACTAGTTTTTCCTTCATACCTCAATAATGTGTATAAGCACCCAGTGCCAGATGCATTCTAAGTGTTCAATAAGTATTTGTTGAGTGAATGGATGTACTTAGTTGTCTGCTTGGATCAATAGCTCCTTTAACCCTCCATTATTAGAGCTTGATATTTTCCACACCTAGACTTAAGCAAAGTTTTTAAACATGGACGTTTTTGATGCAGGTGAAATATTTTGCTACAGAGTGGTAGAGGATCACTGGGTACAAACCTCTGCTCTTGAATTCCTAAAAGGGCCTACTTCCAGAGATGGCCAAGAAAGTTTGGGATTCTGGCACTCAGTTGATTTTCCTAAAGAAAAGCCCTCAGAGTTTTGTGCTCAAAGAGCTGGATCAGGCACACAAATGTGCTCAAAGAGCTGGATCAGGCACACTGAGGTGATGATGGGAGGTCAAGAAAATGGCCAGAAAGTAACCAAGATTTAACTTCCCAGAACACTCATATATGATTTTTCTGAAAAGTACTTTCCGCACCTTAGCGATATTAACTACTTTGAATACTCAAGTCCAGAATAATTACATTTTCCTTCTCTCACATTCTGACACTTACATATATTATTTACGAGACATTTAATACTACTCTTTGGAGAATAGTTTATTTTTAGCGGGATGATGTCTTTTTAATCCAATGAAACTGTTAGCATCAATAAGGACAGAGATACTACTTTATTTCTGGCACACAGTTCTCTGTATGTCGTAAACTCCAGCACAGTGTAATCTCCTCAGCATCAGACATATGGGAAAATACTATCTAAACAGGAAAGCGATGTACAAACATTAGTAGTTGTTATTATGATTAGAATTGATGTTTCAGGTAATTTAATAATTACTCTTACTTGTGGTACATACCCTCCTCCAGGAACATAAAAGCTCTTCAGTGTTTTCTGGGCTTAGCATAGATGTCCTGAGATCTTAGCATTTCTAGGATTTCAGACTGTACAAGAATATACAAAAGAACATTTATCATGCTCTCCATTCAGAAGAGATAATATTAAAAATTAATAACCATTTTGGTCTGCTGGGATGCAACATAATTCAGGGGAGGAGGTCTGTCACTATCTTTTTCAAGGGCAATTCACAACAACACTTTGCATGATAAATTCCTGAAGCTTGATGTTCTTCTCACTGTTATACAGTGTGAGTGTTGACAAGGTCTTCTTTTAAAAATAACAATATTTTATTTTAAATTAGTTCATCTGTTTGGGGAAAAAGGGAGCAGTGTGTACCTATATAGGTGTTCACATCCTTTAGTCCCATAAATTTCACAACTAAAACTATATCTTCTTTTTTTGTGTGTTTGTTTGTTTGAGATGGAGTCTCACTCTGTTACCCAGGCTGAAGTGCAGTGGCATGATTTCGGCTCACTGCAGCCTCCGCCTTCTGGATTCCAGTGATTCCCCTGCCTCAGTCTCCCGAATAGCTGGGATTACAGGTGCCCACCACTGTACCCGGCTAATGTTTGTATTTTTATTAGAGATAGGGTTTCACCATGTTGGCCAAGCTGGTCTGGAACTCCTGACCTCAGATGAACCACCTGCTTCAGCCTCTCAAAGCTCTGGGATTACAGGCATGAGCCACCATGCCCAGCCTAAAACAATATCTTTAAAAAAAAATAGTTCACGTAAGAAACAAAAATCTTAAGGAAGGAATGACTTTACTTGTGACTTATTTATGATAAAAGGAACTTGGAAACAATTTGGATGCCCAATATTAGAAAAATCTTAAATAAATTATACTAGCAAGAAAACACATCAGAAAGATGTTAGCATTAGCACTTTAGAGCTTAGACAAATATATAGAAAAATGGTTTTTTGGAAAAGCATAATGCTATATTTGTACACAAGTATGTGAAATGTTCATATGTATATGAATGCTAACATTCCCCAAATGCAAAGACTTATTTTACTGGGGTTTACATTGTATAAAAAACATGACTTTAGAACTAAAGCTAGATTTAAATTCCAGTTCTTCCATAAGCTGTGTGACACTTGCAAATAGATATCCTCTCCGGATATCTATTTCCTTATTAGCTAAGAGTGTGTGTGTGTGTGTGTGTGTGTGTGTGTGTGTGTGTGTGTGTGAGTTAAACAAGCAAAGCCACTTAAAGAGTCTAGGATATAGTAGGAGCTCAATGCTATTATTTCCCTGTCCCTTTGCCAAATACCTGAGACTTCCTTGGTTTAAAAAGTTTTGTTCAAATTGACTGATTTTTATAGAAATTTCAATGTCATTGCTTTTGACCCGTGTAAGTATTTGTAACAATGACACCCTATTGATCAATGTGATAATTATCCTATAATTGGTCAATAATCTTTACATTTGAATAGATTTCAGAACAGTATTAAATATCTAGGGTTGGAGGTTAATTTCTATAAACAAAAATGTATATCTAACAGTGTTGCATTTTAACTGATCTTGACTATAAACAAGGTCAATTTGTGTTCATTTCCCACATATCATTGACATTAAATTTTGGGACGCTTACATCTGGGTTACGTTTGATTAATCTTCTGGGAGTATCTCTCCATAGATTTGGGGATGAAATATCTCCCAAATATAACGCAATTTCAGAATGCCTAGAAACTCACTATATAGTATATATGCATGTTTAAAAAGAAACTGGTCTCATACATGAAAACAGAAGGGTAATAGTAGACAAAATGACTGTTGCCACTTGGTAGTAGGGGCCAGAGAGAACAGGAAAAGGAATAAACAAGAAGATTAAAATTATTTTTCAAGTAAGGCTATACCTCTGTACACATGCTTAATTACAAAAGGAAATTAGGAGCAAGTGCATGTATACTACTGCATCTATTAACATATAATTTAATCAGTCTGGAGTAAATTAATGACTGTTTGCAATATTTCCGGTAATTTGTTATATGTTTTGTGATTTTTTAAATTGGTTTCTTGCAAATGCTGGATAAAACATTTGATTTCACACATTGCTTTAGGAATTGATTTGGGGATAATAAAATATAATGAAATGTTTTACCTCAGATGGATCTAATTTATATTTGCTCTGTACCCTTTTTTAAAACCTAAATGCAAATAATAAGGGCACTGCTAGGATGTTTAGAGGAGCTGTAACTGTAAGTTACTCTTATTTCTTTTTATTAGGTGAACTCTTTCAAAATTCCATTCTCTCGAGGTGGTAGAGAACAAGGACAAATCCTACAGGGGCTTCCCTTTTTTTATCCAAAAAAATTATGTATGAATTTGAAAGACAAGGAGGTAAAAATCTGGCAACTCAGCAAAGAAATGATTATAAAAATCTAAGAATCGGGACATTTGCATTTTGACCACTAAGGAGAAGTTTCATGAGTTCTCAGCTAGTCTGTGATAGTGACAGGACTTCATTTGATCAACTCTCAAAAGGAGATGATGCCAGTCACTACCACCTGATATGAAAATTACCTGATTCTGGAATGATTCTGGAAAAACATGATAATTATTCTTCCAAGGCAGTCAAAAAGAATAAAGCAAAGGTGTTCATTATTATCCTATTTTCAATTTATAAATATTACTTTCTTGATCTGACAATATATACTTGGAAGCATTTAAAACAAAAAGAGGTCTGGGCATATGAAACCACTCCAGGCACATAAGACCCCTTTATATCAGGGAAATTATCATGGTATTAGATTCTTCTTTTTTTCCTTGTTAGCTGGGTATCCATTTCCTGCTGGATTTCTTTACTCCAACTAAGATTTTCAGCTTTCAGGAGTACAGTCACCCCAAATTTACTCACTCTCTTTTTGGGATCTTCTTTTGCCATTGTTTTCTTTTATAATTGATTATGTAGTAATGCGACTTAAAAAATAACTCTTGAATAGGTTATAACTCAAGCGTCTCAGAATTTGTGCCCAGATTACCAATCATACGACTGCTAGCAAAGCAATGCATTTTTTTCTTAAACTTTGTTTTCCATTTCTGTGATTATCCTACATTTTATGAATTTTTTTCGTAGGTACCTAATCTTCTCATGTTAATTATTTTCTCTCAGCTTCAAGCAAGAAAGACTTTAGTAAAAAAGCCTTTCCCAACACCACCTCCTTTCTGTTTCTTCTCATTGAAGTCTGCACTTCAATGAGTCTGGGAGTTTATTGCATTATGCGTTGCAGCTTTTGACATACAAATTGGATCTCCCATTAGCCGGTGAGCTCCTTGAAAGCAAGAACTGTATGTTATTATTCTTTGTAGCTTAGTTATGTTCATAGCACATAGTGGGTATTCAGCACATGCTAACTTGTTTAGAATAAGGTGTGATGAGTAATACAAATCATCTTTCTTATTCATAATGCATTGCAACAAGTGTAGATGTCCAGAGGTAAACTTTCTACTACAAAAGTATAGATTTTGTTTTGGGGAATTTTGGACAGTGGTAAGTATGAAGACAACTTGAGTCTTATTTTTGTCTTTAATCACAGGAGTCATTTTGGCATATCGAAAGTCAGATCACAAAAATGCCTTCCCTCTCTTCCTACCTCTGAAGACTTCTATGTATTTTTGAGTTTTTTGTTTCGAATCTCACTTTCCAATAGTTTCATTCTTGGTTATTTGCTGGAAACTTAAAGGGGTCAATAATGCGTGGGAGTGTGTAGCGGGTGGGCGGTGGTCTTTTTTGTTTCTTTTATTTCTATTTGTTCTTTTTTTTCCTTTTCCTTCTTCTTTTTTTTTTTTTTTTGAACAAAGAGCTCTTCCCAGTGCTATTTGGCTTCCTTACCGCCACCTTTTCCTTTTTAAGGTAGCAGGAAAGATAATAGTAACATGATTTCAGTTTTTTTTAAAAAAATGAAAGTTCAGAGTCTGAGTTGCTTGAACTCACTAAGAATGAAAAACCAGAATTTTTTTTTTTTTTTTTTTTTTTTTTGAGACGAAGTCTCCCTCTGTCGCCCGGGCTGGAGTGCAGTGGCACGATCTTGGCTCACTGCAAGCTACGCCTCCCGGGTTTACGCCATTCTCCTGCCTCAGCCTCGTGAGTAGCTGGGACTACAGGCGCCCGCCACCACGCTCAGCTAATTTTTTTGTATTTTTTAGCGGAGACGGGGTTTCACCGTGTTAGCCAGGATGGTCTCGGTTTCCTGACCTCGTGATCTGCCCGTCTTGGCCTTCCAAAGTGCTGGGATTACAGGCATGAGCCACCGCGCCTGGCCGAAAAACTAAAATTCTTATCACTACTCTTCATTTCCCAAATTCATTACCCTCTTATAGTATAAAACTTTATACAGCATGTCATTGTCTTAGGATATTTTCTCAGTTACTTAAAGGTCAAATACACAGAATTAGACATGATGGAATGGCCTGTTTTGAGTAACTCTGTATTACACTGTCCTTACTGCACTTAAAACCTAAGCAATGTTCATGTCCATCAACAGACTAAGGTCTATTTGTCTAAGTTTAAATGGTGTATTAATTTAATTTATTTGTCAACACAACTAGTCTCTTTCGGCATTTTTAAAACATCAACACAGTGATTAAAATAGTAATAATCTGTAGAAAGTTAAGATTAAATATATATCTATGTTAAAATTGGCCATACTTAACAGAACCATTTTGGTATGCTTAGCACTAGATAAATTTATGTGACAAGGGTAAAATTAGACAATCTATGACGTATGTCATCAGAAACATATGTCATCAATGAATAGGCTGAATCTTCAAGTCCCATTGCTAGAAGACTGTTAATAACTCCTATACTTTCTTTATTCTTATAATTTAGGTAAGCATCACCATGTTCAATGATTAGACTTAACTCAGTCTTGAAAACAGAAATCACTGAAAAATTCACACAAATGATACAACTAAATGTACTTCCTTTTTATATGGAAAAACCTCATAATATCTGACAGAGATAGATCTGCTAGAAGATATTAACAACAGCAAAGATAGCAGTTATACCACATACGGGAGTCTTTCTTTTCTTTACTGAAATCAAGATCTTCTAAAAAGTGAACATAGCATTTCTTTCTCTATTTCAGTCAGAAACTGGAGGTTGATTTTTCAGATGTGGATGCTGAACCTTGCCAACCTCAATCAACCAAAGCTATTTGAAACATTTTCAATCTGGCCGATCCACTTGTAACCAAACTTCTTAGGATTTGACACCCATACCCCTACTTCTTGGATCAAGGCTTGAGCCTCATTATTCTTTTTTGCTTTCTGGTGTCTGGTGACACTTTACTCATACTTTGATTTCAGCCTCGCCTAGCAGGCTTTATTTTGTAGTGCAATTCTTTTTTTTTTCTTTTTTTTTTTAGATGGAGTCTCACTCTGTCACCCAGGTTGGAGTGCAGTGGCACAATCTCAGCTCACTACAACCTCCATTTCCTGGGTTCAAGCAATTCTCCTGCCTCAGCCTCCTGAGTAGCTGGGACTACAGGGGCGCACCACCAAGCCCAGCTAATTTTTGTGTTTTTAATAGAGTCGGAGTTTCACCATGTTGGCCAGGATGGTCTCAATCTCTTGACCTCATGATTCACCCACCTCAGCCTCCCAAAGTGCTGGGATTACAGGCATGAGCCACCATGCCTGGAGTGCAATTCTTTGCTTACTTCCAATTCCTCTTTCTTTTCTGGGTATTTGGCCTTGGTCTTGTTTGGGCAGTCCTATGGCATTCTGTCTCCACAGTATTTAGAACTCTTTTGATTGGAAGAATAAATGCCCAATGTAGACTAGCGTGGAGTAGAGCACAGTGCATCCAGGCCTGAGGAGTAATTGGTATAGAGACACACAATGCCACCAACATTCTTTCTCTTGTCTCTGCTTCTCTTTCACTCTATTTCTTTCTTCTGTCATATTACAGACTTGACTTCTCTTTTTTATAGCTGTGACAGGAAGTGGTTTTGAATTCATTTCCCCAAATTCGTCACTTTCTTTTAAGAAAGCTGCCAAAGCAAGCAGGAACTTTTGGATCCATTCCAAATTCAGAGAAATGTGATTTGCTTAGCCTGAGCCAGATGCCCATCCTAAGACCAATGACTGTAAAAAGCAGTTGGGGTCACATTATATTCTTAGGGAAGCCCTATACTAACCATATAGATATAGTTGGATTTGAGGGGTTGAAGAGTAACTGTAGTTTCCAGACAAAAGATGAGGCAGTCCCAGGGTAGATTCTGTGCCTTGTAGAACAGACCTCCATGACACTTTTTCTTCTCACTGCTTGCTACATCATTTCCTCAAGAATCATATGACTTTACAGTCTGTGCCGAAAGTGGCGAAAAACCAGTGGTTTTATGCCATTTTCCCTTAAATCCCTGTGGTAAGCTTTCAAGCATCTATCTTGCCTTTTGAAAGTGAAATGTTATTTTTTATGTCTTCAGCTCTCATAATTAGCTCAAGAATGTAGCTTTCTCAGCTAGCATTTTTTACTCTTTTTAGACAAAACAACACTACCAAGTTTTCTGGATGCCACTCTCTCTCCATCTGCTTTACCATCTCCCCTTAATTGAAGAAAAATTCTAAGTAACCCTGATGGTCATTACTTGGTGTCAGTCTTGCCACTCTGTGCTCATATAAGGGTTAGCCTGTCATAATTACATGATGTTACTCTATGCTAAATTCTGCCTCCTAAATCTTCCCTTTGATTTTGTATACTTAAGTAGGCCTTGACCTTTCCCTTTCTGAAAACCATGGTTTGATGCTAAAATTTTAGTCACACTCTAGTTGCCTTCCATAGAGCATTAGGTAAAGCAGAAGTAGCAACACAATCACAAAACACTAATTTAATAATTGTTGATGAACTCTAGCTAAAACATCTTAACTTGAATTATGATTGGAGACATGAAAACCCTAAGCAACATTTCAGACACTCCTGGAAAACTACACACTTGGCTGTAGTAATTAATAAGCATAGAATTAATTATCAGAATTTTCTTTTTTTTTTTTTTTTTTTTTTTTTTGAGAGAGTCTTCGCTCTGTCGCCCAGGCTGGAGTGCAGTGGCCGGATCTCAGGTCACGCAAGCTCCGCCGCCTGGGTCACGCCATTCTCCTGCCTCAGCACTCCCGAGTAGCTGGAGACTACAGGCGCCCGCCACCTCGCCCGGCTAGTCTTTTTTTTTTTTTTTTTTAGTAGAAAGGGGGTTTCACCGGGTTAGCCAGGATGGGCTCGATCTCCTGACCTCGTGATCCGCCCGTCTCGGCCTCCCAAAGTGCTGGGATTACAGGCTTGAGCCACCGCGCCCGGCCTAATTATCAGAATTTTCAAGGTATAAGGTCCTGATAAACCAAAGACAGTATTTAGGCATATGCTAACTTTCTGACACATTTTAGTGTAGTGGTTCCCAATTCTGACTGACTATAAGAATTAACTAAGATTAATTATTTAAAAACACCCAGATTCTTAAACTTTGCTGAAGACCTACTGAATGAGGATCTTTGGGAGAGGAATTTTACATAGTATTTGATTTTGATTTTGAGGAAGGGAGATTTTAATGTTCTCCTAAATGATATTGATGCTCAGCTAAACTAGACATCACTGATTTCTATTACAGCTCTACTCTTTCCTTTAAGTGGACTCCAGGAAGTCATTTTGTTCACAGATGTGGCATTGGCAGGTTAGAAGTACACTTCACTGATAAATCCAGAGAGTTACCCACCAATGTGTCCCCATAGTCCTAGCCCCAGTTCTTCTGCCCTCCTCATTCTTCATTATTTACAACTGACACCTCTTTATAAAAACTAGGGCTTACTCCAACAAGTTTGAGAAGAAAGAGAATGACTCCTTCCACATCCCAAATTTTGGCTCATTTGAGAGGGGAGAACCATACTTCCCTTGGCTGTGGAGTATCCAGGAGACGAAATAGGAAAAAACACTGAGAGGCAGAAGCTGCCTGTCTCAGCCTCTTGGACTGTTCTTATCCCGAACCTCTTGTACTCCTGCCTATAGCTTCAGCCCCACCCTACTCCTTAAGAACAACCTAATCTTGGGCATGTGGGCTTTACACAATTTCTGGGACATCACTCCCAGGCTGGAGATGTCGTGACCTGACTCTAATAACTAGGTTTCAGCATTTCTCTACGTGTCAGAGTCTTTATCTCGGCAACCTGCCTGATATCTCAGTTTTCCCAGATCACACTTCTCAGTGTGGTATGGGACATCCTTCACCAGAATCTTTCAAGATGCCTATCAAAAATGCCAGTAAATGAGCCTGCACCCAGACCTATTGAATCAGAATCCTTGGGGCTGGAGTCCAAGAAGGATATTTAAAAATAAGTCAACAGTCAAGTTGTTTTAGAGAGTCCTCAGCTTCTGTAATCTGGAAATTCTGGAATCCCTTAATCTCTTTGTATCTGATATTTCTGATTATTTTCATTATTATTATTATTCTGACTTTTGGAGTAGTGCAATTTAGTACAATATTTGTATGTCTCTTTTTTAGCAAAGCCATTCATAAGATATCACCCCTGAATTTGGCTGGGGGTTGTACTGTGCACATGAAATTTTTGGCTGCAGGACATTCTAGCACTGCATTCAAAAATATGTTTTGTATTGCATACTGGAGAAATTTAATCATGTTATCAAACATACCCATTCAGAAGCATTACAAAATACAACTCACTCCAATTAATTTTTTATCATTATTATTGTAATTATTTTATTATTTGTTATCCCCATTAAGAGCAATTAATATGACATACTACTATCAGTAATTTAAATGACTATAATAATAATAGCAACATCTGAAATTTTCAAGGCATCTTTTTTAAAAGAGTCCAAATAGAATGACAAAAAAATGAGTTATGTTTTAAAAAATATCTCCCGAGTGTTTTTCTAGTAAGCCACCAACATTTACTTATTTATGAGAAACGTGATCACGTACATGGTACTTGTGTGATGACAAAATTATTCTCTCAAAGCCGAACACCAATTAGAAAGTTAGGGCAAGGGCTTTATTTTATATCAGATCCAATAATTGTGAAATGCTTTGGCAAGCACTACTAAGAAAAAGTGAAATTGTGTTGTTGTAAAATAATCAGATGTGACTTCAGTAAACTCTACTTATAGTGATATTTAAGTTGGATGATGAAGCTAAAATTTCTGCAAACTATTATTTGTACCCAGACTGACATGAATTAGAATTAGTAAATCACAATGGGCATTCAACTATAAGGCACAAACTAGAGGTGATTTATTTAGTGGTTTTAAATCTAGGAAGGAATTTTATACTTTGTATGTAAAGGCTGTTTCTGTTTTTACAAATGCTAATTACAAAAAATTATAACTCATCTGAATTGTCACTGAACTGCCTAGGGAAACTCACATAAATTTTCTTACCTAAATAAGTCTACTAATATAGCATGCAACAATAACAAGGGTAAATAAGACTCATGTTTTCAAATATAAAGGGAGATGGTGGTATTCTTCTAAATCTATTTGATGAATTTGATAACATTTCAAATACATCACTAATTAATTTTTTGTGGCCGGATTGCATTTTATTTATATACATAACATTTTTTCTAGATATAATAGTGGGACTTGCAGATTTTTTTGAGGAAGTGGAAATGATTTTCCAATGGAATTGGAAGAATAATATTTAATTTTGTTATCCTTTGTATGTATCATTTTTCTATCCTTGAAATAATTTTTTTTAATACCTGGGATCTTTTGCAATAGAATTCTTTTCAGCCATGTAGGTCAGAGATCCCCACTTCCAGTGACCATATTACTCATAAATATCAATATTATGATAGTTAATTAAAGAGAGAGACTCTGAAAGGAAAGAGTTTCAGAAAACCTGATATATGTTCAAAGGCCTGTAGGTGCACTATGCAAATGTATCCAGGCTGTAAGAAGATGACCATTGCCCCTGCAGTGTCATATCTGCATTCTCTGGTGATGACACTGGTGGAGACTTCCCTAGTCATTCATCTATTCATTCCTCAAGTATTAATTGACATCTACCATGTGTAAGGTGCTATGCTGGATGCAATGGTTACAAAGACAGGAAAGTAGTTTTGCCCCTAAGGAACACATACACTAGAGAAGGAAACATAAATTGATACAAAGCACCAAGTAGAACACACAATATAACATCATGATTGAGCACAGACTTCAGAGCCAGATCCTTATGTTTGAATTCCACTGGTGTTTACTATGTGACCTTAGGGAATTGCTTTATTTTTCTTTCCTCGGTTTTATCATCTGCAAAATGGGGAAGCCTACCCTATAGGTTTATGACAAAAATTAAGTAAATGTATGTGTTAGGTTGAATCATACAAAAGTGCTGATTTTATGGTTATAAAACCATTTTAATAAACAACATACAAAAAGTGCTAACCGTGAAAAATTAATAAATTGGAGTTAATTGAATCTAAACACTGTTACTCGTCAATAGATGCTTTAAGAGTATGAGAGGCAAGCCACAGACTTAAGTGGTGAAGCATCACTGACAGCCTTGAAGGAGGGTCAAAAGTCTCATGTAACAGAGCTACCGGACCAGGCAGGGACGATATCCCAGGCAATGTGACTTCCTTCACCCCAAGGCAGATGGGTCAATTTTGGAAGGAGTCTCATCATAATTGCAACAGCAGCCCCTGTGTCAGAAACATCAAGTCCCTTACTTTGTGGTAATCTATCATGATGGATATATTTCCATGGCCATTATTATGATGATGGTCAGGTAGCAGCTGACCTACACAGTTGCTTAGCAGCTGTGATTTACTTCCACAGTTTTCAGTCTCAAAGAGGGGTGTCTTTAACCTGCTAGTCTTAGCTTCCTAAGTGGCAATTTAAAGAGCTAGGCTATTGACAACATGACAAGAGTTACTAAAAATAAAACAAAGCTCATCAAGGGGAATATTGCCTAGAGTTCAAAGAGCGACTCTGAATTCCACTCACTGAGTAGAGGGACCACTTCCATTTTCTATTCTTCCTAGCTGGTGCTGAGGTTAAACAGCCACAGTCAGCCAGTGCATACCATCAAGTTTTAACTGAGCTAAACTGTCAGTGAATTATGCCCAAGTCTGTAGAAAAACTTCTTCCTTCAAAGAGATAGCTGCCACATTTTCATGTAAAGCCAATTTATAACACTGGAACCATTTCCACTTGACCAAGAAGTTTTACTGTGCTCTTCCTATGTCATTACTGAGTTTGAGTTCAGCCACCCAAAATAAGAATGTCAAGCTGGAGTAACAAGGCCTCCGTTTTTTAGATGTCCAGATGTTAGATGTCCAGAAAACCCCAGAAACAAACCAGTTACAAAACCTATTAGGACTACCTAGTAGCCCTGTCAGGGAAGCGGCCCCAAGGGGAACCTCCAGATGGAGGGTGCCTCCTTTTGCCTGAGGCCCGAGTTGGTGAAATCATCAGTTACAAAGACATTCGGCACAATAGGGTCATTAGGGCTTTGGGTCTCAAGAGTGGAACGCGTGCCATAGCTTGCACAGCACCCCACATGGCTTCTTGCACTGGAGCTATTCTCAAAAGATGTTGATATGCAGGTTAGTTGATGTAAAAGACCAGATAGAAGGCCCAGATGAGGCCTATGCTATCTCTCTCTTCAATACCTGACAAGTGTAATAAGGTACTCAACTTCGTTTTGGATGGTGGAGGTTTAAAGGGAGAGCAGTTTTTCTTGACTCCCGGAGGGATTCAGCATTGTAAATCCACCCACGTGGTCTCAAGAAGCTTTATTTTGTAAGCGTGTCCCTGAGGACTGTTTGTTTGTATCAGGAAGCAAGCCACCACCCCTCAGGTCCCCCCACTATTGGTGGAGGTTTGGTAACACCACAGTCTAGGCTATGGTGACCAAGACTTCTGATTCACCAATCAATGGGGGCACTATTGGAATGAAAACGTTGGTTAGAGCTACTCGTACTAAATCCAGACTGACTCCCTGGTAGAAGAAGACAGTGAGTGACTTACTGGTAGCAAAAAGCAGTGCATCTTGGGGAATACCTTGTCATAAATGGGGTTAGGGAGCAATTTATATGTCACACTCCTAATTCTCTACCTGTGGGTCTTCCTGAATTAAAGAGTCCCCTCTGGAATATATGGAGCAGCAAAACATGTAACACATTGATTCCTGTGCATTCAGATGTAGAAGCAAAAGCAATAGTGTATTAAAGTTTTAAAAGGTCACACCCACAAGGCCAGCTTAGCTTCCCCTCCCCCTGTAAAGCCACCCCACACTCCATTAGCAGAATCCAGGTGGATTTTATTTCCAAGCATCTAGTAGGACAGTAACTTGCTTGCCTGTCTCAAATTGAGTGAATGCAGTTTGAGCCCCTTGCTTCCCCAATCTTTGGGTCAGTTTCTTATTATCTAGCAGGTTATCTTCATCCACACTGTCAACCCAATCTAGAACACGAAGTGCCTAAATAATTGTTAATGCCTAATCTGTGGTTTCCAATGTGTTATGATTTGAATTCCAAATTCGTACGCTGAAGCCCTAACCTCCAGGACCTCTGAATGTGACCTTATTTGAAGACAGGGTATTTATGGAGATAATCAAGTTAAAATCAGCTTTTCAGGGGAGGATCTAATTTAATGGGACTGGTGTTCTTATAAAAGGGGAAATGTAGGCACAGAGGCAAACACACATACAGGGACAATGATATAAAGAGACAAGAAGGCAGTCGACTCTAAACCAAGGAGAGAGGCATGGAATGAATCTTTCTCTCACAGAACTTAGAAGGAACAACCCTGCCAAAACATTGATTCTTGGACTTCTTCTAGTCCCCACAACCATGAAATAATACATTGTTGTTGTTGAAGCCACACAGTTTGTGGTACCTTGTTACAGCAGTCTTTGCAAAATAATACACCATGGGAGCTTGACTTTCTCCAAGAAAATCTCCCCCAAAGGCCAACGCTCCCTTATGATAGCCTAGATTCACTGCAAAAAAAAAAAAAAAAAAAAAAGGAAGAAAAAACCTGAGACATCTTGCTATTATCCCTAAATAAATCCAAGATTGAAATAATAGACTACAGGTGGGAAATAAGCATTAAGAAATATTTTTCTTTAACAACCTTTTCACACCTTGGCCCTCTCATAGCCCAAGGGAACGAGCCAAACTTCTAACAATCAATGAAAAGTCCCTCCTCCCAAGGAAGATGCAGCCACAGCCAGAGCAGCCATTGCTGAACCTATTTTTCAGGATTCGAGTACCTGTCCTGCACCCACCTTCCCATTTCTGATTAATGGTCAGTGAGGTCACTTATTGCCTAGTTAGTACTACATTATTTTGTTCCATGTTTTCTACTGTTTCCATGGACTTCCCTCAAATCCCATTAATTGATTCCCAAGGCCTTCAAGTTTCCCATTCCAGAAAGCCATGTCTGTAAGAATCCCATCCTCACCCTTTACATACTTCAGACTCCTTCTTGTCTCTGATTGTTTGGTAGACTTATCACCACTTTCTGAACAGATCTCTTTTTCCTCTTCAGTTTTTTAAGCATCTAGCATCCACTTGGATTTGCTTTGACTGGTACTTACAAGCGTGAGTTTTGTTTTGGTCCTGACTTTGATGAACTGTTTGATGTGTAAGTACAGTCTTCCTGTATATAATTGTGCCCTCGACTATGGTTTGTAACTCCTTACTGCATCATAGCCTTACTTAGTCTCTTGATTATACAGTTACGGCAATTATATCCTTTTGTAATTAAAATCTTTGGTTGACTATACTAGTCTCATTTTAATGATTCTTTCTAAAACAAAGGGATAATAAATAATCACTCTGATACTAATAATGTTAATCACTTCTATATATTATTCTCAAGTTTTCTTCAAGATCAGATACTAAGACATGGGTTATAGATAATTTCCATCATCTTTCTTCTCCTTGCCCCATGAAGATCTATGATAAGCAGTATTTTATAATGTGTGTGTATATTTGTGTGTATATTTATATGCATATGTTTTAATTGCATAGCTATTATTTGGTCTAACATGTTGTAGCCAGTAGCAGATTTTATCTGTCGGGGGATGATGTTGGAGAGATGATTATGTTTATTAAAAGATACTAATAGTCACAGTCATGAGCTATTTCTTAAAGAGTTTCATGCTTTATATTAATTACAATTTTTATTTTGAAATAATTGCAGATTCACATACAATTGTGTACCCTGTGCTCGATTTCACCCAATGGTAACATTTCTCTAAGATATAATACAATATTATACTTAGGATCTTGGTGTTGATACAGTCAAGGTACAGAACAGTTTATCACCACAAAAATCCCTCAAGCTGCTCTTTATGTTTACATCCATCTCTTTTCTGCCATGCTTATGCCCTGGCAACCACTAACCTCTTCTCTTCTATACTTTTGTCCCTTCAAGAATGTTATGTAAAAGGAATCATACAGTATGTAGCCTTGTAGATTTGGCTTTTTTTTTTTAACTCAGAGTAATTCTGGAAATTTGCCCAAATTGTTGCATGTATCAATAGTTTGTTCCTTTTTATTGCTGAGTAATAATCCGTGGTTGGATATGGTGGTTTGCTTAACCATTCAGTCTTTGAAGGATATCTGAGTTATTTCCAGTTTTATGGCTACTGTGAATAAAGTTACTGTGAAGATTCATGTACAGATTTACATTAAAATACACCTGGGGTTTTGTCTTTATTCAGGTATGGTAAGCCCAACAAATCAGGAGACATTGACATTAGAAAGTTTATTATTCAAAGTTCCTAAGAGGAGGGGAGAGTGTCATTCCTTGCAGGACCATAGTATATAACAACGAGGTCAGCTGCAGGCAGAGAGAGAGCAAGGGAAACTTCAGGAAAGCTTTTACTATAGTTTTCTTGGAAGAAATGGGCCATCTGCTCTAAAGCAAATGGGCTAAGCAAGTTTAGAGTTGGCCAATCTGAATAATTTTAGTATGCTTCAGGGTGTTGAAGCTGGCTGATGCTTGGCCTTGGGGTGATTAGGGCAGAGGAATAGTGTCTTACAAGAGTAAGAACCTCTGAAAGAACAGGTAGGTCAGGGGTGTGAATTTTGGATTGGTATGCTTACATATTGACATGGTTTGGCTCTGTGTTCCCACCCAAATCTCATCTCAAATTGTAATGCCCACAAGTTGAGGGTGGGTCTGGGTGGGAGGTGATTGGATCATGGGGGCGATTTCTTCCATGCTATTCTTGTGATAGTGAGTGAATTCTCACGAGATCTGATGGTTTTAAAGTGTGGTACTTGCGTTGTTCACTCTCCCTCTCCTTCCACTGTGTAAGAAGCGCCTTGCTTCCTTTCCACCTTCCACCATGATGGTAAATTTCCTGAGGCCTCCCCAGCCATGCAGAACTGTGAGTCAAACCTCTTTCCTTTGTAAATTACCCAGTCTCAGGTATTCTTTATAGCGGCGTGAAAATGGGCAGATACAGACAATAACAGTGTGAAAACAGACTAACACACATATGAAAGGCACACTCTAATGAGAATCAAAAATCTCTCTGCTGACTCTAGGAAATCCAACTGCTAAACCTGGGGCAGTCTCTCCCTACCAACAAGGCCTTAGATGTCAAAACATCAGATACAGAAACATGAAAACATGGATAATACAAGTATTTTGTGTGAACTTAAGTTTTCATTTCTCTGGGATAAATGCCCAGGAGTGCAATTTCTGGATCATATGGTAATTGCATGTTTAATTTTATAGGAAAATGCCAAACAATTTCCCAGAGTGGTTGAACAATTTTCTATTACCACCAGGAATATCTAGGTGATTCCTTTCTCTAATCCTGTAGATTTATAAAGTGTATGGGAGGGAATAAAGGCATCATTTGGATTATTAACACTTCTGGCATTTAGGTAAACCATGACAATGCTTTTTATTTCGTGAGTAAAATCTGTAGTACACTGAAGTGGGAACTGTGAACGATCCAAAGGTGAACAGGTAGATAATTTTGCTCAAGGAGCCTTCAGTCCCTCGGTGGAAGCAGGCCTGTAAATGTTGAACAAAAAAGAATAAAAATGGGTGGTACGTGTACATTCAACCAATCTGCAGTGTAGGCACAGCGGAAATGCTAAGTATTTGAAATAATGGATATGTTAATTAGCTTCATTCAATCATGCTACATTGTATACATATATCACAGTATCACTTCTTACCTCATAAGTAGATACAATTATAATTTTTGCAACTCAATACAATTTAAAAAATAGGTAACGTTTAAGAATTCTGAGGGTGTGGCTGGTAAGGCCTGATGTAGGTAGTAATCTCTGAGCGGTCTGTGAAGAATGAATATAATTTAAAAAGTAAAGAAAAAAAGTGCAAAAGGCATTTAACATTCAAAATATTTTGTGTGCTGGGTGCACCAGGGGTATTCTGATGGGATTAGAGCCCTAGCAGAGTGGGGAGATGGATGGAGCAATGAAAGTGAGAAACAGAATTGAAGAAAGATCATGAGGAACCTGGAATGATCTCTGAAGAAACTAGGCTTGGTTTGGTAGCTGATGTGAAGTCACTGAATTTGGAGAAGAAGAATACCAATTGGCCTGCATTTGAAGATATTGACAAAGTTCACTGAAAACAGTCAAGATCAAAAGTGAAGAGTATTGAAGGGAAGCTATTGTGATAGTTTAGGTAAAAGATGCTGAGACATTGAGCTCATTGCAGAGTCTTTAAAATGTCATTGTACTGTTTTCTTTAATTAAGTCAACTACAAAAAAAATGAATGTTCCTTGCAAGCACATCAGAAAACGATGTAACAAATAAGCAGAAATCACCCTTGATCACCTTTCTCAGAAATAACCACAGCAAACATTTTGAAATATTTTAATAAAAATGTTTGTAGTCTTTTTAGCTACATTGCCATGTGTGCATGTATGTATAATTTTAAGCATATATCAGTGATAGCATATATAATGTTTATGTCATATTTATAACATTTTTCATCAACAGTGTATTATAACATCTTTAAGTATACAAATGTATTTATTCACTATCACTTAAAATATTCTCATTGTATGGAAACACTGTAACTAAATCAAGTCCTCCCCACTGCAGGATATTTAAGTGGTTTTGTTTAATTTTGTTAGACTATTTTACTATTTCTAGCTTTTTATTTACATTTAACACCTTATTTGCAGACTTGGAATAAGAAATAAGAAATATATATATATATATCTGAGGTTCTGTCTCTTGTCCATGCTCATGGAAGATGAAGTTGGGGCTCCGCAGACATCTTGAGATGCACACATTTTGTGCTGGCATTGCACATCGAGTGGCCTTGCCTCACCCCTCCAGCATTGAAAATAGTATGGCTTACGTTGAATTAGAGACCAATATGCTTATGATTTTCTAGCTGCTGCAATTTCTACTCAAGTTCTTTTATCTCATGTTGGGTTCCCAAAACTAGACTGTGCATCAAATTATCCACAGATCTTTTTACAAATGAAATGCCGAGGACCCAGCATAAAAGATTGTGATTCAGTTGGTTTGGAGTCAGGTCAGGAAACTGTATTTTTCACTCTTCCCTAGGGAATTTGACCATTCAGCTGAGGTGAAAACCATGGTGCTAGACCTTTCTTTCCACCCTTTTACAGATATAACTGTTTCCACTGACTATGAGTTTGCCTATGTGGTGACAGGACAATTTAAGTTAAGGTGGGGCTCGGCGATGGCGGCTTGATGTGTTCCTTTCTGGGAAGTTCAATGTTTTCAACCAAAAGGGAGCCAAACTCATGAAAACCAGTTACAGATTGGGGCAGAAATAGTTTTGAGAAAGGGAATTTCTATAAAAAAAAAATTAAATCTGGGACTGGACTTCTAGGGGATATCCTACCAAGTGTGGATCTTTTGCTTTTCCAAAGTATTTCCTGATCTCTCTGATTGGGTGATGAAGCCTTTTGACATCTTTACCAAAAAGGAGGAAAATAGGCTGGGTGCAGTGGCTCATGCCTGTAATGCCAGCACTTTGGGAGGCTAAGGTGGGTGGATCATGAGGTCAGGAGATGGAGACCAGCCTGGCTAACATGGTGAAAGCCCATCTCTGCTAAAAATACAAAAAATTAGCCAGGTGTGGTGGCGGGTGCCTGTAGTCCCAGTTACTTGGGAGGCTGAGGCAGGAGAATTGCGTGAACCCGGGAGGCGGAACTTGCAGTGATCTGGGATTGCGCAGCTGCACTCCATCCTGGCAGACAGAGCATGACTCCATCTCAAAAAAAAAAAAAAAAAAAAGACAAAAGGAGGAAAATATGGACATTGGGGTGTACATGACTATCACGTTTCTGAGCCCATATTTTATGCAGGTGGTTGGATACTGTGTTTACATGAAAGACAAATGGAAGCATCTCAGAGTAGGGACAGAAGGACACAGAAGAGAGGCTTATGTTGTTGAGGACAAATTTTGTTCACTGGGTTCTTTTCCTTGAAGTGGCCTCTCAAATGCTACCCAAAGGACATTGACCTAAAGACGACATGAGGAAGTCTGTGGAAGTATGGCTTTAGGCCATTAACAGAGGCTGAGCCATCACTGCACAGTGGATGGAGCCCCTAGGTGGGTTCCCTCCTCACATGGCTGGCTCTTTCTGTCATGACTGCCAGCTCAAAGTAGACATGGATCCTCCTCACTCGTGCCTCTTAGAACCATCTGTAGTCCCCTGTGAGGACTAAGATATTCTGCAGATACTTCTATAATCGATCTTGCTGCATTGCAGTCCTGTGCTGCCCTGACCTCCAGCTCTGTCTTCCTACTTGGATCTCTGAAAGTGTAACCTAGGTCTCCTCCCTGTTTCTGGTTTCACTTGCCTGAAACACATCCCCTTCTTAGTGGACCAGAATCAGCTCCAATATTTCTTTAATTCCACCACAGTGACTGAGGTATCCTCCTGTCTACAAAGAGGATAACAGAGTTTGCAGCTCCAGCCACACAGTTCTCTATAAACCTCAAGAAATTGCTTGGCACAGGTTAATTTTCCCCATCTCTAGAGAAAAATACTACCATGTTACCAACACTTACTGATACACTGAAAGCATCAGATTAAAATAAAATGGTTAGCTGCACTTTAAAGAATGGAAAGGGATCTGTAGCATCAATATTCATCTTGCAAAATCTATGTGTCAATAATATGGCATAAAAAAAAGTTTTTGCAAAAAAGGATATTGTTACAAGAGAGGATCAATATGACCTGCCTGGGAAATCAACACTGTGACTTCTCATCATTTATAATGTATTAGTTAAAAGGTCTAACAATCTCAATCAGGAGACATGCTTCGAATTTTCTACATGAGGATCTGAAATGATGTAGCGATAGCAACATTCATTACCTATCATGTGTGAACATTATGCTTAAATCACTCTCATTCAATTCCATGACATCCCTGGAAGGGAATTGTATCATTCCTTGTTTCACAGATGAAGTATCTCAGACAGAAACTATACTCAAAATCAACACTAATTAGAAGATATTTCTTCAGGGCCTATGGGTTTTCCCAGCACACCATAGGTTCTCCCTGGTTCACTCGTGTACAAAGCCACAGAATTCTCAAAGCTTGCACCCAGTGTGGCTGCAGTGATATTGCTTCCTTCTAATTCTCCTCTTTTACTTTGTTTTGTGTGAGGGAGACTAGCAGGTAATATTTGATGCGGGTCAATCAACTCCTGTCGACCTGATCATATGGCTGTTGGTGGGGGTTGAAGAGGTAGATTCAGGGTTTAAACTAAGAAAAAAGCAAAGCAGGTAATGAGGGACAAAGGTTTACTTGACAAACATGAGTTCCCAGAAAGAGATTACATTTCTAGAGGAAAATCAAATAAATCTCCATGAAGATGGTTCTATTCTTAGCACTTAACCTGTTATATTTTAGGAGATCAAATACTGTTCAACTAATTCAAACAGAGAGAGATCATCTTAGCAGCATTTTAAAGGTGATATGAAAACAAGTTATAAAAAGAAAAAAATTAAATGTATCTTCATTCCTTATATCCAGAAAGAACCATCTTAATGTTTTGGTATGTACCGAGACAGAGAGAGAGAGAGACAGAGAGAGAGAGAGAGAGGTAGAAATATAGCTAGAAACATTTTATAAAACAGAGGTCATAGATTATATATATATATAATATTAATATAAATATATATATTATTAAGATTTTTCAGTTATGAGAATTGTTCCCTTGTCATTGTCTTTTGAAAAATTTAAAAATGACTTGATATATTGTATCTATATGAGCAACAATTTAATGATTGCCCTATTTGGGGTCATTTAAATTTTTCAAACCTGTTTTTTTCCTTTGCTATTATGAACACCTCAGTGAACATCTTTGAAAATGTTTCCTCATCCACATCTTGAATCACCCACATCTCGAGGCAATACAATTGTAGACATATAATTATGGCTTTAAAAATGGCTCTTAATGTATGTTACCAAATTGTTTTCCAAGACTTTGGTGCTATAAATACTTCTACCAGCAATGTTTAAGAATTACTGACTTATACATTTTATTTTAAAAGTTGACAAGTGTGAAAACTGTTACATAATAGTTTAACATTTTATTTTTTCAATTACTCAGATTGAACATAGCCCACATGTTTATTAGCAATGAATGATGCTTTTTTAGTAAATTATCTGTTCATGTCTAGAGTCAGTTTTTTGATAGATTTTCTTCCCATTGACACCTTGTATGTCAATGTTTTTCCAATTTGTAATTTATCTTTTAATTATATTTAATAAAATTTTCAGGTATTTTAAAGAGCTAGATTTACAATAA
The DNA here is from genome assembly GCF_001698545.2 of Rhinopithecus bieti. Taxonomy (NCBI): domain Eukaryota; kingdom Metazoa; phylum Chordata; class Mammalia; order Primates; family Cercopithecidae; genus Rhinopithecus; species Rhinopithecus bieti. Next base: position 1,313,291 of record NW_016812730.1, read on the forward strand.
ATGTAACCAAGAAAACTACATGAATTTTGACTTGCTATTGGATGGTGGAGAATTTTCTAAGCACAAAATAATAAAATAAATAATGAAGAGAAATATTAAATTGAACTGCAACCAAATGTAAACCATTTGGTTTTCAAAACAATATCAAAATATAGTATATGATAAGCAACAATTATAGAACTGAACAGAAAGTAAAATTACCATTTTTGAAAAACAAACATCTAATATCAATTTTAAAAAAATTAGTTATACCAGTTTATATTTCCACTTCCCAGGAAACAATTGTAATCATGAGTTAATTGCATTTTCAAGAGAGTTCATAGCAGCATAATTTGTAGTAGTTAAAACTAGCAAAAAAAAAAAAAAAAAAAAACCGTTTAAATATCCACCCAACAAGAGAATGGATTCATTGTTCATTTTCATACCTGGGACGCTTTAGAGAAGTGAAAATAAATGAGTTAGAGCATCACACACCATCAGGTATGAATTCCATAAATAGAAGAAAGCAAGATATACAGAATACATACAGTGTGATTCTGTTTATATAAGGTTCATGCACAACTAAACGGTAAATTGCTGGGGACACATATATATGTCATAAAACTCTAAGGAAAAGTCAAGGAATGAGAAACACAAAACACTATTGTTTAGATTACTGCTGCTCAACTCTGGCTGCACATTAGAAGTAACCAGGGAGCTTTTAAAAAATATTGATGCACAGGACCCAGTCCAGAAGAATTAAATTGGAATCACCTTACTCAGTGGCTTAGTTAAGACTTATAGTAAACAAATACTGCATCATTAAGGAAATTAAGGTCATCCTTTCTCGGTACCTCAAGATCTTTGCTTCGGCAATTATTTCCTCTCTCCGACAGCATCAATTTCTTCCTCACTATTGGGTTACTCCCTTTGCTGTATGCACATGCATGTCTAATATCGGCCATCCTAAAAGAAACAATAAAACAAAGAAATAAAACTCAGTCTCTCAACAGTATGTCTTCCATATACCATCTACCAACTTATCTTTTTCTCTGCTTTTAAAGCCATACTCCTGGGAACAATTGTCTACACCTCTTCTTTCTTATTGGTTATGTTTATGTCCTTCAGCTCACTTTACTGAGGCTTGCATCTTCAGTATTGCTGCAAAACAGTTTTCTTTTAGATCAGCAACCATGACCTCTGTCCTACCAGACCCTACAGTCAATTATTGGACTTCATCATGTTTTACCTCTTGGCAGCATTTAACACAGTTGGTCACATCCTTTCTGCTTTTCCTAGCTCATTGTCGTTTCTTATGTTGAATTTCTTCTTTTCCTGACCTCAAAATATTGGCTTAAGGCCACAGCTTGGCCCTTGGCCCTGTTCTTTAACTATCTTCTTTCCTCAGATGAGCTCATTCTGTCCCATGCCTTTAAATGTCATCTATAAGCTATTGGCTACTAACTGTTTTTCTTCAACTCTAATGTCTTTCCTGAACTTGGGCATAAATATCCAACGATATACCCATATAAACTAGTAATTGATTTCAACGCCAAACTAATTCCTACCTTTTACTCAGTTGCTTAGGACAAACAACAATGACATCTAGTTTGTCAGCAATTCTTTTTAGGATGACCTTCAAATTATAGACTGAATGGATCACTTCCACTGTATCCACTGCTACTATCTTAATGTAAGACATGCCTGAGCTAATGCAACAGCCTCCTACCTGTTCTTTCTGCATCCACTATTCATCCCCCTACAGCTTTCCCAGAGCAGTGTGATCCTCTCAAAGTACAAATCAGATTATATGTCTTTCCTGTTAAAAACTCTCCACTAGTGTCTCATGGCTGAGTTCCTCACCATGGCCTAGGAGGTATACAAGAGGTGGCTGTTTTCCAGATTTCTTACCACTCTCATCTTGGTTGTGGGACTTTACACCCACTATTCTTCCACCCTGTGAAAATACCTGGCCTCTTCAGTCTCAGTGTCTGGGTACCGGCTCTTCTCTTTGCCAAGAATGCAGAACTGATCCCTTCCTGTGAGTAATTCAGGTTCTCAGCTCAAATGTCACCTTCTCTACAGAGAGCCTTCCTCATCATTCAGCTCATAAAGTGTTGTCCAAGCACACTCAACCTCTAGCACATTCACCCATTTTCTATTGCTACTAAAATATCAATCACCATATAAAGTTATTTGTGTGTAACTGTAGTCTCTCTCTCCCTAGCCTCATTAGAATAGCAGCTCCAAAAAAGTAGGGGGTTTGTCTTCATTACAGCCGAATACTTAATATTTAGAGCAGTGTTTGACAATCATCTGGGTCATGATAAATGTTTGAAATGAATAAATAAATAATAACTCAACCCAAACTTTCTACTCCTCAATGTACTCTTTGTGTGTCTGCGTTTTATGCTTACGTTGGCTGTGTTTTTTTTTTTCAACTTTCTTTGCAAACCTTCTTGATTATTACATAAAATGAGAAAGTCACAGTTCATTTCCTGAATATTAAACATTTTATTTGCTTCAATATTATTCTTTCATAGAAAAAGCATAACCGAGAAAACATTCATGAAACAGCTTCTCCCATCTATGAAACCACACCTCTCAACTCGAAGTACACCTGCTTATAGATTTCCCTTCTTTTGGTTTTACCACAATCCCCATCTGGGTATTTCTTGGCCTGCTGTGATTCCCAAATGTTTACCGTTCACTTGTCACCTTTACCATCCTCACATTTTCTTACTTTTGCAGGACTTCTTTTTCCCTTCAGCAACCTTTGTGACTTTTTTATGCTTTGTATAAACATGCATTATTTTAGCCTCTTTACAATCTGATAACAGGGCATATCATCAGAATTTTCCTTTCTCTCTTATCTGACTTTCTAGCCTTTCACAGGATGGACTCATCTTTTGAAAGAAAGTTTAGGGGGTTAACACTGAAAATTTGAACCAGATATCTTGGAGACATAAGATATTTCAATAGATGTAATTCTGGGCTTAGTCAAGATATTAACTAACGGGACTATTCCTATTTGTTATCTTACATATTACATAATCATCACCATGCAACATTACACTGGTTACGCATTATACATGTGCAGTATTTTGGGTGAACATTTCACTTGGCTATGACTTGAGGAAAACACAGTGTTATTTTAAAGTATAAATGTTCCTAACTTAAATGTTCCTGAAGTGAATTAAATGGCAATTTTGTGCTATTCTTAAGAGAAAGGATTTACACCTACATTGTAAATTATAAAGCAAGCTGCAGTGTTCTTAGCACCCACTTCATGCTGTTTCTGTTAAGAATTCCCAGAAGGGCTGCTTAGAATATACTAACGATTAAGTGAGTTACAGTACATTCTAAAAGATTTTATAATACCACGGAGAAATAAAATAAATGCAAAATATATTTAAATTATAAAAAATGCTTTTGGGAAAATTAAAGTTATGATTTATTTGATAGTTCTTTTCTCATATTAACATAGGATTTCTGCCCCCACTCCCTATTAAGAATGTTTCAAGAGGCAACATTTAATGGTGCAAACTCTCTTTTTCTGGGCAACCAAATATAAAATATCAAAAGACCGAATGTCACCCTTGACTCAAGTATTTGTGATGTTTACAAAATAATTAGACTGTCATTAAGCCGAAATATTGTTGAATTCCCATGCAAATAAAAATATTACTGCAACAAAGTACAGAATAAGAAATATATCATCCTTAATTCTTTTGTTTTTCAAATAGACATGAGAAAGAGTAAAGTTTCTTCCTTATTATAGAAGCACAGAAAAAAGTCGTTTCTTTGAAATCATCCTCCATCTCTCCCAGATTGCCGACTTTTATCCAAATGTTGAAGTCCAGCTCAGCTTTTAAGGCTATGAGTGATGACATTTAAGACATATTGCCTACTGCAATTGATGCTTTCCTACATTTATCCTTTGGAAACTCTTTCCTTGTCCCTCTATCTCTTCCCCACTTGCACCTGGTTTCAAACAGCGTTTTTACTTCCCTGTTTTTGGTATTCATTACAATGTGTCTTTATTCTCTGTTATTTAATAGAATTCAAGGCAGGGACCTTATTTTATTTATCTTGGTATTACATGCACCACTAAAGTATTTTCTTGTAACAGGTGCTTTGTGAAAGTTTGAATTGAATTGCATTGATTTGACCAACATTAACTATCAATAAAATATTTCACAGCACTCAAAGTAGTTCTATAGCTCATGACTATAGAGTTTTAGCAACAAATCAAGCATTAATAATTACATAATGTTTTTTATGCTGAAGGTACTAACACTTGTGGAAAAGCAAAGACATTTAATAAATTATGAAATCTGTAGTTATTATGGGGAAAAGTTGAAGGTATATTCGACTTTATACAAAACGATAAATAGCAGAACACACTTTTTTAAATCAAAACCACTAGGATTTGTCTTATGGTGGTATGTGCCTATAGTCCCAGCTACTTGAGATGTTGAAGTGGGAGAATTGTTTGAGCCCAGAAGCTTAAGACCAGTCTAAGAAAGATAGTAACAACCCTTCTCAAACAAGCAACCAAACAAAAAACCACCACAAAACAAAGTCAGTAGGAATTAAGAGGAGGTTATGGACACTCTCCAGCATTCTATCTAGATAGGATTATTATCCACTATTGAAATTTTAAGTAAAATCCATTTTAAAATCATACAACTATAATACATGTCTAGAAAATATAAATAATTTAGAATACAGTAACTTCTCACTTAACATAGTTGATAGGTTCTTGGTAACTGCAACTTTAAGTAAACCTACACATAATGAAACCAGTTTTACCATAGGCTAATTGATATAAATAACAGTTTAGTTTCTATGGCATATTTCTGGTCACAAAAACATTACCAATCTTCTAAAGAATGATTAGTAAAAGTATTTTGTATTTTTACTTTAAGTATTAAACATTGAAATAAATGTCTACTCTACGTACATTTAAGACAGGTTAAAACAAAAACAAGCAAGATCATTATTTACTCAATTATTCCAGTTCAAGGTCACAGGTGACTGGAGCTTATCCCTACAGCTTGGCACAAGGTGGAGCCAACCTTGGCTAGGATACCATTACAGAGTGCACTCACGCCTGCACCCACACTCACTCAGATTGGGGCAATTTAGACACACCAATTCACCTAACATACCTTTGAGATATGGGAGGAAACGAGTTCCTGGAGAAAACCCATACAAATGCGGGGAGAACGTGCAATTGCCACACAGACAGCAGGCCCTGTGGAAATAGGTTTTTAAAATTTTTTCTCTCAACGTTATAAAGAAAAAACATTATTTGAGATCCTGCTGTATATTTTACATAAAGATAATGATGTTTGAACATTTTACTACAGATAATTTAAAACACTCAAGTAGAGTGAATATGTATCTGTCATCCAGCTTAAACAATTACCAGTCATGGCCAATATTGTTCCATTTATGTGATTATTGACTTCACCCCTTCTCATACTTTGAATTATTTTGAGACAAATTGCAGATATCATATCATTTTAACCATACATACTTGAGGGGGTTCTTTAAAACGTCTAAAAAATTTAAAATAATGGATTACAAAGTCCAAATTCTCAAAGTGATGCATAATTCATTTTTTAATGTTTATTTGATTGAATCAGGATTCCCTTGAGGTTTTGGCATTAAGTATCTCTTTTATTCTTTCTCTCTCTATTTTTAACATTACATTTATGCAAAAGACAGCAAGAAAGGACCACAGAATATTTTGGGTTTCCAGTACCAGAGGAAGAGGTCATAGCAAGAGAAAAGGAAAGAAAGCAGGAAATGGGCAGAGATTCAGAAACTGTGCATACTGACCCATTCTCTGGAGACCTCTCAGTTCCTTGGGCTGTCTTTGGGAGTCTAACTGTCCTCTTTCTAGGTTTCTTCAGGGCCTATTCCACTAGCTCCCTGGGCCCAGGAACCTGGACTGGATTAGATTATCTCTGGGCAGTTTTCCCGTTTTCTCCAGCCATTTCTAAGGAAATACCACAGCACCTTTTCTTCCCCTCCTCCGAGCTAGTTCTCGGTGCTGTTTCTTGACACCTCCTGTGTTCTTTGGCTTAAACTGCTTAGTGCGAGTAGATGTATGAAAGCAGCACTGGTGTTTCCAGGTGGAGTAGGTTGGGAATTTGCATCTTCTGAAACCTCCCATCTCCTCATGTCGCCCAGGCTGGAGTGCAGTGGCCAGATCTCAGCTCACTGCAAGCTCCACTTCCCGGGTTCTTGCCATTCTCCTGCCTCAGCCTCCCCAGTAACTGGGACTATAGGTGCCTGCCACCACGCCCGGCTAATTTTTTGTATTTTTTAGTAGAGACGGGGTTTCACCATGTTAGCCAGGATGGTCTCCATCTCCCAACCTCGTGTTCCGCCCGCCTCAGCCTCCCAAAGTGCTGGGGATTTACAGGCGTGAGCCACCATGCCCGACCCTCCTCATATACATTTTAAGTATGTAGGTTCATCTTGTTTTTCCTTCATGCTGTTCATTTCTTGAATCAACCAGGATGTTTGTTTTGTAGTTTTCCTCAATCAAGTGATTTTTTCACTATGTTTCCATGGTATTGTGTAATATGTTCTTGTATTCTCTATCCTATGAATTGGGTAGTAGCTGTAGAATCTTCACCAGGTTCAGATTTGAGATTTTGGTAAGAATATTTCTTAGGGGATATTGTGTACTGCCAGTAGGGGACACATCACACGTGGTTCTCATTTTTTTGTTGTGTGATCTCAGTTGCCATTAGTATTCATAGACTACAGTCAGTATTTCATTAGGCTCCCACTTGTAATCCCAGCACTTTGAGAAGTCTATGTGGGTGGATCACCTGAGGTCAGGAGTTCAAGACCAGCCTGACCAACATGGTGAAATCCCGTCTTTACTAAAAATACAAAAGTTATCTGGGCGTGGTGGTGGGCACCTGTAATCCCAGCTACTTGGGAGCCTGAGGCAGGAGAATAGCTAGAACCCAGGAGGTGGAGGTTGCAGTGAGCCAAGATCATGTCAATGCACTCCAGCCTGAGTGACAGAGGGAGATTCCGCCTTAAAAAAAAAAAAAAGAAAAAGAAAAAAAATAAATATTCTAATTCTATTAGTCTATCTTTGCTTATCAGTTGAAATAATTTTCTAAAGAAAAACTTCCCTTATCTACTATTTGGTTATAGGAAAGGCAGAAAGTCTATTTAAAATTTTCCATATATTTCCTGGTTATGAAAATGATAATGTAGTCCCACAGTATCTGCCAAAGATGACTGATGAATTATTTTCTTTTCTTTTCTTTTTTTTTTTTTTGAGACGGAGTCTTGCTCTGTTGCCCGGGCTAGAGTGCAGTGGCCGGATCTCAGTTCACTGCAAGCTCTGCCTCCCGGGTTTTACGCCATTCTCCTGCCTCAGCCTCCGGAGGAGCTGGGACTACAGGCGCCCGCCACCTCACCCGGCTAGTTTTTTTGTATTTTAGTAGAGACGGGGTTTCACAGTGTTAGCCAGGATGGTCTCAATCTCCTGACCTCGTGATCCACCCGTCTCGGCCTCCCAAAGTGCTGGGATTACAGGCTTGAGCCACCGCGCCCGGCCTGATGAATTATTTTCTTTGTCTCATTCATGAACTCATAGATTTAGGTATAGTTGATGTTCATCAATGCATCACATAATTATTATTCTACTAATACTCCAATATCCCATCTTTGGCAAGTAGAAAATTCTTCAGTTGGTTGATGAATATTTTTGAAATGATCGTGGTAGACTTTTTCCTTTCTCCTATAACACGATGTTTCAGGGACCAGCCATTTCTTCAAAAGAAGCAGCCGTTTCTTAAAAAACAAAACAAAATAAAAGTCAAAGTATTTGGCTGCTGTATTTGCCATTGTATCCTCAGTAGCCAGTTCCTGTAAAGTAGTTGGTATCAATAGAAATTACTTGAATAATGTATATTTAAAAGGTAAAATTAATGTGAAAAACAAACAAAAAAAAAAATTAATTCAGTGTTTTGCTTTCTTTCAAGGTTTGATAACAAGGAGATTTACCCTCTTACGTGAAATGCCTAAAGCAAAAGCAAAAACAACAAAAACATGATAATATATGTAAAACAATGATTCACAAGACATTGGACAATAGGTAATGAAGCTCATTGATCCCTGAGAGATGGGAAAGAAACTAGGCGAGCCCTATGACTGCCCAGCTTACTGGGCACTGTACAGGGCGGGAAACCCAGGATGAATGTGACAATCTATGTTTAGAGCTTGAGTAAAGGTGGTTAAACTTCGCAGAGAAGAACATCAGAGAGGAGGCAACTTCAAAGAGGAAGAAGTCTGAGATCTGTAGATGGGTCCTTTTGAATATTGAGAACTGATGAACACAGTCATGGGGAAGAAATGATCCAATACTGGGGATAGGACCTCTGCAAAGATCAAAGGGGAGAATCTCATAAACCTGCCCAGTGCTGGCATCAGTGCCATTCTGAGTGGAAATCTTCTTTATTCATGCAGAGGTGGTTTGAGTGCTAAAAAAGGTTTTGCTACAGTAATGGGAAAAAATTAATTCTAAAATAAATGTTGGTCGGCTTCAACCTAATAAACTTAAATGTAAGATCTGAAATGATCAAATTGCTGTCCCAAACAAAGCTGAAAAATGTTTTCATGAAAGCAAAGATTTTGAACATATAGCAAAGTAAAATTCACAATGCATGGAATCCAATAAAAAAATTTACTAAGCATGCAAAAATCATAAAAAACATGACCGATGATGAAAATAAAAATTAACACATATTGACATAGTTGAAGCAATTTGTAGACAAAGACATTAAAAGAATATTGTAATTGAATTCTAGATGTTCAAGAAGCAAGAGAAAAGACTAAATATGCTAAGGAGAAAAATTAAAGATAAAAAATATAGATTTAAATTAAATTTCTGGAGATGAAAATAATAATATCTGAGATGAAGACCACACTAATGGAATTAGTAGCAATTTATACATTGGGAACACAAATGCAAGACGATAGGAACCACTGAAAATAAAACACACTGAAAGAGAAACAAACAATAAGCAGAGCATCCTGTAAATCAGTGAGGGATAGGAAAATTTAAACAGCCTAATATATATGTGATTGGATCTCTGAAAGGGGGAATGCAGCAAAACATATTTGAAAAAATAATGGCTAAGATATTTTTAAAGTTGATAAAACTATAAACTTGCAGATCCATTAAGAAACCAATCCCATGAACACAAAACCTGGAGAAAATTACACCAAGAGCTATCATAATCAAATTGATTAAAAACTGATAAAAAAATTGAAAGCAACCAGAGAAAATACATTACATTTTGAAGAACCAAAGATAATGGAGACAAATTTCTTGTCAAAAATGGTGCAACCTAAAAGACTGTCAAGCAACATCTTTGAAATACAGAAAGAAAAGAACTGAGAACTTAGAACTATTTACCAAGCAAAAAATTTTTTCCCAAAAGGAAGGCCCTGTATTTTTTAGACATACAAAAGCTGAAAGAATTTATTATAGCACATTTGCACTGTAAGAAATGTTAAAGGAAGTTCATGAAGTAAAAGAAAAAAAGTCATAGCAGATGGAAATCTGGATGTACAAAGAATGAATAGCATAAAAATAGTAAAAGATAATTAACATTTAAGCACAAAATAGTGATGTACTGTGGGTTTTATAACACTTGTGTAAGTAATATGTAGATAGCAATAATACAAAGGCTGGGAGGAGAGAAATCAAAGTATACTACTTAAGGCTCTTATCCTATGTGAAGCAGTAAAATATCATTTAAGGGTAGATTGTTATGTTAAGCATGTATTCCGTAAACTCTAAGGCAATGAGTCAAATATCAATAGTTGCAGTAATAAATAAATGAAGGAATAAAATGGAATTATAAAAATCCAAAAGAAGGTAGTAAAAGAGGGAAAATAAGCCAATAACAAAATGGACAAATAGAGGGATAGTAAACTTAAGCCTACCTTATCACAAATCTTATGAAATATAAATGGTCGCAATATCCAATTACTAGATTATCATATTGGATTAAGAAAAGCATAACTCAACCAAATGCTACACAAACTCCCACTTTAGATATAAAGAACCAGATCAGCTGAAAGTAAAAGGATGAAAAATGATATATCATGGTAAGACTAATGAAAAGAAGGCTGGAGTGGCTATAAGGTAGGTTTCAAAATAATTTTCAAAGTCAAAGAGAGTAATTTCAAAATAATAAAGAAGTCAACGATCAAGAGTGCATAGCAATTTTAAATATTCATGCACTTAATAAAATGCATCACAATACATGAAGCAAACACACACAAAAAAACCCAAACAACAAAACAACTGCAAGAAAAGGATACAAATCCACAATTATAGCCAGAGATTTCAATAACCTTTTCTCAATAATTAATAGAACTCATAGAAAAAAATCACAGCACTATCACTCAATTCAAATGAAAACTTGCAAAACATTATCAACAAATTTGACTTAACTCATATTATAGAACATTCTACTTGACAACAGCAGTAAACACATTTTTTATTTTATTTATTTTTTTATTTTACTTATTTTTTAAATTTTACTTTAAGTTCCAGGATACATACACAGAATGTGCAGGTTTGTTACATAGGTATACGTGTGCCATGGTGATTTGCTGCACCTATTGACTCATCCTATAAGTTCCCTCCCCTCACTCCCCACCTCCCAACAGGCTCTGGTGTGTGTTGTCCCCCTCCCTATATCCACGAAACACATTTTTTTCCAAGTGTATATGAATATTTGCCAAGGTAGGTCATATTCTGAGTCATTAAATAAAGTTTCAATAAGTTAAAAAGTAGCAAGTCATACAAAGTGTATTTTATGACCACACTTAAATAAAACAAAGACATCTGAAAAACTCTTAAATATTGGAAACTAAATAATATACCTTTACATGACCCTTGAGTATAAAAGAAATGAAACAGCACATTAAAAAATATTTGGGCCTAAATAAAAACAGAAAAACAATATATCAACATTTGCGGAATGTGGCTAAAATAGTATTTAGAGATAATTTTTTTAGCCTTAGACACCCATATTACACAAGAAAAAAATTTCTCAGTTTCTATCTTAAGAATCCAGAGAAAATGGAACAGAAAAAACTTAAAGTAAGTAAAAGAAATGAACATAAAAATCAGGAGGTGGAAATGAATAAAACAGAAAACAAGCACAATAAAGAAAAATAATTAAACACAAAATCTGACTTTTGAGGAAGTAAATAAAATTGATAAACCACTAGCCAGACTGATCAGGAACCAAAAAAAAAAAAAATAGAAAACATAAATAAAAAAAGGGACTAATATCAGAAATGAGAACGGTGTTGTCACTCTAGACTATATAGATATCAAAAGAAAATAAAAGGATAGTATGAAAACTTCATGACAATAAATTTGACTGCCTAGTTGAAATGAATAAATTCCTTGAGAGTTACAAATTACCAAACCTCTCTGATATAAATAATTTGAATAGATGTGTCCATTAAATAAATATATTTCTGGTTAAAAATTATCCTATGTTTAGGTTGCTCCATTGAGGATGTCTACCAAATATTTTAGGAAGAGCCAATATCAATTGATATGACTTTTCCATAAATTGAAAAGACAGAATGTTTCCCAACTCATTTTATAAGGCTAGCATTACTTTTATTCAAGACAAAGGACATCAGAACATTAAAGTACAGACCAATATCCCTCATGAAATTTGACAAAAAAATCTTAACAAATTTTTAGTAATTCAGATCCATCTGTATGTAAAAAGGATAATACATCATGATCAGATGAACCCCATCTCAGGAAAACTAAATTGGTTTAATATTTGAAACTTAATTAATGTAATTAACTATATTAATGGACTACCAAAGAGGGGAAACCCATACAATTACCTTAATAGACACAGAAACTATTTTTGAAAGAATCCAACATGCATTCCTCATGCAAATTCTTAGCAGACTTGAAATAGAAAGGAACTTCTTCAATCTGACAAAGTGAAAAACTAAATACTTTTGCCAAGGATCTGAAACAAGTCAAGGGTATCTATTCACTCTCAACAGTTCCATTCAACATTTTCTTAGCCCATGGAATAGGGGATATACAATTTAGATTGGAAAGGAAAAAGTAAACCTGTATTCAGTTGCAGATCACATAATGGCCTATGCAGTAAACCTCTCTAAAACTAATGAATGAGTTTAGCAACTTAGCAAGATACCGTATCAACATGCGGATCAATATTTCTATAAATTAGTAATGAATATTCTAT
>NW_016812730.1:1327287-1335871 GCF_001698545.2 Rhinopithecus bieti
AGAAATTCTAATTTTAAAATCTTTTTAACAGTATCAGAACTATGAAATGGTTAGTGATAAATCCAGCAGTTACTCGAGACCTCCACAGAACATTTCTGAGTTACCATTTGGTACACATTCCCACCAGCAGTTTGTCAGTTTCTTAATCAGTTAAAAGTATACCTTCCATGGGAGCTACCATTTCACATTCATTTTTTGTAGAAAAATGTAGGCATATGTCCATACAGACTTCAATACTAATGGTCAAGCAACTTTATTTGTAACAGACAAAAACTGGAAACAGCCTAAAGTTCAACAGGCAAAGGAATAAACACACTGGTGTGTTCATAAAATGGACACAAATCAACAGACTATTGATATATGCTGTAGCATCGATAAAGTGCAACATAATTATTCCAAGTAAAAGAAGCCAGGCCAAAAGAGAGTATATCCTATATGATTTCATTTACGTACAATGATGGAAAAAAAACAAACTCATTTAAAGTGAAAGATACATATCAAGGTTTCCTTGGGAGTGGTAAGACGGATAGGAGGAGGAGACTACAAAGGAGCAGGGGAAACTTTTGAGGCTGATGAAGATGTTAATTTTTTTTTTTTTCTTTTCTTTTTTGGGACGGAATCTCGCTCTGTCACCCAGTTTGGAGTTCAGTGGCGCGATCTCAGCTCACTGCAAGCTCCGCCTCCTGGGTTTACGCCATTCTCCTGCCTCAGCCTCCCGAGTAGCTGGGACTACAGGCGCCTACCACCACGCCCGGCTAATTTTTTGTATTTTTAGCAGAGACGGGGTTTCACCACGTTAGCCAGGATGGTCTCGATTTCCTGACCTTGTGATCCACCCACCTCGGCCTCCCAAAGTTCTGGGATTACAGGCGTGAGCTACCGCGCCTGGCCAATTTTTGTCTTTATTATGAGATGATTTCATGAGTAATATGTATATCACAATTTATCAAATTATATATTTTTAATATGTGCAGTTTATTGTATAATATCAGTTATACCTTAGTAAAACTGTTAAAATTGCCCATAATCTCACCAGTAAGAGATAATTACCACTAACCTAGTAGTACATTCCTCAGTGTGTACAGGAACCATAAAAAGATGTTTGATTAACTACTTTTATCTCTTAACAATGCATCATAAATACCTTTGTAAGTAAAATATGTTAGAGATAATTTTGTCAGTAATTATACAGGGGCTTACAGCATTACTCCTTATCACTTACGAATCCACAACTGAAAAGAGCTCTACACAAATTGGTTATACTATTTTATGTTTTTATTTATTCTCAGTAACAAAGACCAAGAAAGCAACCAAATTATCAATAAGAAAAAAGGAATATGGTTTAGTAAATTATGGTGCATTTACACAATGGAATATTATTAAGCCATTTAAACAATTAGACATTTATAACAATATGGGAAAATGTTTCTTTTATAACGCTTAACGTAAAATTTAGGTTAAAATCTACCATTGATGGTTGGAAGTACAAGAGATAACATTTAAAACAGTCACAAAATGTAAATTAGTATGACACTTGGATACTCTGATACAAATATAGCATATAAGAACAACAATAAAATATTGTATCTTCATTTCCATACTTTGCTGTGTAGGTTCTTACCAAAAATTGTATCTAGCTCTGAACTTCATAAGTTTTAAAAGCTAGAATATTTGTATTCAGCAACAAAATAATTCAAAATATAAACATTCAAAATTATCAGAAAATGTTAAAGGTATTAGAATAGTTTAGCCTGAAGAAGCCAGAATATATATATTATGTGTACATAAAGCAGATGTCTTTGTACATATTATCTTTATATTACTATATTTAAATTTAAATACATACTACTAGGAGATACATATATATTTTAATTAAAGATAATTATAAATATACTTAATTATAAATATACTTAAGTGTAATTATTAAAATACTCATTGAATATGTATAGAACCATCATCAAGCTTTTCATATAACCAAATTTTCATTTAACATCGTTAGACATCTTGTTGCTAGTTTGTCCTAGTTGCTGCTGGAGATCTTGACTTGAGATCTGCTGTAGCTCTCTTTTTGTTTTCCTTAAATAAGAATATGTTGGTCCTGGAAAGGACATCAGAGATTATCTATTTCAATACCTGAATTTAATGGTGAGTAAACTGTAGTGAAAATACATCAGAGGTCATGGGGCTAATTATTGGGAAGCATTCAACCCAGATTTACTTACTTCTAATGTAGAGTCACCCTCATTTAAAAAACAAATTATTACATTCTGTTTTACAGCGAACTGTTCACTTTAAGAAGCTACTCTTTTGGTAAGACAATTCTTCTGAAGATAGAAATTTAATTGTTCCAATAAAATGGGGTTGCTGGAGGTCTTGCCCAAATTATTCTATTGGCAATCTTAATAGTTAGCACAACCTTGGTTCTGAAATCCAGAGTCCTGAACTCAAAAGTCCATTGGTTTTCCCTTATCAGTTCTCAGGGCAATAACTTAACTAAAAAAATTACCGTGTTTTCACTGCATTTACCACCACGCTGAGCACTGGCAGTATCACAGGTGAATAGGATAGAGGTGAATCAGACAAACTCACTCTGGCCTAAAAGTGCACATGGCTGAAATGCACACCAGAGTGAGGACTTAGTGATTAATCAACGTAGGGACAATGAGCACATTTTCTCACCTTACTAAATCTGCAAGGGAAGCTAAGGATAACCTGGCAATGCCAGTTTGCCCTAGGGACCCCCAGGCTCTGCCTTTCTCTGTGCTTCTGTAACTGATCAACCTCCTTGTTAGTAAAATATTCTATCTTTAGAAATGTTCATACATTTAATCCAGCCTTAGTCAAACCCTGCATGCCTAGGAGTCATTCTGTTCCTATGAGGTAACTTTGCATACTTCTGTTCTGCTGTACTTTGATCTCTCAGCTTAACCCTCAGAGCCAGTCAACGTCTCTCATTTTCGAGTTCTTGGGGGGCATCATTTTGTAGCCTCCTGAATTCACAACCTTCAGAAAGAGTTTTAACTCTTTTTCTATGTCTGTTTAAGATAGGGATTCTGAAATACACATTTTAATACATTCCTTTTAACATTACTCAGTGTACTCAGCTATGTAAGAGTGATGGTGTTTCAATTGTCTCAATTCCGTCAAGAGCTATTAGTGATGATTAGTACAGTAGATATTGCTCCTGTAGTAGCTTTTTTTAGCCTGTAAAAATAGGTAGAATTTAGGCAGTAATTTTACAGTAATCAAATGAGAAATGAATACTCTTAAATCTTTTATGATTACCATTGTAGCTTTGTGGAGACTCAGGATTTACATATGCTTTGGGCAAAAGAGCCAATTAAGTATTAGAAAAAGAAAATGAAATTAATTCATTCTGGATAACCAAATAGATGCCTTTTAATTTAATTTAATTGTATTTTTTTTTTTTTGAGACGGGGTCTCGCTCTGTCGCCCAGGCTGGAGTGCAGTGGCCGGATCTCAGCTCACTGCAAGCTCCGCCTGCCGGGTTCACGCCATTCTCCTGCCTCAGCCTCCCGAGTAGCTGGGACTACAGGCGCCCGCCACGTCGCCCGGCTAGTTTTTTGTATTTTTAGTAGAGACGGGGTTTCACCGTGTTAGCCAGGATGGTCTCGATCTCCTGACCTCGTGATCCGCCCGTCTCGGCCTCCCTTAATTTTATTTTTAAAGGAATTTCTTTTAAAGCAAACTTTAAGATCTACACTTTTTTTTCCAGAAGAGTCTTGAGTCATCTGGTTTAGCCTCCTGTCTCTAAATATGTCTATGCCTACAAAACTATTTTTGAAGATTTAGAGATGAAGAACTCAGAATGTCCTTTGTACATTGTTTTTAGGTTCAATTTCCTATATGGTCCTTAGGTCTAATTAAACTCTCTCTTGCTTTGATTATATTCTGTTATATTTTCAGTTTTCTTTGGAGAACAGTCAATCTTCAATTCTTGTAATAGTGCTGATCGCACTGAGGAAAATTTGAGAGTTGTTTTCTAGCCCTCTCTTTTTGTTAGCTAATAACCCTAGTTTCCTTTTCTTTCCAGATATATTACACTTTTCTATCCCCATAATCATTTTCATTGCTCTGGGCCACCTTAGATTACAGAGATCGATGATGGGGACAATTCACCTGAGAAGAGATGACTGCTCTAGAAGGCTGTCTTCCTGAGCACTGAACACCTAGTTCCCATGAACAGATCACAGTACCACCAGACTTTTAGAACAACACCATTAGCAGTCTGGGATGATTTCTGCTCCAGCCTTTTCCTGTTGCATTTGGCCACCTCTAACCTGCTTCTGTCTTGTTTGGAAGACAAAGAACAAAATCCATAAAACTGGAAAAGCCAATTTTATGTAAGCCAGTCTTTTTTTTTTTTTTTTTCAGTATATCAATAAAAGCCAAAAGAAGAAACTTGATAGCTTATCTAATCTCTGGAAACTGAGGCCTGGAGAAAATAAATTTCCCCTATTCGCGGTGCTACTATGGTGGTGATGTGGATCCATGAACTCATCTCTTTAGAATGGCAAGCCAGTATTTGTTTTTCATCATCCTGCAATGTATTTCATAGTTTATTTTTGTTGTCGTTGTTGTTCCAAACTGAGTTGTTCTATTTTTATGGATGCCTTTCTGAAGCAAAAGATTGAATTCAAAGTGCTCTGTAGAGACAAAAAATAGTCTCAAGCCTGCATTATTTATTTCAGCTGAAAGCCCAATTAGCAGCCCCTTACTTATGTTATTTGCCTTAGGAATTATAATATTATTTGATATCAATTTCAATCTCAACCCTCTTGGATAATTACTCAATATCCAATATCTTAGAAGGTGGACCAGATTTAGGCAATTTGGGGGTATTCTTAGTGTTCACTTACTTAGTGAACAATCCTTAAGCCTTAGTACAATTTGGTTTTGGGTGTGGCAGGCGAGGGTAGAAAAAAAAATCAAAGCTTACTGAAAGATGTACTCTCATGGGAATGGAAGTATTAGGTGATCCTGCAAACATTGAAGTTTCAAATGAAGACCCTGTCATCTCTTCACTATTCAATTCCAGAAATCATCACAAAACCCATACAACTGAAAGGTATCTCATAGTAATATTGGGTCCATGAACTGAGAATCGCTGTGCATGGGAGGACACTGCATCACAACTGCATGTGGGAGCTATGGAAATCATTCCACTCAAACTACACCTCAGACCAATTAAACCAGAATCTCTAGGGGTGGGTTCAGCCATCAGTATTTTATAAAGCTTCCATGCACTGAAAGGTGAGAACTGCTCACTGTCATCAAGTGCCAAGTACTTTTGGCAGTTTTAATACCTCCTTTATAGTTTATCTTTCCCCCATTTTTGACTTAGGTGACACTATCCTCATTGATTACAAAAAGGTAACTTTTTTTCAGAACCATAATTTATGATAATTTAAATCATAATGTAAATATATTATATATATTATTGTCTTTCACGAATTCATTTAACATTGACTTATTGTTCTTACATTGAGCCAGAAAATGTTTTCATTGCCAAGCATTGTACTGGTAAATAAAGCTTGCAGAAAGTGCTCGAAATGAAGTGATAGGGAAATATTAGGGATGATGGGAATGGTTGGAAAATACTTCTACAGGGAATGCCTCTTTGAGAAATCACAGTTAAAAACAGATTAGGAGGAAGAGAAGAGAACATTATTGAGTTAACTTAGCAGTTCCAGAGAGGCCACTATATGCCAGAAAATGCAGCTGTAAAGATATACAAGATGTGGCTCTGTCTTCTAGAAACTCACAGCTTGGTAGAGAAGCTAAATAAATAGACTAATAATTAAATACAACAAGACAAATGCTAATACAGGAATGTACCAATTGCCGTGAGGGCACAGGGTCGGACAAAGCTTCAGAAGGTAATCTTGGAAAAACTTAGAGAGTTTCATGAATTTGCACAGGCTCTATACACAGGACTGTGTAAATCTCCAATTTTAGCACATGTGTTATAATGCCTGCTCTTTCTGTGTTGTTAAGTTTGATCCTGGGATAGAAAGGGATTGTAATTTCTTCTCATTAACTCCTCTTAATAACATTCCATATGCATATAGATGTATGTATGCCCATGTCTGTAACAGGTAAACAATAATTATAATGAATCTCTAAGTCTATACTTGAGAGGGGGAGAAAACGACTTCTTTTTATGAACAGGAAAAGTCCAACATGTTTCAAGTCGATGGCTCAGGAGTTTATGTTTGTCAGTGTAACCATGTCCAGTTTAGCAAGAGTTTATATGAACTCAGTCATCTGAAAGTTCTATTTTTTCCAAAGTCCAGCATTGCAAATATTTGATCACCAAAGCACTGTGGCAATTACTTCTGTCTAAAAATATCTAGGGTCTACAGCCCTGATGTTTCTGCTTTATTGATGGCTTGGATATGGATAGAGCAATAGATTACTTATAAAATCACCCAGAAGGCCACTATTACTTCAATTGGATCTTTATGCTGTTTGGGTGTCCTAAGTGTGTCTTTCCTCACAGTAAATGAGATAGCCTAGACACCAGTAGGATACTACTCTTTGGTGTTCAAGTAATTAGACCAATAGGGAGGTTAACAGAAAATATATTTAAGTTGTTGAGCAAATGACTCCCTTATGATCCTTTTAATCTAGTTGTCCAATGTATTTTCTATGAGAAATAATGAACCATCTCTTCCTAGGCTTCATAAATTCCTCTTAATTTTTAACTGAGCTTTAGCTCTCACTTTCTCGTCTCTGTTTTTGTGCTGGATACTGCTGTCTGCTAATTCTATTGCTCCGTTTTAACAGAATGCCAGTTTTTTGTCTGTGGTTTCAATGTATGCAGCTAAAATCCACACCAATTTCCCAGGTTCCCTTATAATAAAGGATGCTCATATGACACTGTCCTGGAAAGGAAGTGGAACTCAGTAGGTGACACTGCTGAGAGAGCTGTTATTTACTCAATAAAATACAGATTCACAAGTACATTCCCTTTGTCCTTCACCTTTCACTACTTCTTGCCTGGAGAAAAGAACTGATGACCAGTGAGGGGAGTCATATCTTGGAACCATGGGGGCTGAGGCCACATTCTAAAGAGAAAGAATCAGAGTGAGATTATGCTTCATTCTGTGATGACTTCCTTGATCCACCATATGAGTGCTGGACTGCTCAACTCTGGACTTCTTAGTCTATGTAGATAATAAGCCCCTAATGAGTTGAGTCATTGTGGATAAATTTTGTTACCACTAACCGAAGGCATTGATAACTGATAAACTAATTTTCATTTTGTCTGGGTCAACATTTCAATATTGTGGAAAAAGAGATTTTGGAGTGAGACATACTTGAATTAAAATTCCAATTCTGCTTCTTATCAGCCATGTGATCTGAGGCAAGTCATTTTACTGATCTGAGTTAGTTTTCTTATACGTAAAACAGAAATAGTAATACCTTGTTTTTAAATTTATTACAATATTAAAAGAGATTGTATTTATCAAGGCATTTTAAAATAGTGTTATTCAATAAATGTCCTTTCTGGCAGCATGCACCAAAACATTATTATTATCATCATCCACAAACATTTGTTAGTTTTGTACTACATAAAGGTCTCCACTTGAAACATACTCGGGTTTTAAGTTCCTAGATTTCTACCTCATTTCACAATATAAAGCACAGAAGCTAAACTACGAATAAATAAGCTCTTGTTTTCTCATAAACAAAAGTTGTAAAAAATAGAGATCTTAAACATTTGTTTTACTGGAGTAGAGCTGCTTGATGTATATTCTGTCCTTAATCTTTATTTCCCTGAAATTAACGTCAGAAAAATATTCATGGAGAAAGAAATGGATGAATATTGGCTACAACAAAACATAAAAAAATAGATTTTTTAAATGAAATAAAATAATTTCTGTTAGAATAGAGTAAAATTCCCTTCACCTTAGGAGGCAGGAAGCCAGGAAGAGAGGTAGGGAATTTGGACTCCAGTATACTTGGGTTCTAAATTCAGTTTCATCACTTACCAGCTAGCTGTGTGACCTCAGCCAATTTCTAAGTTGGGAAGCTTCAGTTTCTATTCAATGGAGCTATATTAAATATTTGAAAATATTAGACATATTAAGTATATAATATAATTTTTAGCACAAAACAGGTATTTAATGAAAAAAAGCTATTATTGTTTTAAATAAATATAACAGAAGAACAGATACGTATGCTATTATGGCCGTGGACCATTCTGAAGCAACTGTGCTGCTGGCCATAAAATCTCATATTACAGTGGGTTATGGAGTCAGTAGCTTTTCCAGAGTCACTTTATTACACTGCAAATTTGACAACCCAGAAAGCCCAAGCTTGTTCTTGAGGCCATAATAATAATCAGCTACTGGTGGATACTACTAAAACATCGGAAATTATTTTTAAATCTTTGACAATTGAAAAATAGTTCAACACATGGAAACTCCTTAAAATGGTCTTCCTCTACCACAGATTGACAAGAAATGAGAAAATGACCTTTAGTAATCTTGAAAATCATTTATTTTAAAATCCTTAGGAAGATATTTCTTTTCTATTGAAGGAAGGAAGGAAGAAG
>NW_016812730.1:1336004-1339554 GCF_001698545.2 Rhinopithecus bieti
AGGGAGGGAGGGAGGGAGGGAGGGAGGGAAGAAGCGGGTAAGCACTTATATTAGGATGATGATTGAGGGAAAATTGTCTACAGTGGAACTTCCCTAAACCATCACTCTGCCTGTTGGGTAACTGAGAAGGTCCTGTCTGTACTGGGGATTCTGTACTGTACTGATGAGCACCCACCTTTGCTGGTTTCCTGAAGGCAATCCCTTGTCCATAGGTACAGGTGAAGGAAGCAAAAATAATATATACAGGTGAGTTTGTTTCATCCACTGCTACAAATGGCAAACAACCAAATGAAATGTTTTCTTCACAATTGTCATCAATCACTTATGAGCAAAGATTTTGGAGAATACCTCATAGAATCCAATCTGTTATGAATGCCAAATTATGACATCATGCCAACAAATGAAAAAAATCATTAATGGATATACTGACACATTGCTGTTATCCAAAATGTGTGTCTATGAGGAATGCTACTGAAAATCATCATTTCCTATGAGAAAACCATCTGTCAGTGTGATATGACAGAATGCAGTTTTAGTAGGCATAGCACTTTTAATGATCTAACTAGAACTTTGAACAGTGTGCTGCAGATAATACATGCAGAGTATTTGTTGATGAATCAGATTCCCAGATATTGTATAGCCCACAAATCCACATAAACCCTCTTATATAAAAGAAATGGGTTGGTATGGAATAATTTTCTTTTGAGATTCAGTAAAATGATGGGATTTGTATTCAATCATTATTTTTCTTAGAGGTCTTTACTCTCCTTAACTGCAATCAAAATTATAGTAATTCTATAGACTATTTTATTTTTGAAATGTTTACTTTTCTTACCACTTAGGGAAGTTATTTTATTTTATTTTATTATTTATTTCTATTCAGATGGAGTCTCGCTCTGTCATGCAGGCTGGAGTGCAGTGGCACGATCTCTGACTCCGGGTTCAAGCGATTCTCCTGCCTCAGCCTCCGGAGTAGCTGAGATTACAGGTGCATGTCACCATGCCCCGCTAATTTTTGTATTTTAAGTAATGACGGGGTTTCAGCATGTTGGCCAGGCTGTTCTTGAATTCCTGACCTCAGGGGACCTGCCTGCCTTGGCCTCCCAAAGTGCTAGGATTACAGGCGTGAGCCACCACACCCAGCCTCAGAAGTTAAATAACCTTTGATAAAAATAGAGCATCCCTGACAACACCATACTTTGTATTTCTTTATTTATTTCTTTATTTATTTCTTTATTTATTTATTTAGAGACAGAGTCTCACACTGTCGCCCAGGCTGGAGTGCAATGGTGTGATCTTGGCTCACTGCAACCTCTGCCTCCTGGGTTCAAGTGATTCTCCTGTCTCAGTTTCCCAAGTAGCTGGGATTACAGGCACTGGCCACCATGCCTGGTGCAGCCTCATACTTTGTCTTTATACCTGCAATGGGAATGTGAACTGACCACAGTTATAAAGAGAAGGAGAAAATAAACAGCTTCATATAAGTGCTATTTGAACTAGGTCTTTACAATGAATTAGCATTTGCTAACCAGAGTATGTAGAAAAGAAAAATCCAGGCAAAAACAATGACATAGGCAGAGTCTTGGAACTGAGATCGAGAAGGGCATGTTCAGTAAATGGTGAGAAGTTTCTTGTACATGGACTACGGAGGATAGGCAGAGAAGTGGAGAGACACAGTCAAGTAGGGGTAGAAATATAGGCCTAGAAAGATAAATTGGAGACATATTATATATCATAGTTAATCATAAGAGCAGGGGTGACAATTTGATTGAATTTATGTGGAAGAATTATTCACATATATATGAATAATCTACTGATTGGGAGTGATTAAGGTGGAAGGTAGAGCAGATGGGGACAAACCCTATGTTTTTGGGAGATGGATTATGGGGACAGTTAGCCAAGAAAGGGAACACTGCAGTAGAAGCAAGAAGTAAAATTCATTTTGGATACATTGAATCGGAAATTTCTATGAGGCACCAGGGGCAGTTAACATTTGGATATCTTTTTTTTTTTTAGGCTCACTATCTTTCTGGCTCATCCTACTCAGAATCAGGAAAATGTTGTTAGATTCATTTTCCAAGGTCTAAACTTGATGTCTGAAGCAAAGACATTTCCAAGTTCTAAACTCGATGTCTGAAGTGAGGTGAACAAAAATGCCTGTAAACACTAGGATTGTATACCTTTGGAATACATGAAGGACAAAAATCATTGAGAGTTTTAAGACTAATGACATAGAACATGAAAAGGAATATAGCTCTTGCTTCTCTCTGGCCCTGGGACTCATGCAAGAGATGACCAGGTAGGAACCAGGCTGAGGAATCCTCACTGAGGATAGAGGTGTAAGTCAAAGATTGGCTTTAGAACCAACAAAGGAGCTTCTACAAGTTATGGCTGCCTGAGTCTGAACTTATTAAATGAGATACTTGGGTATCAGGATCAGGAGTATGCTTCAAAATCTCTATAGGTGACAAAAATGATAACATTTATAATAGCTAACATTTAGCGAACACTTCTGGCAGCCCCTTTCTAAGTGCTATGAATAGATTAACACAGTTAATCTGCCTTACAACATTGGAACCATGATAGATTCGTTCTAAAGATTTACCCACCAGTGAGGTAGTCTGCTCTATCTCACTCATATCCACTTCTCTTTGCCATAGAAGGTAAGTGACCTTGTGAACATTGTTTGCACATTTTTCTCATATGCGAAGAATATGTAAGTGCTTAGTCAGAACATAATTCTTGTGGAAAGTAACCACAGAGTGAGAATAATAACATACTGCAGATTTATAAGTGCTGCTGCCCTATTGTATTTTTCAACAAAAAGCATTTGTTCAAATGCCTGCTGTGTATTGGACAGCATGCTAAGTGCTTAGGATAAAAAAGTAAAGTAATATACGGTCTCCCTGACCTGGAGGAACTAATAGAAAAAAATAAACACCAACCTTTCATTTCATTTGTCACCAACATTTACTCTGCTCTATAAATTTGTATCACAAAAGGGTCTCATTTCTCTTATGTGACAATCCCATCAGGGAAGAGTTTAAGGTCCTTTAAGACCTAAATTAATTCCTTGATACAAAAGTTATCTTCCTATCACCCACATCATTGCAATTATGACTCCTTCTTGGCTCCTTCTCCCAATAACAAGCCCCAAGACATCTATAGAGAGGAATTAGATATTATATCAAATGTAATAGAACCAGATTGGGAAAGCTAGAACAAATAGAGTTCTAAAAGACAAATATTGATGCCAATCAAAATCTTAATCAGGTCAAGTGACTAAATCAGTGAAAGTAACCAAGAAACAAGGATTATGTAAAGCAAAGTTGGAAATCAAAATCTAGTGAGGCACAGTGGACCAGACACCCAGATAAAGGAAGGAAGCCCCTTAATCACAGAATGGAACTTGAGGACGAGGACTGGTGGGCAGGGGAAAATGAAAAGGTGTAGATGCTTTCTTTATTATGGTTTAATGCAAATAATATTTAGCTTTGATAACATATAGAAATTGGGGGAAAGAATAGAACGCCAAATTAGAAAGTGAGGA
>NW_016812730.1:1343124-1345763 GCF_001698545.2 Rhinopithecus bieti
TTTTTTTTTTTTTTTTTTTTGCTATTTGCCCTTAATTAATTCTTGAGAGGGATGAACTGTTTTGAAAGTATCATGATAACAAGTAATCGGACTTTTCCTATTGCAAAATATGATTAGAATCCAGTAAGAAGGCATCTTAGGAAAATAGATTTCATCTCCATATAATGATAATAATCCTAATATGGTAGTTATGTTTATGTATTCAAAAGTATTAACTAAGCACCTACTATAAGGTGAGGTTCTGCTCTAGGTGTTGAGGACATAGCAGTTAATATAACAGACAAAAAAGTCTGCTCTCAGAGTTCTACATTCTAGTGGGGTGAGACAGGCAATAAACATAATGAGTAATTTATAGCATGGTTTGAGGGGTGAATAAGTGAGATGGCAAAAAGTAGAGCGGGCTAGGAGTGTCTGGAGTGCTGGGGGCAAGGAGTGATTGTAATTACATAGAATAGTCACTGGAGAGGGTAAGAGAGCCAACCATTCTGATAACTGAAAAGAGCTTTCCCAATGGAAGCAATGGCCAATGCAAATGATGGAGGCAAGTATGGAAGATTAATAAGAGGATTGGTGTGGCTGGAGGAGAGAGAGGGAGGCAGTGGGTGGTGGGAGAGGAGACTAGATGAAGGAGGGAAGAGATAGAGGAGGAGAGAGGGCAGCTCACAGGGCTGTGTGTTTCCAAGGAATGTGGAATGAAATGAAGAGACACTGGGGAGTTTCAAGTATAGGAATAATGTGATCCAACTTCCCTTTTAACATGATGGCTGTAAAACTAGACCATGGGAGACAAAAGTGGCAGTAGGAGTGTCAGATGAGAGTTACTGAGGGTTTACTAAGCTCCTGATCCAATGCTGTAGATTGTGCATCAGATTCAATCATAAGACTTTGAAGAATGCAACTACATTTTACAGATGAGAAAACTGAGGATCAGAGAAACAATAGTTCCAGATCCCACTGCTGATAAGGTCTGTTGAACTCTCAAAATCATAGTCTTAGGTGTTTTCTGTAACAACATTTAGAAATCTATCAAATTAGTAAATATATAATCATAAATTATGACCAATGCTCTAAAGGAAAATGCAAAGTGTGTTATAAAAATGCATAAAAGAATTTATATGAAGAGGTTATAAGAGGAAAGGCTTTGCAACAGAAGTGACAATTAAGTTGAAACCCGATGAAGACAAAGTTATTCAAGAAAAGAAATAAGGAAAGATTATTTCAGGCAAATGCAGTAAGGCAGCAAAGAGATTAAACTTCCCAGGAACTGAGGAAAGGTCAGTGACATGCAGAGGAGAGTGGTGAGGCATGTGGCAGGACCAGTAGGTAGATGCCAGGTCATGCAGAGTTGGGGTTTGAATTTTATTCTAAATGCAGAGAAGCTATGGGTGTGTTTTAAACAGTAAGAGGCATAATTTGATTTGAGTTTTTCAGGATTACTTTGGATTTGTTAGAAGAGGGGTTGTTCGCTCCCTTAAGATATTCCTTTTCCTAGGGCCATTTTTGGGGGGCTTGGCAGGCCCTAAAGTTAGGACAACAAAATTAAGAAATAATTTTTATTTTGAAGAAGAACCAGAGATGTTTCTAGGAACAGTAAAAGAAAGTGCATCTTGACAGTAGGGAAAGTCTTCTAATTGATGTTCACCTGCCCTCCCCACTTCCAACCACCAGGCTTATTTTAATAGATGATAATAACCCATAGAACCAAATGAGGATCACCTCAAAGTAGGAAGTGAAGAGCAAACATGGAGAGTGGGGATTGGAAGGATTAAAGGGAAGAGAAGACATGCATAATAGGATTGTTTTGTAATGAATGGGAAAGACATGCTCCCAGAACAGCAGCCATGAAAAGCAGAGACAAAAGCACCCACATTTACTGAGGAGCCATGGAGGAGGATGAGTTGAAAGAGTAGAGAAGCCATTCTCCTCTACTTCACTGTAGACCCTACATGGATTGGATGACGGTAAAAGACAATTATTTAAATTAAATTGAAGGCTTCTCAGGTAATAGCAACTACAACAGAAACACTTATTGATGTTACAGTATTGATCATTACTTTGCTAAATTTAGCCAATGTCCAAAGTAATTGCCCGTATTAACTCATTAAAACTCACAGCAATACTGTGAGGTAGGGACTCTTAGAGTCCCTTTTACAGAGGAGTTAATAAAGGCACAATGAGATTAGGGAACTTGCCCAAGGTCTCTAAATTAGAAAGTGGTGTTTATGTATACATCATACTTTCTATTCCCTTTGCAACATCATTATAGTTTTCCTGCTCTTTTAGTTTCAGGTTTAATGTCCATTAATGGGTTGATTTTTTTTTTAACTTTTATTTTTTTATTTTTTAATTTTTTTTGAGACAGAGTCTCGCTCTGTCTTTCAGGCTGGAGTGCAGTGGCTCACTGCAACCTAGACCTCCTGGATTCAGATGATTCTCATGCCTGAGCTTCCCAAATAGCTGGGATTACAGGTGTCTGCCACCAATGCCCCGCTAATTTCTTGTATTTTTACTAGAGACTGGGTTTCACCATGTTGGTCAGCCTGGTCTCAAACTCCTGACCTCAGGTGTTTGGGATTACAGGCTTGAGATACCATGTCCAGCCCATCTTTCCACTTTTTGATATAAAAAGTTCTTAATTT
>NW_016812730.1:1347693-1355103 GCF_001698545.2 Rhinopithecus bieti
GGTATTGGGGTGGGAGTGACCCGATTTTCCAGGTGTTGTGTGTCTCAGTTCCCCTGGCTAGGAAAAGGGATACCCTTTCCCCTTGCACTTCCCAGGTGAGGCGATGCCTCGCCCTGCTTCAGCTCTCGCTGGTCAGGCTGCAGCAACTGACCAGCACCGATTGTCCGGCACTCCCTAGTGAGATGACCCCAGTACCTCAGTTGAAGATGCAGAAATCACCGGTCTTCTGTGTCGCTCGCGCTGGGAGTTGGAGACTGGAGCTGTTCCTATTCGGCCATCTTGCTCCGCCCCCTCAATGGGTTGATTTTTTGAAGTCACACAGCTTCATTAGCAAGAGAGCCTGGATAAGACTATAGTTAAATATAATGTACAACTTCCGAAAACTGTGTCCTTCACAGCCCTCTCTGATTTGCTTCTACTCCACTTCAATCAGTTGTGGCAACATGGATAGCTCCTCAGGGATAATGATGAATTACTAATGTAATTGTGTATTTCAAAGACCAGTAATAGTTCCAGTGCCAGGCAGATGATACAACTCTTACATATGATTGTTTTAGTTTTGACTGATGTTTAATCCTATTTTTATAGTTTTCAGGAAATGTAGCTTTTTTTCCCAAGAAAATTGTACTACTTAAGATCAACTGATGAAACTGTGGAAAATAGCTGCCATGAAAGCAGTCATTCTATTAGGAAATGTAGAGCATAAATCTGAAATAAAGATCAAGCTCTTCTCTTCCTTTTTAAATCATAATTTTGTGCATTGGTTGAATGCTTCCCTGAGTCATTGTGAAATTGAGCCACTTAATGACGTGGAAATATTTAGAATCTTCAAAAAGGAAACATATTACAAGGGGCATCAGCACCTAGAAAAATGTCTGTCTTTCATTTCTACAATTACAATTTTCCCAATTACATTTTTTTGGTAGAGAATTCTTATACATTTGAACCCATAACCAATATATTGATTAGAGGTCCATAGTGAATACCATGATACTTGGGTAAGATTCCTGCATTCTTACCCAAGTATCATGGTATTCACTATGGACCTCTAATCAATATAATTTTATCAACAAACATAGCCTCTATTATGTGCAAAACAAGTGCTTGGTACAAGAAAAATAGAGACAACAGATCCTTAATGGCAGAGAGCAAGTAGACCAAGAAATATAATTCAAAACAAATGAAGTAATGCTTATAAAATATGTTGAAAGAAAAATCTGTGAGGCTGCAAAGAAGGTAAGGTTAAGAAGCATAAGGATTTCCTGAAGGAGATGCTATTGAGTAGAATCTTGAATAACGATCTGGACTTCAATTGTATAATATCTGGCAAATATTAAGTCCCCAGGAAATATTGGCTATATGAATGAAGTTAAAAATCTAGTGGGGAATAAAAGAAAGGAGAAGGTTTCAGGGTTCAGGAAATGACAAATGGGGATAGTATTTCAGACTGAGACAGATCCTTCGCTGCTCACTCACTCCTTCTAGTAAGAACTTACACCTGTAGTGAGACTGTCAAGAAAGCTTAATTGAAATACATGTTTTGATGGTCAGCTAATGAAGAAACAATTGGCTGTTATTTGATACACTGAAGAACTGTGGTGTTCAGAAGGATTTGTAGACATAATTTAGAAGATACGATTATTTTCTTTCTCTGTGTCAGGGGATGGTTTTACCATCCATTCAGCTGTGCAAGTGGGATTCCTAGAAATGGCCCCTGGCCCCTCTTTTCCAGGCTTCCATGAGCTCTGTTGATATTATGTCCTAATGCTGCTAAACAATCCACTCTTTTGCATCTTTACCACCTCCAATGCAGTCTTTTCTCACTTTGACTTTTTAAAATTCCTTCTTCCACATCCACCCATGCTCTTTCAATTATGTTTTCCACATTGCAACCAAAGTGATATTTTAAAATAGCTGATTTTTTTTTTTTTTTTTTTTTTTTTTTTTTTTTTTTTTTTTTTTTTTTTTTTTGCTAAAACTTGCAAGAGGCTCCTCCTTAACATGGTATAAAACTCCTCCAGGATTTATTCCCTGCCTATAAATCTGGTCTTACTTTACACCATTTTCCTATATCATTATATGATTTCTTTCACAGGACTAATCACCATTTACATTTGTATATTTTTGTATGATCAATTTCTCCCTTTCTTACCAGGGGAATCCATATACATACTCTGTGAACTCTGATTTGTGTCCCAATGGTGTGATTCTCAGAGTTATTTAAACATTATCGCTAGTTTTAAGATCTGAAAGGAGGAGAAGAAAAAAAGAAGTTCTCATTGAGTGGTTGCAGATTACATGGACTAATACCTGCAAGAATTCTTAAAACTGTGCCTGACACGTAGTACATGCTCAATAGATGAAAAAACTACTAGTTGTAGAATGTAAATTCTATCAATACATGTATCAAAATTTGTTTGGCACATCAATGCTTTGCATAATGCCTAACACAGTTGTTTAATTCCTCAATAACGCTTTGTTGATTAAATAAATTAGGAACACAAACGTAAAAGTGAACATTTGATTACACCATGTAATACTTATGAAATTAAAGCTATAGTGTAGATATCTGAAATATTGACAAGGGAGTCCAGCTAATTTCTGTTCTGGAGCCTTACAAGATGATGATCTAGGTGTAAATCCTTAACCCGCAGGCCAAGAAACACAAATTTTGGCAGTATTCCGATTAAGCTGATTTGGTGATGGTTTTCCACAATTAGCGTCACAAGAGATGGTTATTAAAACAATATTTGTTTTTCTTTAAAATTAGATATTTATTATTTTATTTTTTTTTTTTGAGACAGAGTCTTGCTCTGTCACCCAGACTGGAGTGCAGTGGCACGGTCTCTGCTTACTGCAACCTCCACCTCCTGGGTTCAAGCGATTCTCCTGCCTCAGCCTCCCGAGTAGCTGGGATTACAGGTGCCTACCAACACACCCGGTTAGTTTTTGTATTTTTAGTAGAGACAGGATTCACCAGCTGGCCAGGCTGGTCGCCGACAGCTGACCTCAGGTGATTCGCCCACCTCGTCCTCCCAAAGTGCTGAGATTACAGGCCTGAGCCACTGCACCTGGCAGAGATATTTATACAATGTGAAAAACAATTCATATTTTGGTTATCACATCCTTTCCTTTCTAGGAAAGTATATGTAAAACCAAATTATTATAAGAAATGTATTCATTGATCCTGGAATAAAAGCAAAGGGAGCAGTTGGATGGCCTTTATAATTAATGACATCAGGCTTATGAAATTGTGATCTATCTCTCTTCACTTTAGGGATACAGCAACCAATGAATAGACCATCTCTTTCTGGATTGTTCCGACTCAGTCTTCATCTTGGTGATCGCACATGTTTTGCTGGACAATATGTAGGCCACTTGTTGGTATTCACATCTTCTTTCTTTTTTTTCCCCTAAACTATTATTTAGATTCTACTCGCTATGGCTAGATTTAAATCCTAAGTAAACAGCTTAATCATTTTGTAATAGACTTAGGCATTTCCCAAATTTCTCACAGTTCTACTGATTTGTTTCAGTTTGGCTTTGTTGTTGTTATTTTGTTTGTTTTTTAATTGATTTTAACCAAGAGTTAGTTTCATCCTTTATGTTAAGGTTTTACTACTCTCACCTGAGCATTCTGGAGTCATTTACTGATGCCCACAATATGCTAAATGTTACCCTAATGCTCAAAAAACCTGATATTTTAAAAACACCTTCTCATTTCAATTTTGGGCTAATTTTTATGTAGAAAGCATTACTTAGGTGTTGGCGTCACTGTTGTTTTAATTTTACTAATTATGACAATCAAAGAAACCCTTCAAAATTCAATTTGGGGAGGTTTGTAGAATAACTGAGAAACACAAGAAACAATGTACTGACTTAGTGGCAGCATTTCAGATATACCTAAACTGGAGATTTACTTGCACAGAACCTCAGAGAAAAGCACGGATGCTACTTTCTTTAATTTATGGTCAGTCACAGAATTGAATTTTTTAAAAAAATAAAATGAATGTTGCCTTGTTATGAATAAACCTTCACAAATGAACTTAAACCTTTTAATTTTCCTTGCCATTAGATAATAGGAAGAAATGGCATTTCATATCATTAATGAGTATTCATTTATTTGAGAGGTGGCTTTAAAACTAGTGTTAGGTATAGATTTAGTCCATCTATTTGGACTAAACAAGGAGAGGAAGCTAGTTTGAATTTAATAAGAGTCCGAAATAATTTTTATTATTTCCGAATGTAGTGGTGACTAAATCAGGCTAACTCCACGCCCTATTAACGAGATATAGCAAAGGATTTGTAGTTAGCATATTGATTGCCTTAAAATGCCATTAATATCTAAACACGAGCTCAGAAGATGTGTTAAAATAGTTATAGAAACAAATAGAATTCCTACTATTGATTTTTCAAACCTATTTTTCAATATCACACAAAATTATATTTTGTCAAAGAACCATTTCAAATTTTCATAAGTTTCATATTTGTAAGGTATAATTAAAAGCTTTAAACTAATTTTGTAGGTGGAAAGTTTAAGTAGTTTTTTTTTTTAATAGTAGCTTCATGTGTTTAATGATCTTTTGGATTTTTAATGCCGGCACATTCCTAATTACGATTACAATTATGGGCTCAGTTAAAGTTGAATGCATGATTATGTGGGAGTATTTCAGGTAATAAGTTGGATATTTTAACTCAGTAATTGCCAGTGATTAATTCTATTTTTTTCCCAGATTGTTTTTTGTTTGAATTTGAAAAGTTAGCTTATTATTTCCTTGAACTGTAATTGCCTCTAAATTATGCACAAGGTTTTAAGTTCTGAGTTAATTATATCCTAGTGCATTCTTTTAAATCAAACTTAGAACTTTCAAGGTGCACACATCATAAGAATCCGTAAAGTCCTTTAACATGTGCCTGGATAAAGAACTGCCATGCATGATTGATGACAGTAGGTTTTCTGAAGTTCTTTCAATCCTGTGATGCCAATCATTAAAGGCATTAGAAATCCATCTCTATTGAAGAATTTATGGAGATTCAAAAAAATTAAAATTACGCTGCCGAGTCTCCTGTCAATACCTTTTAGTACAACTTCTTTGAAAAACAACAAGCTTCTGGTGTGGATTATATTTTATAAATGTAGGTATAGAAAGCATCAGGACAAAACCATTTTTTTTTAAACCTGCATTCATTATATATCCAAAACCCAAAACCAAAATAGCTTCATAAAAAGCAGAGGGAGAAATCTTAAGGCAAAGTTGGGACATGTTATGATGATGTTGCAACTGATACCTAAAATAAGTAGGTGACTATAATGAAATGTCCTTTACTTATCTGTTTATTTATTCATTTAAAAAGTGGCATGGAGTTCTTACTTCAGAGAGTAAGTGGAGAAAACTCATTCACTTTCCATTCCTTCTGATTCTGCGTAGAAATAAGCATTGAGATTTTTAAAGTATAAACCCTAAATAACAACATGAACCATGAGACAAAATTGCGGCATGAGAAAGGAGAGAGAGAAATATATTTCTGGAAGGCTGAAAGCAGTTGGAAATATATTGACCTGTTTAAAGGCAAAATGAAGCCAACCAAACTATATTTCCCAACATGCACAGTGAAATTTCAGCAGAGGCAAGAGTTACCTTTGAGGGTAAAGGCAAGAGAGATTAAAAGCATGCGGCTAATTGATGCTGTCTTTTGGACAGTTGCTCCCCTGCACATCTACTTTTAACTCTTCTATAAATGAAAAAAGACACAAACTGGCATCATGCTTACCAGTAGCATCATTGTTGATAATGTTGATAAATTTAAAAAATCATTCATTTGGAAAACAGTTTTAAGCACAATTTTGAGACTTAAGTATTGATCAAGAGTGAAAGCAAAATAGATATTTTTAGACTTGTAAGAATCCATACATTTTACTTTTCCTTTACCCTTTATGAGAAAGTTATTTGAGGAGGGTACATCAGTAAAATAGAGGATAAAACTAGGAAAGAAGTGTTACGAGATAAAGGCACTAGCTGTGGAACGAAGTAGTGGTGATGTTAAAATGAGAGCTTCAAGGCCCGGCGCGGTGGCTCACGTCTGTAATCCCAGCACTTTGGGAGGCCGAGGAGGGCAGATCACGAGGTCAGCAGATCGAGACCATCCTGACCAACACGGTGAAGCCCCACCTCTACTAAAAACACAAAAAATTTGCCGGGCGTGGTGGCGGGCGCCTGTAGTCCCAGCCACTCCGGAGGCTGAGGCAGGAGAATGGCGTGAACTCGGGAAGGAGAGCTTGCAGTGAGCTGAGATGGCGCCACTGTACACTAGCCTGGGCGACAGAGCGAGACTCCAGCTCAAAAAAAAAAAAAAAAAAAAAAAAAAAAAAAAAAAAAAAAAAAAAGAGCTTCAAAGCCGACCTGGCAGAAATTTGTATTCAGAAAAAGAACCTTTCCAGTGAAAGTTAATGATAAAAATAAAGCCTTTGTTGGACACATTTTGATGAAATCACAGAACACAAAAGACAAAAACGTTCAATACTCTTCTTACTCCTTAACAGAAAAAACAATCCCTTCATAAAGTCTCCTGCTTATTTCTACAAGCCTATCTCTGGATATGCACATCTAGTTACATAGTTTTAACTAGTCATATTCCCTCTCATGTTTTGGGTTCCTGCAATGCTAATGCTAATTGCATTTGTTTATGCCACGCTGTCTGTCTAAATACTTTTCTTTTATCAGTGCTTACTAGATATGTCTGGAGACTATACTATAGCTAATGACCACTTACCATTTAATAGCAAGCTCAGTTGTTGTTAGCTTGAGTTACGCATTCCTCACACCCAGGTTGAGAATGACATCCATTTTCTCTCTCTCCATCACTCCATCTTCTGTAGTAGTGTCCAGATCATAATATATTATTAACCTCTATCAGGGTTGATATCAGTTCTTGGAGGGCAGGAATTGAGTCATGCTTAACAGTGAGGTCCCAGTGCCCAGAATAGTGCAGACATATAGCCAAGGCACAACAGAGGCTTATTAAATTGGAGTAACCCATTTAACACAAAATAGTCAGAAGTAAATTCATTTTTTTCCCTGAGCGCTTGTCTGAACCGCCCGGGGCATGCTCCAAACTCTACGATATTGGGTCCTTGCTAGTGATCTTTGGTAATGCCAAATGTTTATTTAATGTACCTGCTCTATCTTTCCCTCAGAGGGAGACTGAAGCACATTCTTTTAAGTTAGTTAACTATTTTATTGCAACTAAATCTTTGTGTAGGAATACGGTCACATGCCAATACATAACTTCTCAACGGAGGGAAATGAAAGAATATACCTCTTTGTCTTTACACTACAAAATTGTGGAGTTTTCTTTTTTTTCTGTCATGTCCTAGCAAAGTCTTGACAAACGTTAAAATATATATATATA
>NW_016812730.1:1355484-1371767 GCF_001698545.2 Rhinopithecus bieti
TATATATATATATATATATAGGATGTAACTTTATAAAAGTTAAAAAAGAAAAGTGCAAAAAAGAATTACAAAATGTATTTAAAAGTTGTTAATATTTGATGACATGTACCTAATGTTTATTAGAAAAACAACTACAACAGCACCCTTGTAATTTCCTGGCTATCAGCCTCAGTTACTGGGCCTGATTGGTTGTGCTTCCTGCTTCATTCCTAACCAAGGTGTAAAGGTCTGATAAGTAAGCTTGTGCAATTCTCTTTGTCCCATTGAATAAGCTTTTTGTTAGACACTCACCCACAATAACATACGAGTATAATAATGATCAGTCATATTTGATCACTGTGGTTCATTAAGTCTTAGCAAGTCATTAACATGGGAAATCTGCTTCTTAAAAGAATTCATATTATTTGGTCAAGCACTCAGGAGAAGCACACAGAATTAAAGCTATTAAATAAATAACTGTTCTGATTGATGGAAAAAGTTTCCCAAAACAAGACCAAGAGGGATTTTTCTCACATTTATCTTTGGCCCTGCTATCTAGAGTAGCTTTCACCTTTGCCTGCTCTTACCCAATAATAAAAATTCCTTAAAGTGATACAGATCTTGACAGTTTACAGATTGCTCTAAAATACATTCTCTTGGGTAACTCACTCAACACCTCTTTGGTGGAGGTCATTTTAATCATTCCCCTTTTGTACAGGAACAGGTTAAGGTCTCCAGAAGATAGCTTGGCCCACATGACTCAAAAACTTTAGTGTTGAGGTGCAAACTAAGACAGGTGATTCCAGAAAGAGGGCACTTTTCCATGAATCAACACTGAAACCAAGCGATTCATGCTGTGGCAGTGGTGGTCAAACTCCAAAGGACTGTTTA
Source organism: Rhinopithecus bieti (assembly GCF_001698545.2). Lineage (NCBI taxonomy): Eukaryota > Metazoa > Chordata > Mammalia > Primates > Cercopithecidae > Rhinopithecus > Rhinopithecus bieti. Next base: position 1,356,355 of record NW_016812730.1, read on the forward strand.
AATTTTAAATACTGTAGTATTGGTGAGAGGGTAAAATCATGACTCCTAAAATTTCTTGCTCCTGTGACATGTCTTGGAATGTTCAACCTGTCATTGGCATAAGAGTTGAAGACAAACAACATGCATCTATCAAACTCTGCCACAAGAAGGAGAACCATATGACACTAGGGGCGTACTTTACTCTTTTTTTTTTTTTTTTTTTTTTTTTGAGATGGAGTTCCGCTCTGTGTCCCAGGCTGAAGTGCAGTGAGGCGATCTCGGCTCACTGCAACCTCCGCCTCCCAAGTTCAAGCGATTCTCCTATCTCAGCCTCCCGAGCAGCTGCGATAACAGGCATGCACCACCACACCTATCTAATTTTTGTATTTTCAGTAGAGAGGGGGTTTCACCATATTGGCCAGGCTGATCTTGAACTCCTGACCTCAGGTGATCCTCCCACCTTGACCTCCCAAAGTGCTGCGATTACAGGCGTGAGCCACCATGCCCAGTCATTAATTTACTCTTAATGGGGACTCTGTGACCAGGGTGCAAGTCTTATATTTACTCTGTGCCATAAGAGAAAAAGTAGACTTACTTAGAATTTCTGATATTACCTTAAAAATTGTATTTCTACCAAGGACAATATTCTCTGTGCATTATTTTATTGGCAATTGCATGCAACTTCTGATGGAAACATTTATTTCTAGGATTAGTTTGATCAAATTAAAAATGCCTCTAATAGAACAGCTTATACTAATAGATAAATCTCCCTTTCACTTCAAAACCTACTGCTACATGATTTTAAAGAGCATTTTCAGAAACCCCTAGACAATCCTCCAACTTCAATTGAACCAATTAATTTTATGCAATGAAAAATCTGAAGTAAGTCTCTTGACTGCCTCTCTGACACTTTATATCCTGTGATATTTCAGTTTTAGCAATAAGTGATTGAGAACAACAGACATGGCTTTTTTAAAAAAATGGTATGTGGGACTCCAACCTACATTTTTTTTTTATTTGTTAGCAGTATTCTTCTGCCTAACACCCACTCACACTTTGAAGCCTTACCTCATTGTGTCATAACAATGATGTGTCATTCTTCATTTGGAAAATCTGAAAAAGAAATCAGGTTATCTGAAGAAAGAAATTAAAAATATCCATTACATAGTATAGTAGACTCTTTACTCTTTGGAGGTTTTTATGAACACAGCTTTAGCACAAGGTATCATTTTAAATTTGATTGGGGTGGAGTGGGGTTTTTAAAGCCTAAAAGTAAAATTGCAAAATTTTTTACATTGGTGATTGTGCCCACAAGTACAATAAAACCATTTATCTTTTTCAAGAAATAATGTATTTTTAAGATAATAAAAATATACTTCTCAGAATACAGGAAACATCATGTTTCTGGTTTCCTGATGGGGTGGTCCAGTTAACATAAAAGAGTAATCAGTCTCTCTTAGATCTTTTGCCCTTTAAAGGATGGAGGTTGTTGTTATTATGTGCTGTTACTGAGCAACTTTTCTATTTTGGTTTCAGTTCTTCATAACTTATTTTATAAAAGCAATGAAACATTTTTATTTTATAAAAGCAATGAAACAATGAAACATAAAAGCAATGAAAAATAAGGTTTGAGGGGCAGATATTAATATTGAGCTATGTGAAAGCTTACAATACTCACCTACTATCATCTGTATGTATTCCCATACTTACTTCTTTACTTCAATAAAGACAGAAAAAGTGCCTGTTCACCACCATTAGATTAGTTCAGTCACTGTGGGTCTGAATCACATTTCTTTCCACTAAAATTAGCCCTATCACATTCTCTCACCCATCTTTAAGCATTTCTTCTTACCAATATTTTCCCCAACTGCCTTTAACCAATTCTAATTTCTCAATTAAAGCCAAAAAGGGCAACTAATTCCTTTTCCCATTCTAGTTCACCTAACTTTCTCCTTTCTTTTGCAGCTAAGTTTTTTGAAAGAGTACATTATATGCTCTTTCCAATGCTTTATATATCATTTACTGTTTTAAAAGTTTGTCTTTTGTGTCCTGTAATTTCATCAAAATGTTCTTAGCTAGGGCCTTATTTTATATATTCTGTTTATATGATGTATCGTAGAGCTTGCATTTTCTCATACATGGATATAAGTTATTTAATCAGTTATGGAATATTCTCAGCCAAAATCTAATTGAATATTATCTTACATCCATCTCTTTATTCTCTCTGTAATTCCTATTAGATACATTTTGGACTTCTGATTCTGTTCTCCATCTCTCTCTATGACATTCTGGGTGATTTCCTCAGATCCTCAAATCTGACTTAAGGTCTGTGCTTAAATTCACCTTCACAGAAAAGCTTCCCCTAAAACCGTATCCAAATAACACGTGCTCCTTCAGCACTCTTTATAGTCTTTTCCTAATTTACTTTTCTTAGCATTTTCACTTCTGCTTGCCATTTAACCGTCTTATGTTGGTTTATGATTAGATTTATTTTAAGCCGCTTTGCTAATTTTAAATAAAATATTTAATAGTTTGAAGTTGTTAAGTTTTGACATCAGACTAATACTGGCCTCATAAAATGAATATCAAAATGTTTCCTCTTCTTCTATACTCTGAAAAGTTGTTAAGTTTTGGAACAAATATTTGGTAAGATTGACCAATTAAACCATCTGGGCCCAGCAGTTTATTTACTGAAAGAGTTTAACTCTGAATTCAAGGTCTTTAAGATATATGGAACTATTCAATTTATCAATTTCTTCTTGAGAATGTTTTGATAATTTTGTCTTTCAAGGAATTTGCTAGTTTATCTAAGTTATCAAATTTACTGGATGTGATGGTTAACATTGAGAGTCAACTTGATTGGATTAAAGGATGCAAAGTATTGTTCCTGGGTGTGTCTGTGAGGGTGTTGGTAAAAGAGATTAACTTTGAATCAGTGGACTGGGAGAGGCAGACCCACACTCAATCTGGGTGGGCACCATCTAATTAGCTGCCAGCACTGCTAGAATAAAAGCAGGCAGAGGAACGTGGAAGGATTAGACTGGCTTAGTCTCCTGGCCTACATCTTTCTGCCATGCTGGATGCTTCCTGCCCTTGAACATCAGACTCCAAGTTCTACTCTTGAACCTTGGGCCACCAACTGAGAGCTGCACTGTTGACTTCCCTCTTTTGAGGTTTTAGGACTCAGACTGGCTTCCTGACTCCTCAGCTTGCAGATGGCCTATTGTGGGACTTTACCTTGTGATTGTGTGAGTCAATACTCCTTAATAAACCCCCCTTTATACACATCTATCCTATTAGTTCTGCCCCTCTAGAGATCCTGACTAATACACTGGTACAAAGTTATTCATAGTATTCTGTTATTATCCTTTCAGTTTCTGTAGAATATGTAGTGATGTCCCCTCTTTATTTCCTATATTGATTTTATTTTCTTCTCTCATTCTTTTCCCATGGTTCTGATAAGTTTGGCTATATTTTAAGTGTCATTGATCTTTTCAAGAAATCAGTGTGGTTTTATTGATTTATTGATTTTTTTTATGTTCTAGATTCTAATTATTTCTGCTCTTGTTTGTATTATTTGAAAAAATTGTAAAATTTCTTTTCTTTTTTTTGTGTTAGATTTAATTTGCTCCTCTTTTCTAGTTTGAAAATTTGATCCAAAATCTCTGTTATTTTCTAATGTTCACATTTAATAATATAAATTTTCATCTAAGCATTGCTTTAGCTGAATCTAACACATTTTTGTAAGTTAGATTTTCATTTTTATTTAAATTAANTGCCTTTAACCAATTCTAATTTCTCAATTAAAGCCAAAAAGGGCAACTAATTCCTTTTCCCATTCTAGTTCACCTAACTTTCTCCTTTCTTTTGCAGCTAAGTTTTTTGAAAGAGTACATTATATGCTCTTTCCAATGCTTTATATATCATTTACTGTTTTAAAAGTTTGTCTTTTGTGTCCTGTAATTTCATCAAAATGTTCTTAGCTAGGGCCTTATTTTTATATATTCTGTTTATATGATGTATCGTAGAGCTTGCATTTTTCTCATACATGGATATAAGTTATTTAATCAGTTATGGAATATTCTCAGCCAAAATCTAATTGAATATTATCTTACATCCATCTCTTTATTCTCTCTGTAATTCCTATTAGATACATTTTGGACTTCTGATTCTGTTCTCCATCTCTCTCTATGACATTCTGGGTGATTTCCTCAGATCCTCAAATCTGACTTAAGGTCTGTGCTTAAATTCACCTTCACAGAAAAGCTTCCCCTAAAACCGTATCCAAATAACACGTGCTCCTTCAGCACTCTTTATAGTCTTTTCCTAATTTACTTTTTCTTAGCATTTTTCACTTCTGCTTGCCATTTAACCGTCTTATGTTGGTTTATGATTAGATTTATTTTTAAGCCGCTTTGCTAATTTTAAATAAAATATTTAATAGTTTGAAGTTGTTAAGTTTTGACATCAGACTAATACTGGCCTCATAAAATGAATATCAAAATGTTTCCTCTTCTTCTATACTCTGAAAAAGTTGTTAAGTTTTGGAACAAATATTTGGTAAGATTGACCAATTAAACCATCTGGGCCCAGCAGTTTATTTACTGAAAGAGTTTAACTCTGAATTCAAGGTCTTTAAGATATATGGAACTATTCAATTTATCAATTTCTTCTTGAGAATGTTTTGATAATTTTTGTCTTTCAAGGAATTTGCTAGTTTATCTAAGTTATCAAATTTACTGGATGTGATGGTTAACATTGAGAGTCAACTTGATTGGATTAAAGGATGCAAAGTATTGTTCCTGGGTGTGTCTGTGAGGGTGTTGGTAAAAGAGATTAACTTTGAATCAGTGGACTGGGAGAGGCAGACCCACACTCAATCTGGGTGGGCACCATCTAATTAGCTGCCAGCACTGCTAGAATAAAAGCAGGCAGAGGAACGTGGAAGGATTAGACTGGCTTAGTCTCCTGGCCTACATCTTTCTGCCATGCTGGATGCTTCCTGCCCTTGAACATCAGACTCCAAGTTCTACTCTTGAACCTTGGGCCACCAACTGAGAGCTGCACTGTTGACTTCCCTCTTTTGAGGTTTTAGGACTCAGACTGGCTTCCTGACTCCTCAGCTTGCAGATGGCCTATTGTGGGACTTTACCTTGTGATTGTGTGAGTCAATACTCCTTAATAAACCCCCCTTTATACACATCTATCCTATTAGTTCTGCCCCTCTAGAGATCCTGACTAATACACTGGTACAAAGTTATTCATAGTATTCTGTTATTATCCTTTCAGTTTCTGTAGAATATGTAGTGATGTCCCCTCTTTATTTCCTATATTGATTTTATTTTTCTTCTCTCATTCTTTTTCCCATGGTTCTGATAAGTTTGGCTATATTTTTAAGTGTCATTGATCTTTTCAAGAAATCAGTGTGGTTTTATTGATTTATTGATTTTTTTTATGTTCTAGATTCTAATTATTTCTGCTCTTGTTTGTATTATTTGAAAAAATTGTAAAATTTCTTTTCTTTTTTTTGTGTTAGATTTAATTTGCTCCTCTTTTTCTAGTTTGAAAAATTTGATCCAAAATCTCTGTTATTTTCTAATGTTCACATTTAATAATATAAATTTTCATCTAAGCATTGCTTTAGCTGAATCTAACACATTTTTGTAAGTTAGATTTTCATTTTTATTTAAATTAAAATCTTTTCTAATTTCCTTTGTGGTTTTCTTTTTGGCTCACATGACATTATGTTGTTTAAGTCCCAATATTTGAGAATTTTCCATATATCTTTCTATTACTCGTTGTTAGGTTAAAACTTCTGTGGCCTGAGAACATACCGTGTTTGATTTCAATTCATTTAAATATGTTGAAGTTTATTTTATGACACAAAAGATGGCCTTTCTCAATATTGCATGTGCACTGAAAAAATTATGTACACTACTTTTGCATGGAAATATTCTATAAATTAGATCAAATTAGTTGATAGTATTGTTCAGGTCTTTTATAACCTTACTGATTTTTTAAAAATCAACTTGATCTATTGATTTCTGAGAAGGAAGCACTGAAGTCTCCAAGCATAATTGATTTGTCTGTTTATCCTTCAGTTCTACTGGTTTTATTTTAGAAATTTATATTCTCTGTTTCTGGGTATATCTGCATGTAAGATTGTCATATCTTCTGGATGGATTGTTAATTAATTATTTATTCATATGTATGTCCCTTGTTGTCTCTTGTAATCTTTCTAGATTTGAAGTCTACTTTTTTAGTATTAATATAGCCACTCTAGTATTATTTTATTGATATTTTATGAAATTACTTTTAAACCTTCACTTTTAACCTATATATGCATTCATATTAAAGATAACTTCTGTAGAGCAAGAAGCTGAGTATACCTTTGTATTCAGTCTGATGATATCTGCTTTTTAAATGTGATTTTTGGAATGTTTTATTTGACATAATTATGTATGCAGTTGGATTCAAATCTACTACTTTGATAATTGTTTTCTGCTGGTCTCGTCCATTCTTTGTTCTTCCTTTCTTTGTCTTCTTTTGGATTATTTTAATTCCATCTTACCTTCATTTATAAGAAGGCTTAATAGTTACATGTATTTTTCACGATTGCTCTAAGGTTTATATTATACATTTTATGTTATCATTCTCTACATTCAAATAACCTCACATTATTTAATGTAAGAACTTTACCATAATCGAATTCTAGTTCTTCTCTTTGATCCTATGAATTATTGTTAGCATATTTTGCTTCTACACATGGTACAATATGTTGTTTCACTTTTTGCCTTAAGCAATCAACTATCCTCTAAAGTGAATTTTGAAGGAAAAGTATCTTATATTTGTGTTCATTTTACTGTTTTAATGATTCTCTTTACTTTGGAAATCTAAGTTTTTATTTAGTATCAAAGTTTCTGCCTGAAGAACTTCCTTTAATGCTTTTTCTAGCACAGGCTGGCTGGCAAAGATTCCTCTCTGTGTTTGTTGGTGTGTAAGAAGAATCCTTGTTTTGTCTTCATTTTGGTATGTAAGAAGAATATTTGTTTTGTCTTCATTTCGAAAGGTAGTTTTATTGGGTATACAGTTCTGGGTTGACAATTTTTTCTTAAAACACTTTAAAGATGTCACTCTTCTGTCTTGTCTTCTGGTTTGCTGCATTCCTATCTTTGTTTCTTTGCATGTAATGCTTCTCTTTCCTCTGTTTGCCTTCAAGATATTTTTTCTTTAATTTTAAGCATTTTTGATATAATATCTAGGTGTGTGTATCCTCTGAGCTTCTTGGACCTATGGTTTGCTTTGTTCATTTAATTTGAAGAGTTCTCAGTCTTTACCTTTTGAAATATGTCTTCTACCTCGTTCTGTCTTTCTTTTATTGGGACCCCAATCACACGTACCTTAGGCCAATTGATACTATCTCACAGCTTTTGGGTGCTCTGTTCTTGTTTTTCTTTGTTTGTTTTCTTTCTTTTCTGTTTCATTTTGGGCAATTTTTATTTACCTATGTTCTAACTAACTGATTGGTTTTTCAGTAGTATATGGTCTGCTGGTAAGCTCAGTAAAGGAAATCTTCATCTTTGATAGCATTTTCTCCTTTTACTAGCATGTGTATTTGACTTAAAAAAAATACTAGGTCTCACTGTGTGATGTAGTTTGGATTTGTGTCCCCACCCAAATCTCACGTCAAATTGTAATCCCCAGTTTTGGAGAAGGAGCCTGCAGGAAAGTGATTGGATCATGTGGGCTGATTTCCCCCTTGCTGTTCTCATGATGGTGAGTGAGTTCTCAGGAGATCTGGTTGTTTAAAAGTGTAAAGCACCTCCCCCTTCACTCTCTTACTCCTGATTCTGCCATGTAAGATGTGTCTCTTGGTGGGGCAGGGTGGCTCACGTCTGTAATCCCAGCACTTTGGTAGGCTGAGGCAGGTGGATTGCCTGAGGTCTGGTGTTTGAGACCAGCCTGGCCAACGTGGCAAAACTCTGTCTCTACTAAAAATACACAAATTAGCCATGTGTGGTAGCGGGCACCTGTAATCTCAGCTACTTGGGAGGTTGAGGCAGGAGAATTACTTGAACCCGGGAGGTGGCGGTTGCTGTGAGCCAAGATCGCACCACTGCCCTCCAGTCTGGGTGAAAGAGCAAAACTCCTTTAAAAAAAAAAAAAATGCAACTCCTTCCCCTTCTGCCATGATTATAACTTTCCTGAGGCCTCCTCGGAAGCAGAAGTCTGTATAGCCTGCAGAATTGTAAGCCAATTAAGCCTCTTTTTTTCTTTCTTTCTTTTTTTTTTTTTGAGACGGAGTCTCAGTCTGTCACCCAGGCTGGAGTGCAGTGGAACCATCTCCGCTCACTGCAAGCTCCGCCTCCCGGGTTCACACCATTCTCCTGCCTCAACCTCCCAAGTAGCTCGGACTACAGGCACCTGCCACCATGCCTGGCTAATTTTTCTGTATTTTAGTAGAGACAGGGTTTCACCGTGTTAGCCAGGATGGTCTCGATCTCCTGACCTCATGATCTGCCCGCCTCAGCCTCCCAAAGTGCTGGGATTACAAGCGTGAGCCATCGCGCCCGGCCAAGCCTCTTTTCTTTATAGCAGTGCAAGAATGTACTGCCTCCCAGGCTGGGGTGCAGTGGCACAATCATAGCTCACTGTAGCCTCAAACTCCTGAACTCAAGCAATCTTCCCACCTTAGTCTCCTGAGTAGCTCGGACTACAGGTGCATGCCAGTATGACTGGCTAATTATTTTAATTTTTTGTAGAAACGAGGTCTCACTATCTTGTCCAGGCTGGTCTCAAACTCCTGGTTTCAAGCGATCTTTCCACTTTGGCCTCCCAAAATGCTGGAATTACACCACTACCTGGCCTATACTTGATTTTTTAAAGGTAGTTTCTATCTGTTGTAATTACTATTTGTTCCTATATATAATCTGTCTTTCCTACTAGATTCCTCAACATACTAATAATGGCTATTTTATTCATCTGATTGCTTTAAAATCTGGGTCATTTCTTTGGTTTTGTGGATTGCTTTTACTATTAACAATTGATAGCTTTTTTGGGGTTTCATTTGTGTGCCTTGCAGTTTCAATTGAATGATTCCATTGTGTGAAAAGGAATTATAGGGTCTGAGGTTAATAGTATTTATGTCTGGAAAAGGATGTGCGTCTTCTTTGGTGAAGTTCTTAGCATGGTGAGTGGATTTAATATAGTTAGTTGTTGATCTAGGCTTGGATTATTTTCCTTGGTAATGTTGTCCTAATGTAGCACTGGCTTTAAATCTTCCAGCATCTGGCTTCCATTAGCTTGTGCTTAGTGTGGTGCCTGGGGTCCTGGAGGATCTTTCTCAGGGCTTGAGTTGTACTCTCCAGTTTTGGTAGAACGACCCTGCATGGCTGTGCCACACAGGGAGTTTCTCTCCTAGCTCTTGACACTGTTGCATGTTAGTCAGTGCTAGGTTTGTAATGAAATGATGGCATTTTTGTTTTGTTTTACTTTCCTGGTCAGTTTTAGGCAGGATTTGTGTGCCTGAGCCTCAGGGGTGGAGATTTCTCTACATCCCTGTTCCTCTTTTTCATCCCAGCCAAACACTGCTTTATATTTTTTGGTGGTCTTAGGCAGGAGTTTCCTGTTCTTCTTCCAGTAATGACAGATCTCTTTGTTATGAGTGTAGGATGCTAGGTTCAAGACAATTTCTTGCCTTTCCCCAATATCTTAGTCCGTTTGGGGAGCTATAACAGAATGCTATAGACTGGGTGACTTACAAACAACAATTTATTTCTCACAGTTCTGGAGGCTGGGAAGTACAAAATCAAGGTGGCATCAGATTCAGTGTATGGAGAGGGTCCTCTTCCTAGTTCCTAGAAGGTCATCTCCTTTCTGCATCCCCACACTGTAGAAGGGTTGAGTGATCTCTCTGGGGTTTCATTATGAGGACACTAATTCCATTTCTGAGTGCTTTACGCTCATGATCTGATTATCTCCCAAAGGCACCATCATGCTGAAGATTAAGTTTCAACATACGAATTTTGAGGAGATACAAACGTTCAGTGTATGGCACCCAACTGGAAGGACTTTTTCTTTTACTTCCATCTCAGCAAGAATGGAGACTGTATCCTAAGGATGATAAGCTTTTCTACTCCTTTCCCAATAAAATGTTGGTTTTATTCTACTCCTATACCAGAAGCAATGCATCTTTACCTATTAGCTGAGAGCGAGAGAATTCATTGCCCTTCTCTAGAATAGTAAGGCTTTTGTTTTGTAGGAAAAAACAGTTCAGGGAAGTAGGCACAGCTCTGGCCTGGTCACTAGTAACTGCCAATCATCTCCTTTATGCCTGTGCCACTAAGTGGTACCCTGCCCTGTAACCTACTCATCCTCCAGTCTTTCTTGTAAGCATCTGATAGAAGTCTGTGGAATAGACAGTGTGAGTGTTGGCTTCCCTACATCTGATTCTACCAGCTCTTCTAAACTTACATGCTTGATCACACTTGGTATTGAGGAATTTATTAAGCTTTTGCTAAGTTGTTTTTATCTGCTTTATGTTGTTGCTCTGATGTAGGTGAGTAAGTTTGTGTATCTGCTTTTTGTTTTGTTTTGTTTTTTTTAAGGCTTGCCCTTCTTTGGAATTGCATTTATTTGATTGTCTTATATCATGAATTGAGTGTTGGCATCTCCCAAAATTTCATACTTTGAAATCCTAACCCTCAACATGATGGTATCAGAGGTAAGTACTTTGGGAGGTGATTAGGTAATGAGGGTGTAGTCCTCATGAGTAGGATTAGTGCCCTTACATGAAGAGACATGACACCTTGCTCTTCCTCTATTCTCCACCACATGAGGATACAATGAAATGAGGGCCATATGCAAACCGGGAAAAGTATTCTCACTGTAGACTGGATCTGCCAGCACCTTGGTCTTGGACTTATCTGCCTCCCGACCTGTGAACAATAAATGCTTGTTTTATAAGCTGTCTAATCTATGGTATTTTGTTATAACAGTCCTAATGGACTTAAGATACCTTGCGATCTCAGTTTTCTGATGGACCCAAGAAAAGTCAACATTTTGTAGATTATATGGCTTTCCTTTTTGAGGAAAAGAGCAATATTTTGCATCTTTCAACATCTTTAAAGAAAAGTAATCTTGAAGTGAATGCCAGTACTTTGGCAGGTGCTTAACAAACTTCTGAAACCATGTTTTCACTGTTTCTCTAGCCCAATTACCCCCCCAACTCCTCCCATAAAGCTTTTGCTCCCCTTCATTTTTAAAGTCTTGCCAGAAGAAAGACTGCCCAGATGGTGAGTGGAAAATGTAGAGGAAGGCTCTGTGCCTCATATAGCCAGAACTATAAACTTGTAAAGACACTGAGTTTTACTTACTTAAATCTATTTTATTTAAAATGTAAATATAAAATATTTTCTTTCTATTTTGGACAATGTAGTAGGTAGCTAGCATATCAGTAAAATTACAAATAGGGCAAGTGCCAAAGAAGAACAGGTGGAAGACAACAGGAAAGGTAGGTGTTGACTCAGCCTCACTTATATGATGCAGAATAATTTGGGAAATTGCCATTAGGTTAGGCAACCTCTCTCTCTCTGTCATCACTTTCACGTGTGTTAGAGAAAGGGGTGATTTGGTAAAATATGTCTTCAACCACAAAATTTGACAGTTTTGCAGAATAAGATATCTGATATTCAACTCCACAAATGTGGTAATAAATATAAGTGACATTTAGCCCTCTTAATAACATGAATAACACTCACACATGGAGCTGGATTTTCTCCTGGAAAAGATAAGCTTTAAGTTTTACATGAATTTGTTAACTCTTTGCAACTAGACATGGAGGGCACTTGGTTTCCCAGACAATGTGTTGGGAATGAGAATCCTATGTCTGCCAAACCTATTTGAACTTGTTGCCTTGTTGTGAATCTCTACTAGATTATTTGGCATCTCATCCACAATTTTTTAATCTTATAAATGAGAGATTCATGTAAATGTTGAACTTAGTCTGAAAGAAGAAATATTGAAAGGGCAGCCAGGGAGACTGAGAGCAATGTCAAGAGGCAAAATGAGGTCAGACTTATTTCCTTATCTAAAAGGGTTTTATACATCAGAACTTCAGGTCTCTTTTCACCCTGCCTGGGGAAGCTCTTCAGCTTGTCTTTAGGGAGACATGCTCTATCACTGCCTCATTGGGTGGACTTTCTTTTTTTTTTTTTTTTTTGAGACAGAGTCTTGCTCTGTCACCCAGGCTGGAGTGCAGTGGCGCGATCTCGGCTCACTGCAAGCTCCGCCTCCTGGGTTTACGCCATTCTCCTGCCTCAGCCTCCCGAGTAGCTGGGACTACAGGAGCCCACCACCTCGCCCAGCTAGTTTTTGTTTTTTATATATTTTTAGTAGAGACGGGGTTTCACCATGTTAGCCAGGATGGTCTCGATCTCCTGACCTCGNCAAAATGAGGTCAGACTTATTTCCTTATCTAAAAGGGTTTTATACATCAGAACTTCAGGTCTCTTTTCACCCTGCCTGGGGAAGCTCTTCAGCTTGTCTTTAGGGAGACATGCTCTATCACTGCCTCATTGGGTGGACTTTCTTTTTTTTTTTTTTTTTTTTGAGACAGAGTCTTGCTCTGTCACCCAGGCTGGAGTGCAGTGGCGCGATCTCGGCTCACTGCAAGCTCCGCCTCCTGGGTTTACGCCATTCTCCTGCCTCAGCCTCCCGAGTAGCTGGGACTACAGGAGCCCACCACCTCGCCCAGCTAGTTTTTGTTTTTTATATATTTTTAGTAGAGACGGGGTTTCACCATGTTAGCCAGGATGGTCTCGATCTCCTGACCTCGTGATTCGCCCGCCTCGGCCTCCCAAAGTGCTGGGATTACAGGCTTGAGCCACCGCACCTGGCCGGGTGGACTTTCTTCTTACAAGAGCTGCCATGTGAAATGCTGGGCTTGGGTTATCATCACAGCTTCTGTGTTTCACATACATTCTGCCTGAGTTATAGCAAATCAATTCTCTAAAGGGATCATCAATCCAAGACTGTGGGAGCAAGCAAATTCTCCTTGGCAAGTCATTTCTAATTATCAAAATGTTCCGGATAAGTGATTACTTCTCTAGGAATGTTCTAAATGTGAGCTCATATGGAGAGGTTTGTGTCTGTAGAATGGAAGGGATTTTTATTGATCATCTAGCCTTTAGGAATGACCATGAAAGCTCTATTTTGATATCTACTGTTGTGAACTGACCTAAAAAAATTAGATGTAAAAATATTAGCCTCCTTTGAGTAGAAATTAATAGCCAATAGTTTTTACCTGCTCTTATGCCATCTTTCTAAGTAACTGAAAATAAAATTCTTCTTCAAATATAGACATTTAATAGCAAGTATACACAACATAAGTTCTACCAATTCTTGGCTTTATTGGTAAGCTCTACCAATTCTCGGCTTTAACTTTTTTTTGTGTGTGTGCTAAGACTGTACCAAGGATGGTAGATTCCCCTGAAAGCAAATGTAGCAAGTGCAATACGATTATAGCAGTAGGACTCAGCTGATGTTCTAGTTAGACTTGGGTGGCCAACCATCCCCCAATCTAATGTCTGGACAGAGGTCTCTATAGAAATCAAATCTAGGGTGCAAATCTTACAGCTAAATTTTGAAAGGCTAGTTAGATTCTTAAAATATAGTCTTACAACAGACTAAATGCCTCTAACATAGTTTTTGCCCTTATTTGAAAAAATCACTAATCACTAATTTCAACAATGGAAATCTATTTCTAATATTTTGTTAACCTACAAAGGCTATGGTGTTGACTGGCCAGTAAAGATACTTAAAGCACTTGTAGTAGCCACCTCTAGCATGTATCCCTTAAATTATGCCTTGATTTATGCTCATTTCAAATTATTCATCTCTTTGTTTCAGCAAATGTCTGTCTTTGAAAATAGTGAAGGTAATGAGTGGTGGATAAAAGGAAGGCTTGCAGGTAACAGTCTGGGCAAAGGTAGGTTGAGGTCAGCTCTTTAGAGTGGGGATTTCACTGGATCCTCTGAGGAACCTGCACTTTTCATATTTCCCTAATAAATGAGGAAGTTTAGGGACTTTATTACTTTTGAACAATCTATATAAGTCATAAATACATCTTCTTCCTTGATGTAAGTGAATACTAAAAGCAAAAAATACTAATAGTTCTCCAGCCTAAAATCCCACTTGGAGAAGGATGGGCATAAAATATTGATCTGTACCTTCTGCAATCCAGCCTCTTTGAATTCGTGTCATAAAAGCAGACCTGGAACTATTTTTGGTGCATTATTTTAATGAAAGAGACCATACAAACTCCTATTAAAGATTTGGTCAAAAGAATTGCATTTAAGTTTTTTCCTGGCCTCCATAAAAATTCAAATTAATTTCCTGTATAATCTACATCAACAAGGATATAAAGAAGTTAGAAAAAAAAAACTCTCAAGAAAGATATTGGTGTTCATCACAGTAAACTTACATAAACCAGGATGTGGCCTCAATCTATTTTGAAGATTTTCAGCATTAAAGATTAAAACAAAAAGCCTCTAGTTAAAGCCTTCAATTAACCATAGCTGCTTGGTACTTTCTATTAACAGATTTTACTCCTTCTCGGCATTATTTTTTTTATTTGGTTTCTTCAATATATTTCTCAGAGGTGAAATAGCTCTATTTTATGGATGAAAATCAAATCAAAATGTGGAAGGCTTACTGTGACCTTCATAAAGTCATCTCCCTGAGGTTCTTTTCTTATTTTTAAAATGACAATAATGAGGTCTACTCCAGTGTGCTGTGTAAGAATGGAATGAAATCATTCAGAGAGACAAGGTAGCATTGGAAAGACTAATGGTTTTGGAGTCAGGTAGATGTAGTTTTCACCACATATGAGCTACGTGACATTGGGCAAGGAATTGACATTTATAAGCCTCGGTTTCCTTATGAATAAAATAAAAACATTAATCCTCAGTGGGACATTTCCATGTTAGATGAAGTAATATTTGCAAAGATCTTAGCATATAAAGGCAAAATAAGGTAGCTTTTTTTTTTTTTTCAATTGAGAGAAGACCCTGAATATGACTACAAAAAAGTATGAGAACCAGTGTTAGACCTTATGTGTTTTAATATTATCTTGTGTCTATCTGGAAATGTTTCTTTCTCTGTAGTCAATATCCATATCATAAACATGTATTGTATGACTAGTTTCCCTCTTGAAAAGTTCTTAGCCTATTTTTGTTTTCTTTTAAATCCTGATTAAGGATAAGGCTAGGCTTCTGTGAGTTCTTGTCTCACAATTTTGTTCCTTTCAAAGTAGCAAAAGAATTTAGGTGCTGGGAGGAAAAGTCATAGTTGTATTTTAAAGCAGTGGTTCTTAAGTCACTTTGAATCAGATTTCCTGCAAGACTTTTTTTTTTTTTTTTTTTTTTTTTTTTTTT
>NW_016812730.1:1373786-1402398 GCF_001698545.2 Rhinopithecus bieti
GGGATGGCTGGGTCATATGGTACATCTAGTTCTAGATCCTTGAGGAATTGCCATACTGTTTTCCATAATGGTTGAACTAGTTTACAGTCCCACCAACAGTGTAAAAGTGTTCCTATTTCTCCACATCCTCTCCAACACCTGTTGTTTCCTGACTTTTTAATGATTGCTGTTCTAACTGGTGTGAGATGGTATCTTATTGTGGTTTTGATTACCTGCAAGACTTTTAAATAATCCCAGATTTAAGGTCCCCATTCCTGATTCAGTAAATCTGAAGTACATTACTAAAATTTGTATTTCCCTAAGTGATTTAAAAAATTCTCTGTAATCATGGTAAAATAACTTAGCACAAAATTTGCCATCTTAACCATTTTTAAGTGTGCAGTCAATGTTAAGTAAATTCTCATTGCTGTGCAACCACTACCATCCATTTCCAGAACACTTACCTTGCAAAACAGAACCTCTATTTACATTGCACAATAACTCTCTATTTACCTCTCTCCCCAGCCACTGACGACCACTATTTTATTTTCCATTTCTATGAATTTAGCTATGCTTGGTTCCTCATATAAGTGGAAGCATACATTATTTGTCTTTTTGTGACTGGCTTATTTCACTGAACGTCATGAATTCAAGGTTCATCCATGTTGTAGCATGTGTCAGAATTTCCTTTCTTTTAAAGGCTGAATGATATTTCATTGTATGTATGGATCACATGTGATTTATCCATTTATCTAGTGATTACTCTTCCCCAAGTCATTTTTAAACTATGAAATACTTCACAAATTTGCATATAATTTTTGCACAGGTGCCATGCTAACTTTCTTTATATCATTCCAATTTGAGTACACATACTGCCAAAGCCAAGGACTCCAAATTATTTTTGAAATCACTGATAAGGCAATTTTTTCAGATGCACATTGGTGGGACATTAAATCAATCTAATTTGGTGACCAGTATTTTTTAAAGACATGGAATAGAAAAAAATAAAATAGGTAAAAATTGTAATAATAGGGATATGTATTATTTTAAGTATTGTATTTCTGTTTGTGTGTTTTTGTGGGAGAGAGGGGTTATGTGCACTAAATCAAGACATACTAGCTGTTCTTGATTTAAAAAGTATAAAGGCCACCTGTCCAGAGAATTAGAATATAGAATCTAGTTGGATGATATGTAAATTAACATAATGCTCTCAGCTCAAAATGTGTAGAGGTACTACAGTCATGATTTTACTTTTAAGATACTTAAAAATAAGATTGAGAACAGCCTTCTATAGACTGATGTGGACTCCATGCTTCATCATAGAAGTCTGTGTATTGCTTACTCATGAATCATTTTCATAACATTGTATTAGGAGTTATATGTAAATTTGGCATCACTTTGATACACTAAGCTTTTATAGATTTCAGAAGTAGATAAAGAATTGCTAACAGCAGTAATGGAGAGGTGTGAATGCCACCAGCAATTCAAGATTCTGTTCCAACTCAGGAAACATACTACCCCAATCAAAACTAATTTCCTCCCCCTTTGGCATTTTTCTCAACCATATGTAGTTTTAAAATTATTGTGATGACTTCTATCACTCTTTTGAAAATATACAGGATGTATTTATCTAGGATAAACATAATTTTACTTAGTATGTTTTCTGAAATGATAGCACACAATATGTATCAGAAAATAAGGCAATTATATGATAACTGTTTGTGAACTGTATTTGATTCTGCCAGATTTTATGAAAGATATATGTTTAACATATGTAAATGTTTATATTAGATCATATGGAATATAATTCTCATATGCCTTTTAAAGAATTACGGAATTCCTGTTCTTCCTCAGAAGAGTGATTTCCAAAGTGTCTTAGATTTTTGTGTATGACTCCACTTCAAATCCTCTATGATTTGCATCATGCTGTACCATTTGACCCAGCAATCCCATTACTGGGTATATACATAAATCATTCCATTATAAAGATACATGCATACATATGTTCACTGAAGCACTATTCATAATAGCAAAGACATAGAATTGACCCAAATGCTCATCAATGATAGACTGGATAAAGAAAGCATGATACATGTACACCATGGAATATTACGCAGCCATAAAAGGGAACAAGATCATGTCCTTTGCAGGAAGGAGCTGGAAGCCATTATCCTCAGCAAACTAACACAGGAACAGAAAACTAAACACCCTATGTTCTTAATTATAAGTGGGAACTAAACAACGAAAACACTTGGACACAGAGAGGGGAACAACATACACTGGGGCCTGTCCGAGGGGCCGGGGAAGGGAGAGTTTCAGGATAAATAGTTGATGCATGCAGGGCTTAATGCATAAATAGTGGGTTAATAGGCGCAGCAAACCACCATGGCACACGTTACCTATGTAACACCCCGCATGTCCTGCACGTGTATTCCAGAACTTAAAATTAACTTACTTAAAAATAAAAGACCATAATATTCCCAAATAAGTGAAGTTGTTTATGTCTCCTGTTAATTCACAGAGAGAATAGTGGCATGGATGGCTGAATAGATAGATAGATAGATAGATAGATAGATAGATAGATAGATAAATACATGTAAAATAATAACACCTAAATATAGAATTAAAACTTCAAAAATTATAGTAAATGGAGACACAATTAGATTTTAAATACATATTGAGAGTTATGTCCAGAACTATACCACTTAGCAGTCTGTAAGAACATTTTACATTGTGTATCTTTATTGGTCCCCACGATTCTGTGAAAAAAGACCAAACTAAATACATTTTACAGAAGAGAAACCAGGTACCAACATTAACAACCTTGCTGAGTTGCAGGCCGTGGTTACATCGGAGTCAGGAACTGATTTCTGTGGAATGGCTCCAAGTCCAGATGTTATCCTACTAGACTGTGTTTCATGAGACAAGTAGAATTCTTCCCTAAGGTTTAGTTTTCCTTAAAGTTCTTCCAGTTTCAGAATGAGATGCTCTTGCCCAAATCATGAAGAGTTTAAGAAAGAAAGAAATTATTGATTATAATCACAAATTTCTTAAAAAATGCAGATAATAATAACTTTATTCTCTCCCTATTTTGCAAACCTACTCTCAGTAGAGATTTCAAACTTGGATGATGTTCAGAATCAACTTCAGGGCTTTTGGAAGACAGTGATTTCTGGGCGGCACCCCAGACTTTCGGAAGTATTGCCCAGGGATCTCTGTTTTTGTAAAGGTCCACAGCTGATTCTGATGCTTAGCTACGTTTGAGAACTGCTGCTTTAGAAAAATATTTTAGAGGCCGGGCGCGGTGGNAATCAGGGAACCTTTTTTTTTTCTTTTTATTAAGAAAAGAGAACATAATTATGAAGATGAAATTAGTTTTAAAAAATAATATTTACTAAGAGTGAGAAAAGTAATCACCACAAATTATACATTTTAAAGAAGCTTAAACCTACCACAAACATTATTAATTGCCTAACGCAACACTGTGCTTCACAATATCCTAGAAATTGCTCCACATTATTCAACAAATAACTTCCTTATTCTGTTAAAGGAAAGACTGTCCATTGTGTAGATCTACCATAGTTTATTCAACTGCTGTCTTATAAGTGGGCATTTACATTGCTTCTAATATGTTTTGATGACAATGAATGATCTTGTGTGTGTGTGTGTGTATGTATCTTCATAGCATTGGATGTGCAACTTCAGAAAAAATCTAAAAGTGGGATCATTGGGTCATAATGTGAATATATATGTAATCATTTGGATATTGTCAAATTTTATCCCCTAAGGTTTGCACCAATTTTCTTTCCCACCAGCAATATATGAGGGTGCCTGTGTTTCCACAGTCTAGCAAGAGCATTGTTATTCTTTTTAATTTTTACTGATCTGGTAGGTGAGAGTTGGCATCTCAGTTTTGTTTTAATTCGCATTTCTCTTTTCTCATATCCTTGGTGAGGTTGAACATCTACTCATATGCTTAAAGGTTATTTTTATAGCTGTCTTGTGAATTGATATCTTTTAAAATAAAGAACTGAAATATTCCAGGGTTTTCCTCCCAGGTGTGATAAATATACTGCAAAATTCTATATGCTGATTTCTACCTCCATAAAATACATTTCACAGTTATTGTAAAGACAGTAATTATATAATTGAACTGTGAATAATGACTTGTTGTTTGTTATTGAATGATACATCTTAAAGGTATATATCTTAACTTCCACAATTCATAGTGAGCCCTAGAGGAGGAAAATAAATTGAGCCAATTCCGTCAATAGGCATGGGCAATTGTAGTGACATTTGTTACATTATTTCTTACATTGCTGTGTTTGGCCATTCTAGTATCACTGTTTGAAATAATTTTTACAAAATCTAGAAATGTTCCACTATTTCATGTCATGTTGTGCTAAAAGGGACACGAAAATATGCCTCAAACATCATTTCAGTGTTCTATATCAGCATTTACTTGTTTTTATTTAAAACTATCAATTGTTTGCTATTTATTCAAATATTTCCATTCTAGTAGTTGCACAAATACTTATGTGCAAATGATGCAAATGATGTTTCATGTTTTTGTGGTGTGTGTGTGTGTTTGTATTATCAACAACCTAAATGTTTTCAGTCACAAATATTACATTGTTCCAAACCGATCTGAGAAGATTGGTTGTGAAGCAGATAAGAATAATAGCAAAATGTTTTGTTTGTGAAATTAGAATTGAAAGGGCAATTTTATCTTATTTTATTTTACACTTTTAAGTTCAGGGGTACAAGTGCAGATTTGCTACATGGGTAGCTTGTGTCATGGGGGTTTATTGTACAGGTTATTTCATCACCCAGGTATTAAGCCTAGTACTCATTAGTTAGTTTTCCTGATCCTCTCCCTCCTCCCAAACTTCACCCCTCAAAAGGCCCCAGTGTGTGTTGTTCCCCCTCTGTATGTGTTCTCATCATGTAGCTCCCACTTCCAAGTGAGAATATGCAGTATTTGGTTTTCTGTTCCTGTGTTAGTTTGCTAAGGATAATAACCTCTAGCTCCATCCATGTACAGAAATACCATTTGACCCCACAATCCCATTACTGGTTACATACCCAAAGGAATATGAATCATTCTATTATAAAGACACATGCATGCATATGTTTGTTGCAGCACTATTCACAATAGCAAAGACATGGAATTAAGCTAAATGCACATCAGTGATAGACTGGATAAAGAGAATGTGGCACATATACAGCATGGAATACTATGCTCCCATGGTATTAGTATGCAGCCAAAAGAATACATATCTTGTTGTCATTCAAAAAAAAAAGAAAGAGAAAGGGCAGTTTTCATAGTCTCTTTTTCCATTTGAAGAAACTGTAGTGCCAAACAAAATTTTCTGCAATGTTCATCCAGTAGAAAATCAAGATAAATGATGTGAATCATATTGTATTTTTCTAGAAAATGTTCATATCGTCAGAATGATGCAATGGTAATTATCTGGGATAATATTCTAAAAAAATAGTAAATATCCCAAGTTTTTTAAAAGTAAAATTTTCTGATTTCATGAATGCAGTTTGTCCTAATGGGCAGGCCATGGTTGTATTTGTTGCTTCTGAGTTGGGAAATGGATATGAATAATGTCTTTCTTTATTCCTGCTGTTTTGCTCAGTAGTCAAAATCTTCATTTAGTAAAGAAATTACATGACCAATTCAAGTTTTGTGTTTGACGAAAACAATATTCCTTCTCACTGTCATTATTTTGATCCTTATTTTTCATTTAAAAATATTTTGTAATATTTTGCTTTTAAAATGTTATATAATTTATGTTCATCAGAAGCCTCTTAAATTTATTGTTTTCAGTTTTTAAACAATTAAGCAGGTAATTTCTTTGGGATTTTAAGTATTTTCCTTTTAGTTTTTTTCCTTCTCTCAGCTCAAAGGTATTTTCTATTTCAATTATGATTCGATGTATTAATTCACATTGATCGCAAAAGTTAGAAAATAGTAATATGGTTTCATTCAAAGTATACGGAATGTGAATATATATTCTTCAAAATGTAAATTAAATTAAAGCAAATGCAAGAGTGAAATTGTAAAAGGAGTTTCGTTGTTATCAAAATTGTTTCTTTCAAAAATATTTCAAATTTCCACTTAATAAGTAAAATAAAAATTCCATATTTAAATATAGGTTGACGAATTTTAAGTCAAAATGATTAACCACCTGAATTTTAAAATTTAACCTTATAAAATATTTTTTATAAAATAAAACTATTTTCAATTCTATTTTGCCCATATAAAGAATTCTAGTAACTTGTTTTTATATACCGTATATTCCTTCAGCAAATTTAAAAATATAAATTATTTGAATATTGTCCGGAAGAGATCATTTTCAACGATTTCCTCAAGACACCGCTATATTGCCCTGTGTGCCAAATACCATGATGAACTTGAGTGCGCAATTCACCACGAGAACCGCTGCATTTAGAAAAACATGAGAGGAATCTAGACTCAAATGACAGTTGTGCTAGTTGGAAACTATTTCACATTCTACAGAAATCTATTTATTCACATTATCTGAGGGGAAGAAATCGAATTTTTATGTCTTTTATCTGAAAGTGCTGCCACCACTCAACTCTTCCTGGTATTCCTAGCAGGGTCTGTGTCCCTACCTTCGCCTCACAGCAAACATTCGGGAATTAAGCCCAGTTGCTTTTTGGTTTTGAGGCCAAGGTGAAGAGCCCTAGAGAAGCATTCTTCTGGGCAGAGCAGCATTACAGGAGCAGAATCTTTAGACTTAGTGGTTACAGTAGGACATTTCTGTTGTATGTCGCAGTGCTCCTGAAGTGTGGGCCCTCTGAGCAAGGGCCCTCTCGACTGGATTCAAAGCTCATCTGAAGTATAAAGGGAAAAGAATATTAACAGGAATTAAATTTTGACTCCATAATACTTTATTAATACCATATGTTTATCACAGTGAATCTTGAAATAAATTGTTCCTTCCCATGTTTTACCCAAGCCCCCTTTAATGTAGCAGCAGGATTAGTCCGCATCTGGCCATCTTCTTCACCTAGATTACATTCCTGTCACGCCACCATGTGAGTACACGTTTTTTGTTGCTTTGAATTTGGGCAGAAAGAAAATCCATAGTTTCAACAATCAAAATGTTTCTTTTTTTTTCGCGTTAAAAAAGTTTGGAACCAAATATTTTGTGGTATAATTTTTATTAGCTAATCGACTACTTTCATGCCCTTGATCTAAAAAGGTGTAATCCAACTAGCGCAAGACTTACTTCTTGCTTAGGAATTAAAAACAAAGAAATGTATTGATAATTTCTCTCTTTCAAAATCCTGAGACTTTCTATATAAAAACTGAAGCACTTTACTCTTCTGAAGAAACTCAATGAATAAGAGAAAAATTAAAAAATTAAAATGCTTTTTTACTTAAGAGTATATGTCAAGGACACCACAACCTGAAAAAGGCAAGATTAAAACGGCAGTTCAATTATGTTTCTTAGGACACTTTACAGCAGTGCAGATCATTGATTTCGGGTTCAACACACCCTGGGCTGCGCGACTGTTACCATCTTTCCAAATCTTCTTCTTCTATCTAAGAAGCGTGGTCTAATTAAACAGTTCCACCTTTGGCCATAAATGAGTCACTGCTTAAAAGGATTGACTGATATTGATTGGGAATCAAGTCTCCAAGAGATCTGCCATTTCTACCTTTTTCCATGCTGCAGACTCACTGGGTGGCTCAGTCGCCGATACATACATTATTTTAAATTTATAATATTATTTCTAATTTGAAAAAGTTAAGAATACTCAGAATCCAATGTGTTCTGAAAATCAGTATTCATGTGCCCAGACTCCTGCTGGATTGAGAGCAGGGGATTGAGACAGAAATGTAACCTGGAGTTAATATTACTGTCACGGTAGTAGACAGAACAAGCAACAAGCACAGCTAGTCCTCTCAACTGAAGCAGAGAGGCAGGTAATAACTATTGGTTCTGCTGCTCCAGAGGCCAGCAGACTAATCTCAACCTGGAATGAATCTTTGGGGGATCCCTTGTCGTCCCTGAAGTTCAGGGGAAGGTTACTTATTCTAAAAGATTGCGGAAATTATTTCATGGTATTGTGCCTGTCATTGACTTGAGCTGTCACAAAGCTAACAGTCTATGACCAATTGCTGCTATAGCAATCATCTGCAGCAGCCACACTGAATTCCCTCCAAAAGTTGATTCACCACAATGCAAACCAAAGAGGAATGAATGAGGCAACCAATGTACCTGAGGTATACTTTAGGAGGCAACATGAAGAAATTAAAACGGCAGTGAAATTAGATTTGGAAGACTTCAGTTCAATTCTTGTCTCTGCACTTAGCTATATGATCAGAGTAAGTCGCTCGACCATCATGCGCCTCAGTTTTCCTCATCTATAAGATGGGAACAACAATAGCTATTGACCTACCTATCATGAACTTAAGAATGCTTTATGGTTCCCAGAAATGAAATTTGTAACTTGAAAGAAACATAGACATACACAATGCGATGTAGTTTCTCCTACGGTATTTCAATGTAAATATTGTAATAATAGTAAATGTATCCTATTTTATATTATGGAACACATAATATACAATTATTATGAGCCATATGAAAATGAGGTATATAGAATGATGAAAGGAAGATGAAAAATGGTCAATACTACAATTTGTACATAGACATGACATATAAATTCTGATGAGAAATAATTAAAATTAATAGTTAAAGGAATGAAGTTAAAATATAACTCTGCAGTCTTAGGTATAGTTCTTACTTTCAATTAATTCACTGGCATTCTGTTCCCTAAAAATATTTTTCACTTCACTGAGAATAATGCTATGATAAAATATTAAATAATGATAACAGACACTCTGAGATCTTCCAGTGTTTCCTGTGCTGGCAACTTCTAAATAAATGAAAGAACAAAACAAAACAAAAGAATGCTTTATAAACCTTAAGTGATAAGGTTAAGTGGTTTTATTTTTCTCCTGGAAGTTATTTGAGGGTAGGAGTTGTGTTTTATTCAATATGAAGTAGATTTTGTTGTTGTTATAAGTAAGCTTATTTTTGGCAATTCTAGTGTCTTCTTGTTAAGTATACTCTCTTTTTGAGGCAACTGCACCTCTTCAGACTTATTCTTATACTGGCTTTTCCCATCTTTCAATGTCTGCTTTGGAGAAATATACAACCCTAGCCTCTTATATCTTGATTGTGACACAGGCAGACACAGGCTGGAGATATAATGGAGCTCTCTGCATAAGCCAATAGGAAAGAAAAGCCCTAAGGGAACCGTGTTTGAGGAAAGTGTCATAGCTCTGGGTTTTAGGCCAGGCCCTCAATGAATGTCCAATGATTAATGAGGGTAGCAAATTCAGCCTTAAAATTAGTATGCATTGAAGAAGGTTCTAGAATGTCAAACCCCATTATGGCAGTAATAGCAACATGTTTCAAGGCAAATTATCAGTCTGAAGTGGAGAGATAGTTTGCTTTAAGATCTAGGCCATAAGCAACCATAAATTTGGTGTGGGATTGAGTTCAATTTGTAGTGTGCAAAGTAAACCAAAATTTATTTTACTTGTTTTCAACTTAATGTTTGGTACAATTGTTTCTTTTCAACATGGTCTTGAGTTTCTAAATTATAAAATTTGTTGCTATTTTATTTGCTTTTAAAATATTCACAGTTACTGTATTTATCAAATCTGTTTTCAAATGTAATTATCTTTTGGTCTTGAATTGCATGTTGTCTCAATTAATATCTCCTCCCTATACCTTTTTTTTTTTCCTAAGTTTGTTGATAAATATTTTATTATTTCTTCTTCTCTCTCTCTTTTTTTTTTTTTTTTTTTTTGTGATGGAGTCTTGCTCTGTCGCCCAGGCTGGAGTGTAGTGGTGCGATCTTGGCTCACTGCAACCTCCGCCTCCTGGGTTCAAGCGATTCTCCTGCCTCAGCCTCCTGAGTACCTGGGATTATAGGTGTGCACCACCATGCCCAGCTACTTTTTGTATTTTTAGTTGAAATGGGGTTTCACCATGTTGGTCAGGCTAGTCTTGAACTCCTGACCTTGTGATCCACCCGCCTTGGCCTCCCAAAGTGTTGGGATTATAGGAGTGAGCCACCGTGTTCAGCCTTCCTTCTGTTTTCTCACTCTAATTTTTACATATCATTTTGTAAGAGGCTTTGATTTTTTTTCCAGTGGGGAAAGTTCTATCTCTTATACAGGTGGTTCAGTCGACTCACAACCATTATTGTCTAGCTGATATTTTGGTTAATTTGTTCATTTTTCTAAATGTTGTATAATTTATATTCTTTCCTTATTACTTTCTTTTTATACATGGATTACATTTTGTATAGTTTTACTTTCTTTTGTGATTTTTGACTTGTAAGTTTCATGTTTTATAATTTTGAAACAAGTCACCTTTTGGTATTACAGATATCCTATATTTCTGAAATTCTCAAACTCAAGAATTAAATGATACTTTTAAAAATATTATATAATTAAAACAAGAAATTTATTTTACTTTAATTCCTTCTTCCTCTCTCTACCATCCCTCTCCTGATGGTTCCCTTGCTTCACTTTATAACATGTTTATGTGTTATAATTAGGACACAGATAATTATCATAGAATATCACTCTTATATTACCCATCTTTTATTTTAAGAAATCCGTTGATATTTGCTTTATACCATATATTAAAATTGTAACTAGATTCAGCTCTATGTTTAACATGCTTGAGTGTTTATCACAGTCTTTTTGAACAGAAACATAGCCTCGCATTCTTATGTTGATCACCTTTCAGTGAGTTGAATACACCTTCAATAATTTTTTTCAAGAAGAGTCGAGTGATCTATTTCCTGAGTCATTCTGCATCTGAAAGTATGTCTCTATTGACTTCATCTATGATGAAAAACTTAACTGCAAATGAAATTCTTTGCAAAGAGATTCCCTCCTTCAAATATGAGTATATATAACTTTATTTTCTTCTATATTTATTATGCAAAGAAAAAATTGGAAGCTTTGTTCCTTTTGATTTTAAAATAATAGGCAATTTTTAAAATATAACTGTTTGGAGGAACAGAGGCAAGAGGGTGCACTTCTGGGTTCTTCTTCACCGACTTTTCCCGCGCGCGCGCAAATGCAGCCGGCGACCTGGGAAGGTGCAGACCAACCGGGCATGCGCCAGGTGACGTCAATCCGAAGAGACCAAGATTTACCTGGTGGCACCTGCGGAATGCCCCCCCGACACGCCCGTTCCCCGCCTATTGCCCTCCCACTCCTAGAAAAGCCGCTGCTGGCCCGTGCGCCACGCGGACTTCCCAGCCCCACTCCTGTCGGGATGTCGGGACTGTGTTAGGAACTCCGCCCCAGAGCCCCACCGGGGACTCGGTCGGCCTCCTTTGCCGGAGGCCAACAGACCTCTCCCTACCCACCTTCTTCCCCTGAAGCTAGGTGACCAAAATAAATTTGCAGTTTTGCTCCTACCCTTGCCTACTCGCTGGTTCTTTTGTGCCCGCTCGGCTGGTCTTAAAAAAACAAATCAATAACTTTTACTCAACAAGCATTTACTGAATGATTAGTGTAAGCCTTAGGCCAAGCTCTAATCTTGTCACTGGAGACATGGAGGGAAAAAAACATACAAACATTTCAGTCCTCAAGGGGTTACATTTGTTTTTCTCTTAAATGCTTACATGATTTTAAATTTGATTATTATATTTATTTTCTTCTTGAACATGACTTGTTTGAGCTATTTGTTCATAAATTTTGCCTAGAGTAAGGTGGAGGTCATTTGCTTAAAATGATAAAAGCAAATGTATTTTCAGCTTTGATCTGTGCTTTTACTTATGCCTAAATTTTCAAACTTTCTCCCTGAGAGAACCTATGATCCTTAGTTGTGTTTTATTTTATGTATCAGTTTTCCTAAGAAAATTTGTAGAAACCGTAAGGTTTTCATTTGTTTTGCATTCTGAGAGGGCTCTAAAATTACTTTATAAAACTCACTAGAGTTCTGAATATTAATTTTACTATCCAATATTTTATTTTCAGGTTTTATCTTTGCTGTTGTAGTTCATGTCATTGCTATTTTTCATTCCCACATTGAGTCCTCTGTGTACCTCTCCCTATTATTTTTTGTCTGCTGATTCATTTTTGTCTCTTTTAGTCATTTTGTCCCTTTGTATTTTCATATTGAACTAAAATATAAGTACAGAAAAGTGTTTTTATCAAAATATACATTCTGATCAATTTTTATATTCTGCCCACACCTGTGTAATCAGCTCCGAAATCAACACTCAGAATATCACCATCTTTCAGAAACACCCTTTATGTTCCTTTCCAATCACTGCTCCCCTCAAAAGTTACCTTATTGTTTTACATATCATAATATTTTCCTATATCATTTTTTAAAAATATAGGTGCCATGTCTATCATATCCTGGGGGGCATATAGAATATTTTTCCTGAATTTTCTCCAGAGTCCTGCAGCCTCTTTTCTTCAGAGTTATACTCTTTTACTAAATTTTCATGATTCTTCCTTTCTTTCTTTCATCTGTAATTTATCATAGCCTCAGCTCCCACCCTGCCTTGTTTTGAGAAAATGAGGCAACAATCATCTAAAGTCAGTTTGCTCAGATAGGTTAGGCAGATTTCCTGTGGTTCTCATAAGCACCTGCTACCTGAATCCATTTCTCAGGTCTTCAGCTGATTATCTAAAGAATTTAACTGTTCGTCTATTGTTATCTTGCTCTGCAGTGGTGAGATTTTTTCACAACTTCTACTCTCTCTTTCTGTGATGTTATATACCAATTTATAGACTTAAAAAATAAAAAAAAATTATCTGCACCCTGCTATAAGTCAGTTTTTAAAGTCCTACCTGCTATGGTTTGCTTGTTGAAGCCACAGCCACTGAGGTATATTCTGTCTGCATTTTCTATATCAGTCAGCTTTCAGATCCACTCTATCAACTTGCAGTCTTGACATGGATGTAGAAAGATGGGAATACTGCAATAATAGTACCTTGGTCACTTCCGAATGTGATATTCACAAAGTAGTGAGAAGCTTGGCTAATTTACAATCATCTAGCTTCTTTCTACTCGTGTGTGGTCTGTCCACAAGAAACATCAGCATTCACCTGTAGTTTCTTTGAACTCTCAGGCCTCATCTCAGATCTGCTGATCAGAATCTGCATTTTCACAAAATGTCAGAGATGCAGATTCTTATCAAATTAATGTGATTCTTATGCACATTAATCTGATAAGCACTGACCTAGGGAACTTTTGAAAAAACATTGATGCCTGGCCTTATACCAAGGTGTTGTTGTTGTTTTTTTTTTTTTTAGTTAAGCTACATATTAGTGTTGGATTGCTACTGTAACATATTACCACACACTTAATGGCTTAAAACTATACAAATGTATTATATCATGTCTCTGTCCGTCGGAAGTCAAGAAGTCCAGTGGACTCAACTGGTTTCTCTGCTCATTCTCAAGGTCCATATGACATTGTTGGCAGTGCTGTGTTCTTTTCTGGAGGCTCTCAGAGGCAATCTGCTTCCAAGCTCATTCAGGTTGTTGGTGGAATTCGTTTTCATGCAGCTGTAGAAGGGAGGTCCCTGTTTCTTTCCTGACTGTGGCTGAGAATCATATTTGACTTCTGGGGCCTCCTTGGATCGTGGCCACTTGGTCTCCAAAGCCAGCAATGATGGGTTGAGTTCTTCCAGTGCTTCAGGTTTCCTTGACCTCCTTTTCTGCCCTACTTCTCCTGTCTTTTCTTCTACCATATTATCTTTGAATCTTCTGCTTCTCAGGGCCCATGTCATTACACTGGCACACCTGGATAATCCAGGATAATCACTCTGCTTTGAAATTAGTTGATTAGTAACTATCCTTAATTGTATCTACAAAATCCTTTCACAGTAGTATGTAGATTAATGTTTGATCAGGTGACCAGGCATGGCAATGTTGTGGAGGGGGAGGCAATTTTAGAATAGTCTATCGACCTCAGGTCAGCCCCATGGGCTTCCAATATGTAGCTAGGATGGAGAGCCACTAGGAGAGACCTTGGACTTTTTATCTAGGAAGAGAGAAATGGGTGTTTTTTTCTACCTTCTTTCAGGAATATGAGAATGCTCTGTTTTAGAAAGTTAAAAAAAAAAAAAAGAAAATAGGCACTAATTTTTTTCTCCATTGACATTTGCCTTATTCTTGGAAAGAATGACTCTGGTGGTTGCCTGTAGGTGTCTGCATTTGGATACCATTGCAGACTGTGTGTGGGTGTGTGCCTAGACTGAATCAGGCAAAGGCAGTTATCATGCTAGCCTGGTACCAAATTAAGCCAGAAACCTCCACATCTTATTGAGGCAAAGATTTTACTACTTTAATTTTGATTTTGGATTTTTCAACCAGGAAAATTCGGGCTTGAAGAGATTAAAAGCTCTTGCAGAGCATATATATATATATATAGGACGACTTGGTCTGCTTAAAAAATAAATCCCTTAACATTTACCTTCTGGGGAAATGAGCTATATTTTGTGCAATCCACTTTTATTTCTTTTGAATCTCAAATACATTATTATAACTTGAGGGGTGAAATATATATTCCAGTCTAAAATATACACTTTTAACAGAGCTGGTCAAATTTCTGCAATGTTAAGGGATGTCTGAGGAGTGGTGAAGTCCTATGTGCATTTTATGGAGTTATTATTAACAAAAGAGTGAAAAGTTAGGTTTGAATCCATTGCAAAAGTTCAGAATATCCAGATTTTGCGTTTCCTAATTTAGAATCAGTACTGAGCTACTTTCGTTCTCCAAATCCCAGAGACAGAATTTCCAGAGAACCATGTGCGTTTTTGCCTTTTAAGACCTCTGAAAGAACATTGAAGCCACAGGCTCCCCTTTTCCACTTGTAAGTCTGCTGGTAATGGCTTCGTTTTGGCTGAGCTTTAAACTGGCATATTTAATGAGTACTAATTCTTGAGGATCAGTGGGAACAGGGAAAGGGGAAAATTAAGACACTTAGAATCCCTTGATAATCATTTTAGACATAGAAAAAAATTAATCTGTTTCTTACATTCCTGGTTCTTCAAACCAGTCCTTTTCAGGCATGCCCAGTCTGCTGTAACACAAATGCTAGATCACGACTTTGGAATAACTCAAAAACTTCTGATTCTTTTATTTCTGAATTATTTTGTTTTAATCCTTTCTCTATTGTCCTGAATGTTGCCTTCATAATTTACTCTTGGATTTCAGCCTCTGGTCTCACAAAGTTAATTGATCTCTTTGACCTGCTCTCTTGTCACCTTGGACCTTGGAACTATTGCAGTTATACTTATTTATTCCTTTGGCTTCAGTGCTCTTATTTCTTGGTGTGGATGCCAGACTCTGCTTATTATTACAACAGAACATCCGCTAATGGTGACCTGACTTGGAGAGTTTTAGCTATTCTTACAATAGTAAAAGTGAGAAGATATTCAGTCATTGCTGACCAGTGAATTGAATTAATAAAAGGAAACTAAGTTTTATCACTTGTCTCTACTAAATACTCCTTCATTATTCCACTAACAACACTCAAAATGTAGTGTGTAAGAATAAATGGTTTAGAAAAAAACTGCTTGGATAATCAGGTAGTATTATTGGCTGTATTCTATTTAATGAAGATATAGTCTATCCTAATATTAACACTAATTCCTAAAATCAGGCTTTTAGAACAAGAAGAATTTTAGTGACTCAGTGAACTAGTCTAATGTTTGGTTCATGAGGGTTCCTTGAGATCCCTGACTCCTCAAGGGGCTACCATAGGAAGTTGGGGTAGGAGAAAGATGGATGAGTAAAGATGGAGTGAGTTCGAAGAAGTGAAAGAACACTCACCCTGTTTAAGCAGCAGAATCTCAGCCATTACCTGTTTTGCTTATGTAAGTTCCAAGAAAGATTTTGTTTGAACAAAACGACTGTGATTTTAAAATATTGACAATCGTGGATCTGTTCAATTCATCATTCTTCACTTGAGGAAACAGAGGCTCAAAGAGATTAAGTGGATAAGATTACAAGAAAGCAAAAGTCACACAGTTACTGTCAAATCTCTAACCAGATTGCAGGACTCTAGGCCCCCATGCTAGTACTCTTCCCATTGACCCACAGGCTGCCTTCCATGGAATGGTTTCCATAACAATGAAATAACAGTGGTCATAACCCTTATTTATTGGTTACCATAACTGCTCTGGGTAACCAATAAATAATGATACATGGATTTCATATTTACAAATTGCTAAAAAAATTCTAATTTCACATTCATATCCCAAGGCTAGAGTACTTTTATTGATTCTTAGAAATTAACATTTCACAGTTTTTCATTCCGTAAACATTTCGGTGGAAGATGAAAACAAGACCAAGATGAATGACATGTGTTTCCAGGTCTTTAAAAGTTCATTATTTTATGATAGAATCTCTTTCAGAGAGAAAAGTAATCACAGAACCCTGGAATTACAGTCACTCAAGATTGAAGGGCAGTTCTAAACAACTTGTTTTAATATGATTTAATCAATTTGATATAATTTAAACAAATGTTGTATGAATGAATGAATGCTGTTAACATGAAATCTTTTAATTATATTATCTCAGGATTGATGGTAATTTTTATATTAATACTTGTCTAAAACAGCCATATGTATGAAATTATAAAATGAAATTGTATATGTATTAGGAAGTAAATGCCATGACTTTATACACTTCCATTATTGGAAGTTATGCGTATTTTCTTAACATTTTCTCTATTTTAAAAAATCATAGAAAATAGCATATGATTGTCTCTAAACTGCATTTCATATTTCCAAATATATGAGGGCTTAATCTTGGGTCACTTACTGTCAGTGTTAATCTATGTAGTGAATTCCTAAGTAGAAGAAACTCACTTTGTTAACATTGTGTATATATTCATATATGCTATCTTAAGTATTTCTATTATACTAATTCACTTATTTATTCACAAAAATTTACTCAGATCTTGCTATGTCCCAGCACTGTGCTAGGAACTAGATTCCTGCCCCTCAAGGAACTTGTAGCCTAGTAGGAGGTGCTTCTGTTTTCTTCTTCAGACAAAAATAGTGAATTGTGCATTGGAAGAAAGATGGTCTCAACCAATGATTAATGTAAAATACATAATTTAAAATGCTTTCATTATGAAGCAAACATATTATTCTAGGATAAAATAAACCATGGATGCCTTTTGAATTAGAGGAGAAAACAGTTTTTTGCTAAAAAAAAATAGGGATAAACCCTACAAACTAATATAAAAGCTATAAAGATCCAATTTAAAAAATAGCTATTATTTAAAATGAAATTATGTTTTGGATAGATTTACCAGCCAGTAAAGTAAAAGTAGGAGCAACAGAATCTCTGCAACTCCAAATCAATATATTTCCCTTCTTAGTGAAAGTGGCAAAGCGGGCATCATCAACTCATTTGGAAACTTACACATAGTAATTTTGGTTTTGATACTTGCTCTTTCTCACCTCCCTAATACAGCATCATCTAGATTCTATCAAAGTAATCATGCACAGGAGACCACTTTTGAAGGAGTTATGGGGCTTCCCATGAAGGGATTCAAGCTGATCAAAGGAGGGAAAATGATACATTGATTGGTTTCATAATGACATTCATATATCTAGTGACCTTCTATCATGCAATATGATCTCTTTTTAAAAAAAAAAATGCAATTCTTTAGGTGAATGTGAAGAGAAAAAAGAAATTAGGTATTATCAAGGAGGTTTTTCAACATGGTGTCACCTAGTCAGAGATTTAGGTCATGACAGTGGAAATAACTTTGAGCCTTGGTGCACTGTGCTGCTCTTAGACACAGTTAATGTGTAGATGTGTCCTCAGCTGGCAGACAGCAAGGTCTATAGTTCAGATTGTTTCAAGAAGTCATAATGAATCCACAAGAGCCTTGTTTTTTATGACAGAAATGTCAGCTCCTAGAAAGTCTCTTAAACTGTAAAGGACACTTCATTACATGGAAGAACTGACTTAATATACTTTGCAAATAACTTTATAACATTCAAATTTGAGAATCATTTTCACTCTTTTATTCACAGTACATAGGGAAATTAGCTGAAATATTTATCTTTGCTCCTCTCTAAGTTTTGTAGCACTAGTCTAAAACTAATTAGACTCTGGAAATTAAATTCTGCATGCATGCCTTTTTTTTTTTTTCCTCAAGGAGTGTTACTTGTAATGCAACTTCCTTCCTTTAGCAGAGTGGCCTTTTAATTTAAAGCATCTCAATTTAGGCTTTTAAATGCCAGATGTATTCACTTTTTTATGTATATCTGACAGGTATTTCAGAAAAGAGAAAAGAGAGGGAACCAATCACCAAAATCAGTAGGTATTCTAATGAAGCATGATCCACAAAGTAGCTAGAAAGATTTCCTGCTATTCCAGGCCAGTAGGCAAGTAGGAGACCTCTCAGAAACGTCCCTCAAACCCGCTTTCTGCCTCAGAATGTGAGGTATGCTATGGGGCAAGTTCAAGTTTATATTAACCCATAAATTCAGGGCAAGTAGGTTACCTTTCTCTCCTGAAAAAGAGTCTCAAAGTATATATGTCTGCATCACTCGTTCCCCTTGGAATCTTCCTTTTGGAATTACTTGATCTGATTGTTGGCTTCTCGTTTTGTATGACATATAAATTTTGGGCTACTCCCCAAAAGAGGGGACCTTATTGCATTAGGAAGGCTCAGCAGTGTGTTTATTAGGTGAATTCTGTTCTAAGCCCAAAGGGAAAATTCTTTCTTTCCTTTGATGCTTTCCCCCACCGGGGATTACTTTTGGCCATCCCATTGGCAAGATCTTGAGGGCCAAAATTAAGATGTGGATCTGTCATAAAGTGTTTAAGAAAGGTTTTTTTTTTCCTTTTATTCTAGGTTTTAGACTAAAGGCCTAATATTTTTATTGTCGCTTGCAAGTGATTTGATCCATCTCACCAGAGCTGGGAAATTTAGGGAAGGGTTTGTGGCCACAGCAACACAGAGAATGATATTTTGTAGTAGCATGCCTGATATTCAGATTTCCCTTGAAAATCTGGTAGTGGAAAGACACTTACTAAATATTAGAGACACGGAATCCCAGCCACCTTTAACTTTTCCTTCAGAAACTTGACCAGTATGCGTTTTCTCCATTTCAAAATGAAACAATGAAAAAGCATGTTACCATAAACTACACCAAACAAATGCTTGGTTGATCTTAGGGTCAGTTTGTACCAGTGAGATAAGACTGTTTGGTTATGAGCATGCATACATGTAGAGATTTGTAACAAAATGTTTGAGAAAAGATAAAGAAGACACTGGCTCTATATTCTATTCATTTATAACCTACTCATACGCACAGCTGGATATAAGAAGAGAGAAAGGCTGAGAAGCCAAAGCTAGAAACATCATCAAGTTAAAACAATGGCACATTTTAATTTATCCCTTTACTCAATCAAATATTTGTGTGCATTTTATGTCAGGACAATGTATTGATCTTGTAAACAATGCAAAGATAAATTAGACATGATTCAAGGAGTTACTTGTTTAAAAATGAAATTAAATAGTCATACAAATAACAAAACTAGTATTTTAATTTTCTAAAAGGGAAAAATGACTTCTATCTCCCTGTGTTGGGTAGAGAGTTTTGCAATGCTTTGTAAAGAAGGGACTTGAAGTAGGTCCTAAAAGCAAATAGAAAAGTGGCACTTACTTAAAGAGAGCATATGTGAAACCTGTTTGTAAATGAAGAGAAAATTTTTGGAGTTTAGAAAGTTCTATTTTGTTGTGCATGGTAAACAGATTTCTAAACTGGGCACCAAAATTTTTGCTTACTAGGGTTCATACCCTATGTAATCCTATCCCTTGAGTATCGGCAGAGACTTAGCAACTATGATGGATGCCATTCTGTGATTGGTTTCTATTATATGGAGAGAGTGAAGGGATTTTTGCAGGCATAATTAAGGTCCCCAATTAGTTCACTTTTAGTTAATCAAAAGAGATTATGCTGGGTGGGTCTTACCTAATCAAGTGAGTCCCATAAAAGTGGGTCTAACAATCTGAAACAGAGCAGTACAGAAGCATTCTTGCTGACCTAGGAAAAGCAAATCACCATAAATATTTCAACTGAGGGGAAATATGTTCTGCCAATATCCATGTGGATTCAAAAGAGGACTCTGAATCTTAGATGAGCTGCAGCTCTGACCAGAGACCCTGAAAAGAAAACTCAACTAAAGTGTGTCCACCAGACTCTTGACCCACAGAAGCTGTGAGATAATAAGTGGGTGGTGTTGTAAGCTTCTAAGTATGTATTAAATTGTTACACAGCAACAACAAATAATACACTCAAATATAGATTATGTCACGGCCTTTAAACTGAAATACATGTGCTCCTGCTGTAGACTGTGGCTTTCCAAGGGTTCACAGCCACAGATTTTATGGAATTATTTCTCAGATACCTAACACTTATGTCTTTCCTGAAATTGGCCTGAAAATGTGTTGGTTCTCCTTTCTTACCTCCTCTTGAACAATCACCCTTCTTCCATTTTGACAAGAAAGGTCACGTCTCTTTCATTCTGATTTACTAGTATGCTGCCCTGGGGTAAAAATATTCTGCGATACCAAGCAGAAAACAAAAATGTTCGAAATAACCAAAGTCTGCAAAGCCTCCAGTAATCAAGGTATCTTCAGTCTGTGGTTGGGCTCCATATCTTCTTCCCATCTTATACATATGTGGGTTGAGGCAAAGCTTGGCATTGGAAGCAGGATATTATGACTTGGATGAAGATGATAGGAATTCAAAAATGTTGTGGAATTGGCCAACAGAGTTGGTGATGGCACATTTTGTTTAATAAGCAAGCTTCTTTCATCTTAAATGTTGTTAAATACTGCATTTCTCCTGAGGATTGGTTCTGATGGTAAGAAGTACTGAAAGTTGTGACATCTTATTTTATCTAGACAAAAAAGTCATGACAATGCTCAATATATTTCTCTACTTTTGAGTTAGAATAATTAAGATTTGTAAGAAACATGCTGGTAAATACGTCTCTTTAAAGTGCTTTCTTCACACTTTTGACAATCTGTCTTGAGAACTTGGTAGATGATTTCAGCCACCTGTGTTTCTCTCTGTATCTCAGGGACACATTTTACATGATTTCAAAAAAAGGGAGAACTAACTGAAACTTTACTTCCAATAGCTTATTACATATTTGAGTAAAAGAAACACATATGAGAGGCAATTTAGCCTATTCTATTTCACTGAAAAGTTACTCAAACTTCTAGAAGATTATAGCCATTTACTTTTGCCAAAAAATTTCAGATTATTGACAACTTTAATATTTAATGCTTTTTCTCTTGTGACCACAGGGAAAAATACATCTGGATGGATAGTTGTTTCAGAAGCATATGAAATGATCAATAAAAGACTTTCAAGTAGAAAACTACATTAAGACAAAATTCGGAGGGAGAATAATGAAAATGTGAGTTGAAGAAGAAAATGAGTTATGTAAAATTCTGACTGTTAAGATAATAAACGTTTAAGAACATTTAAAATAAGTTATAGTGGTTATCAAACTACTATACTATTTAAATTTCGTTGGGTACTTATAAAGTAATATAAAATATGGTAAATTATTATAATGTTTATTAAAGTCATAAATATTTAGAATTACATTTTGTAACTTTTAAACCCACAGTAAAATCTGTTCAATACCAACTTAAAATGGATGAGGTTATACATGGCTTTTAAACATTATTTTAGGAGAGTTGTGAACAAAATTTCAAGACCAAAAAGTGAGAGAGACAATGTTCGAAAGTCAATTTAGTGCTTAATTTAATCCACGGGGATAAAGCACATTGATTTTATTTCATAAGCAATAGGAAGCCAGTGACAGTTTGGGAAATACAATGATATTCTTTTGTGTAAGATGCCTTGACTGAGTCCCTCATAGGTGCCATATGCTCTGCAAAGCTCTGTAGTCAGAGTTGTGTGCTTCAGGAGAGTCTGGGTGATAAACAAATCAAACTTCATATTCTCAGCAAAAATTTCAGCATTTAATTAATTTGGAAAAGATAACTTTCTGAATTATTTTCTGTTGACCATATGTTTGATTACCCCTATGGATGCACCTTCTGAACAATACTGAGAACAATATCAAGAGCTGTGACTATCCCAGACTGACTTACCCAGGGGGCCAGAGGTGGAAGTGAACAGCTGTTTCCCCCAGTCCTCAATTCCTGGGCAGCCAACTGGGTGAGTAGAATATACCAGACATGTTAGCTAAACACCTTCACAATTTATTTCCTATACCATTTTGACACTATCAGTGGAAAAAGCAGGAGGTCAGCAGTACCCAGAGCTGAACTCTCACCTCAACCCTTTTATACATACACCAAATTCTTACCTTTCATGATGTTATTCCCTGTGGCACAGATCCCTTCTATACCTTTCCTCCGACCTTTCATGAAGAAGTTTATGAAGCCAAGTATTTTATGGCCTCGAATTCATTGTTTCTATTTGTATATGTTTTTTCTCATTATAATATCCAAACATGCTATCATTATAATGGATAAGGATCCCCATTGTCACTAGGAAGATAACACCAGCGTTTCATGCTCAGTCAGGCTTTCCTCTTTATTACATAAAATCTATGTGCTGAGAGTATCCCGCTTTTGCAAATGCAAATGTTCTATGGTGCAACCTTCCTTATCCTACCTCTCCAATAGATTTTATTAACTTTACATATAATCCAGAATTCATTCTTTCACAAATTTTATTCTTGCTAAACTCCTCCACACCTTATCAAGTAGTGAATTCAGCCTCTGAATAAAGTCTCCTTTACAAAGGAGATGACTGTAGTGGCATTCAACTTATTTATTAGAATATGGTCTACACACCCTGTTGCTTAACAGAGAGCTATCATGGTAATGGAAAGAAAGAATTTGGAAGGTGTTGTTGGTAAAAGCAGCTGGTAGACATTGAGTTTCTCCATGAAAAATGAAATAAATGAGTCCAGTTGCCTTGCGTGATTTTAAAAGGTATATTTTTACTCCCTATGGACCTAGAATAGAAGTATGCATCTAGAAGTTGAAAAAATAACCTGAGACCCTTTAAAGAAGAAAATATTACTTGAATGTGATTAAAACACGACTGACTTCAAATTCGGGCAAAAGAGTTGTTTCTACTTATGTAGGTCAGGGCTGTTTTCTACATTGGATGCTTTATTAGTGAACAGATTGGTTCTTCTCTGGCAGATCCTCATTTGCTCTCAATTTAATATCAGTCTAATCAAATATTGGTACCTATCTATAAAAAGCCTTCAAGGAAGATTTGTTCACACTCACCTTAATAAAATAGAATCGTTAGCATAATTGGTTTGTTTAATCACAATTACATATTTTCCCAGAAATTTTCGATGTCATTTGTTGTTCATCCTTCTATTTAAAGATTCACACATTTTCTTATTTGGGGCTGAATATCTAGACATGAAGAAAATAAAATGAAATGGGTTATTACCATCACAATCAATGAATTGCCACTTGTGGTTACCAGTATTATTTTCTGACATATGAATCCTAAAAGATTCACCATGCATGATATAAAGAAGATAGATTTGAATTATTCTCAGTTACTAGATCCCAGAAATCTTTTAGCATCATCTTTTAGCTAGTTATACTTGACAAATCTTTTTCAAAACAAAATCTGGTTTGTTTGCATAAAGTGGATATGTATTCTTGCTTCATACTTAATTTTGTGCATATTGTAGACCAGAGTTTTGCATTTTAATTGCCTATTCATTATAACTGATCAGCTAAATAGATCCTCTCCATGTTCATCCCACTAATTGCCTACTCACTTGTTTGTATAAATTGTCTATATGTTTATGTTACCATAAGATGAATAAAAATATGTATTTTTTACTCACCTGATACAAATTGTCACAACTATAGTTGAATAGTTAAATAGATATGACAATAAATGATATTTTATTTTCTAAATTCTAGAATTTAATTTGTCACTCACTAAATAAACTATTGTTTTACTTATAGACTTTATTAAGGAAAACAGCCCAGGATTTGTTTACGTTTTGCGTAATGTTACAATTAAAAAAATCAACCAGTACCAATTAATTAATTGATAATTACTTGATTATTTAACAAAAAATTACTTGAAAATGATCCCCCAAATTTAATGAATGAAACAAATAAAAATATGGCCAAATCCCAATGCAACGTCATAGAAGGCAACAGTGTTCATAAGAATGAAATTTTATTACTATGCATATAATGTATGCAAAGTATAATTCTCAGAAGCACTAGTTGAAACTGGGTTTATCAAATGTGAAGAATATCACAAAATTGAAGATAGTATGAAAAGAGAGACAATAATATAGGCACTCCATTATCATTCTTTCACTGGGTCCTAGAATTTTCTCGAGCGGCTGGACAGGATGAAAGAGGAATGGAGACATAAGAATAATTGCTGCTTGATGGAAAAATATAAGACCTGTAAGCACAGGCTAGCTGAACTTTCTTTTCCCCTGTGCTGCAGTGAAATAATATGCCATTTGGTATTTTCCCTAGAGATAGCAAATGATCCATGGACAGAAAGCAAACACTTCTTTTACAATAGTTTTTATTGTGAAAAATACAGAAAATATTTATTCCAAATTTTATTTAAGTAATGGTTTGCTTTATAGAACAATGTACAGGATCGACCTGTATCAAAATTTGAAACACTGAAGCAAATATCATTGATGAAATTTTTGTTTTATAGTGTTTAGCAGAATAAGCATGTTATTTTATATTTTAGGCAGAAAATATTACCAACGAATATATGTTGTGAATAAATAAAATGGCTCTTCTGATTCTTCCTCTGCATATTGGCATCCCAGAGTATTATCTTGGTCAACTAAAGACTTAATAATGTGATTTTTACTTTTCCTCTGTAATTATTTGGATGCATGGCATTTACATGTGGATTAGCTTACGGAAAGATTAAACATAAATGTTCTAATAGCTACTATTCTTATGTATGGATTATTCTAATATTTCGTAGGGTTTTTATTTATGTATTGTGCCATGTGAATTAATGTTAACAGTCTGGTTTTTTAGTGGCTGATTGTTAAGGGCCACGTTCTGAGTAAAGATTCTAATTTTTGGAAATAAATATTACCAGCAGCCTGCTGATTTTTCTAAATTTTATTATTGAAAAGCACATCTTCCTTTTAAGCAAGCTGAAACCCCAAAATAAAATCTAAAAATCATTGCTAATCCTGAGCATCTAATAGGGCTCCTTCATCTAAACATTTGGATCGGTTTTGTATATTCAAAGGTATTTCTGGGGCTGAGTTCTTAAGGTGGGAGCTAAAGAGAGCTGGATATTATAGTGAGAAGCTGAAGTTAGGAATAGTCTGAGAAGGATGGATTGGGCAAAGGAGAAAAAAAATGAGGGCTGAGGGAGAAGAGAGTCAGCAATATCACCAAAACTGGATGTTCCATGGGTTCACATATTTGGTGAAAACCCAGTTGCAGGCTAAACAAAAGGGCTCAGAAACAGGAAAATCCAATGTTCAACTTTCAGTTCTTGGCCTTGTGTATATAA
The DNA here is from genome assembly GCF_001698545.2 of Rhinopithecus bieti. Classification (NCBI taxonomy): domain Eukaryota; kingdom Metazoa; phylum Chordata; class Mammalia; order Primates; family Cercopithecidae; genus Rhinopithecus; species Rhinopithecus bieti. The sequence continues at coordinate 1,399,389 of NW_016812730.1, forward strand.
ATCCCATGTTGATTTCTAACATTTAATGATGACTTACATTGATATAAAAGCTTTCTGTCAGTGCCTTTCTTTATTGGCTTCCATCTTTTTGTAATTTCTCATTTATTTTTTGTTGACAAATAATTATACATATTCATGGAGTGTTTAGTGATGTTTCAACACATATAATGTATAGGGATCAGATCTAGGTACTCTGCATATACATCATCTCAAAAATTGATCATTTCATTGATATTTATCATTTTCTTTACACCTATCATATCCTATTTCTAGCTATTTGAAACCATATCATATATTATTATTACCTATACTCATCGATTGTACATTAATATAGAACACTAGAATTTATTCCTTCTATCTAGCTATAATTTTGTGTCTTTTAACAAATCTCTCCCTATCCTTTCCTTCCCCCATTCTTCCCAGCCTCTAGTATCCTCTGTTCTATATTTTTCACTCCCATGAGATCCACTTGTTTTAGTTTCCACATATAAGTGAGAACATGTGACATTGAACGTTTTGTTTCTGGATTATTTCACTTAACATCATGTCCTCCAATTCTATGCATGTTGCCTTGAACCACAAAACTTAATTTTTTGTGACTGAATAGTATTCCATTGTGTATATATACCAAAAATTTTAAATGCATTTATCTGTTTTTGGACACCTAGGTTGATTCCATATCTTGGGTCTTGTGAATAGTCCTGCAATAAACATGGGGGTATATCTGTCTCTTCAGTATACTCATTTCCTCTCCTTTGGATAAATGCCCAGTAGTGGGATTCCTGGATAATATGGTAATTCTACTTGTAGTTTTTTGAGGAGCCTGCATACTCTTCCCATAGTGGCTGTACTAGTTTACCTTTCCGCTAACAGTGTGTAAGAGTTTCCTTTTCTCTGCATACTCGCCAGCATTGGTTTTTTTTTCCCCCCAGTATTATTTCTTATATTTGTCTGCCATTTGTATGTCTTTTGAGAAATGCCTGTTCAGATCATTTGACCATTTAAAATTGGATTGTTTATTTTTATGCTGTTGAGATGTTAGATTTCCTTATATATTCTGTATGTTAATAGTCAGATGAGTAGTTTGCAAATATTTTCTCCCATTCTGTAGGTTGTGTTTTTACTTTGTTGATTATTTTCTTTGTTTTTCAGAAGATTTTAAGTTTGATATGCTTCCATATGTCTGTTTTGCTTTTGTGGCCACGTTTTTGAGGTCCTATTCATAACATCTTTTTCAAGATCAATGTCTAGACGTGTTTCCCATGTTTTTTCTAGTAGTGTTTAGGGTTTCAGGTCTTAGATTTAGGTCTTTAAGCTCTTTCGGGTTGATTTTTGTATATGGAGAGAGGTGGAAGTCTAGTTTCATTCCTCTGCATATCCAGTTTTCCCAGCACCATTTATTAGAGGCTATCCTTTCCTCAATGAGTGTATCAGTTGGCTATAGACATATAGATTAATTTCTGGGTTCTCTGTTTTGTTCCATTAGCCTAAGTGTCTGTTTTTATGCTAGTACCATGATGTTTTGGTTACGACAGCATTATAGTATTTGGAGGTCTGGTAAGGTGACCTACTGTGTTCTCTGCTCAGGGATGCTTTGGTTATTTAGGGTCTTTTGCAGTTCCATAGAAATTTTAGAATTTGTTTTCTATTTCTGTGAAAAATGTTATGGGTATTTTGATAGGGGTTGCATTAAGTCTGTAGATTGCTTGGAGTAATATTGTCATATTAACAGTATTAATTATTCTGATCCATGAGCATGAGATTTTGTTTCCATTTATTTGTATCCTCTTCAATTTTCTTTAATCAGTGTTTTGTAGTTTTCCTTGTAGAGGTGTTTTACCTCCTTGGTTAAATTTATTCGTAAGTATTTTTTTATAATTATTGTAAATCAGATTGCCCTCTTAATTTCTTTTTCAGCTAGTTCATTGTTTGCATATAGAAATGCTTCTGTATATTAATTTTGTATCCTGAAACTTTATTAAACTTGTTTATGGAGTTCTAAGTGTTTTTTGGTAGAGTCTTTAGGTTTTTTTTTTTTTATATGTAAGATCATGCCATCTGCTGTTGGCTTACATTTTAACTAATGACCATTAACTGAGTGCCATGTTTGTGTTGATACAGAGAAGAAAAGGCACAACATGCAGAAGACATCCTAACTTTTTTAAATATAATTCTGTAGGAACATGTAGACTCAGAGGTGAGCATGAGAAACAGTTCTCATGCTCCCTAGAAATTTGCAGAAATCTTTGATGGTACACTGTTCTTTCCTCAGGGCATCAGTAGGGAAAGGGCTTGAGGCAATCATCCCTCATTCTAAAAAGTTGGGTAACTGCAGCAGACACTGTTTCATAAATATTTAAAATTATAAGGAATAATGACATAAACAGGTTTAGGAAAATTGAATTCTACTCTCTGCAGTAGCCACAGTCTTCCAAAACAAATCCTAGCCATCGCATTCTAGCATTTTTCCTGTCAGAAATATGCATTCCTTCAACAGTTTGGTAAGTAACTATTACGAATCTACTTTATACCAGAAATTGTATTAGGTTCTGGAAATGTGAACATGAATAAAATTGTCACTACCCTTAAAACTTCATAGTTCTGTTTTCTTTCGGAGAAAACATATAGATAATTACAATGCGGTGTGATATAATAAGAATAGAGTTATACATAAACTGTGGTAGGTATCCAAGAGAAATAGAAAGTAATTATTACTGTGACCACTGGCAAATTTTTAGAGTAAAGGCAGAATTTATTGGGAACTTCAGGTTCAAAATGTGGGGGACTGCAGCCTGACCAACATGGAGAAACCCGTCTCTACTAAAAACACAACATTAGCTGGGCGTGGTGGCGTATGCCTGTAATCCCAGCTACTCAGGAGACTGAGGCAGGAGAATCCCTTGAAACCGGGAGGCGGAGGTTGCGGTGAGCCGAGATGGCACTATCGCACTCCAGCCTGGGCAGCAAGAGTGAAACTCCATCTCAAAAAAAAGGGCGGGGGGGGGGGGGG
>NW_016812730.1:1402668-1406720 GCF_001698545.2 Rhinopithecus bieti
GACTGATAGCTACTTTTAATTCTCATCTGTTCTCAAGTCTCATTGAAGTGACCTAAGAAATCCATAGCAATCCTGAAGAGCTGGGAAGGCTGCCATCAGAAGATCGGGAACTGTGGAAATATTAGGAAGGAAAAACTGATCAGTTTGGATTGGTGTTGAGGGGAGCTGTAGTAATTGAGAGACACCGCTGAAAACATCCAGTGCTGCTTTTCCTAAAGAAACACTGAGAGATGGTAAGATTAGTAGAGTACGCAGAGCCTGATGTTCAAGCACAGGAAAATTGGCCAGTAAGTCACTGAAAGATTTCTAGGCCAGCAGTCACCCTTTACAGAGTGCCTACATGAAGTTTTTGCCTCCAGATTATAGCTATCAAATATAGATTTCTAAGTAAAATAGAGTCTACCACAGTGGACTTCCAGTTTGGGCATCAGGCCTGAAAAAATAAGCAGGACTGGTAACTCCTGTCTTTTACAGTTTATGTCATGAAAATGTCATGGGCATGGAAGGAAGGTCATCGGTCCCTGTGCTGCATTTTCCTTCCCACCTTCGGCTTATGTAATTTTGAGTTATATTTACCGACAGACGAAAAGTGATTTTTCGCAAGTGCTGAGGAAACATAAGCTCCCTATATGAATTAATTCTAGATGCTAATGAGTAACTCTGAGGAAATAACAAAAAATCACTTCAAACAAAAGGAGGTCATAATGTAAACACATAACTAATCTCTGAAGAGACAGTTCATGCATAAAATGAAAGTTTAAAATAAGTCTACTTAATATTCTTAGAGTGTTTTATGGGGAGATCATATCCAAACATAAAGTTATAAACATAAAGTGTAATCTGTTGATGGAGGGAGAATAAAATTTTTAAAAATTGGAGAAATTAAAAATTATTATTATTTATAGAGGGCAGTAGAAAATTTGAATAGCAAAAGGGATATGGCTGATAACTAAACTATTAATCTAGAAGTGAATATATTCAGAACAAATGCAATAATACAGAATTATTACTATATGAGAAAAGAGACAAAGAAGACAGATGTAAAACATCTGATACCAATTTTACAGAAAATCTAGAAGACAGTATGTGAGGAAGAAAAAAATAGTATAGTAAGAGAGAAAATTCAGATCTTCCTTGAGACACAAAGAAATTTTCCAATATTTTAAGATAATATTGTGGAAGAGGAAAATAAAAAATATAAATTTAAGAAACATTGGTAAAATTTGTGAACTCCAAACTATAAAGAAAATCTAAAAGACAGAAGAGGATCCTTACAAATGAATTATTAGTTAAACTGAATGCTAAGGATTATGGCAAAATGTCTATAATTTAATAATAGGATTTTGATCCTAGAATTCTATACCAAAATATAACTAAAAATAAAATCATTATGCTACATGAGTACTTATGGGAAAAAATATTCAAGATAAGGATGCAGTAAAAAAACAAAAACAAAAAATGAATTCCAGAGTTAGACCTTGGGTATAAAAAGCTGTGGTGAGAGAAGGAGTCAGTAAAACTTCTAATTAAATTTTGAATTGCTGGCATGATAGGGATAGCTGTCTAGCTAGCTACAGCCTAGCTAACTGTATTCTTGTCCCATCCATCCTTTATTACTGTAGTCTCAAGAATATCGTGAGAGACTTTGTTATATCTCTTCCTAAAGGAAAAATACTTCATCAATAGGAAGGCTTTCAGATTGCTGTTTGCTTTTTTAAAACCAGCATAATTATCCTTTTTGAATAGTCTTATATGGAGTCAAAATTTATGAAGCATAGCATGGTGGAGCTGCTGTGTTTGAAATGAGAGTGGAAAGTTAGGAAACCTACTCTCATCACACCTGTTTCTCTGAAGCCCTTCCTACATCATGGTTGCTCACAAGCCTCAGGGATGCAAGAAAAACATTTGATGACAGTGATTTATAGTGTCCCATCATATTTATCAGCAGAATCAGCTCCACTTTCAAGGAAATAAGACCAGCTAGGGAGGGAGTAAACTAGGTGAATACATGCTCGTGCTTGAATGCCCACTGTTCTATTTGAAGTACTCCTTAAAAGCTGTTTAATACTTTTATTAGGTAATATAAAATACTTTGATTTTATTAATAAAATTGTAATAGCAATACTTTCAAGCTTACTGATATGTGTGTGTGTGTGTGTGTGTGACATATATATTCTCCTTTTGTACTAGTGGAATTATAATTAGTACAAAGGCCAAATCCTGGTGTCTGCTATGTCTTCTTACAATTTTCAGTTAAAATATTTTGAAAGATCAAGAGACAAAAATTGCAATGACATGGGAAACTAAAAATAAGAATAGACCATATGCTACTCTATGAAGGGAATTTCCAATGACTTTGTATGCACATTCAGTTGTAGACACATTCCACTCACTGTACCAGAATTGCACAGACAGCTGCATCTCCTATGTCTGCTCTTTTGTGACTTAAGGATTACATTGACCAGAAAATCTGGCAGCCGCTCTCATCCTGATGCACAAGAACTTCCATGGAAGATAATTTACTCATTATCCTAACTGTAAAACATACAAAAAGGACAATTCTACTAAAAGTCTTTTTAAAAAAGTGAACATCTACTTGTAAAATCACATATTTTGATAATTGAAAAAAAATTGGAATTATGCACGATGGCGGGGTATAGGCATCTGTAAATAAATAATTTGTGATGATGCATAGAAGCCCAGTATATACATACTAGGTGTATGTTGTTGTTTTCCCCTTTTTCATGTAAAGCCAGACAAAACATATTGTAATATAGCTGCAATTGATTTGGGTGATACATTTTTTTATTAAAACAAGCTTTTAAAGACATACGCTTTTGAATTTTACTTATTTATTACCACATTTTGGATTTTATTTTCCATCTTTGTGTGCTGAAACTATTTTTTTGAGTTTACTCCTTTGGCATTACATAAAAATTGGAAATTGCATTAATGTGGAATATTCAATATTCAAATTTCATTCAGAAGTTACAATTTCCAATTTATAACATAATCAAAAGTAGAGAAAGGGGCAAGTATTGCATAATATCCTGCGTTATGCAATTATCTCAGGAAAAGTTTTGTATGCTGGTGCTGGCTGAGCAAGTAAGAATCACTTAAGCCGTTCACAATGATGTAATTTTTTATGTACTTTCCTTGTACAAAAAGAACTACAGTACAGTCTGACTCTTTATTGTACTTAAACAGGCTAACTAGTGCAGTAGTCTCCTTAGTACACTGGAACAAATGACATGACTCTCTATCTATCCATCTGCCTGCCTATCCATTTATCCACACCAGGGACTGCATACATTACCCCATTCTGAACACATTTCCTCAGACAGCTCTAGAAACAAAAGTGGTAATTCATCAGTACATGTAGACTAAGTATCTGGATACAAATAACTGGTGTACTCTTTTGTAAAATAAAGCATCAGAATAAAGGTCTTAAGGATGAGTATATAGGGTAGTATTAAACAGGATGACATGAGGTTTATGGAAAGGTTTTTCAACATAAAGGCAAAGAAGAACTATTCTGAAGAATCAGAGAACAATATGTTTCTGAAAATAATTTTGTGTGAGAATAAGAGTGAAATGTTTAAGAATATTTGTCTTACTTTCCTACGAAAAGTCCAGTAACACAGCCAATGTGAGATAGAAACAGGGACTGATATTAGTATCTCTGACTACAAACAATAATTCTGATATGGGTTCACTTAAGCGATTTTCTCATATACCTAGAAGTATGGAAGCAGAGTGGATTGTGATGTAGGCTCATTACAAAGGTCAACTTGTCATCAAGTTTTTCCAACCTCATTGTGTTGGTTCTCTGTTTTCAGAATGATTTGCTGCATGATCGTGAAGGCTTATATGAAGATGGCTCAACACTTCCATCTTTCTTTCTTTCTTTCTTTCTTTCTTTCTTTCTTTCTTTCTTTCTTTCTTTCTTTCTTTCTTTCTTTCTTTCTTTCTTTCTTTCTTTCTTTTGTTCCTTCCTTCCTTCCTTCCTTTCCTGCCTCTTTCTTTCTTTATTTTCCTTTCTTGCCTTCTTT